>NW_022436942.1:39972363-40310491 GCF_009761245.1 Sapajus apella
ACACACACACACACACACACACACACACACACACACACACACACACACACACACACTTCTGCAAGGACATCTGCCTAGCAACTGGCTGTCCAAACTCTGACTGACATCACCCTTGTCATTGATTTTTGTAGCCAAGGATAATGATCTTAAAACAATAAGGTGACCCTCTTTTCTTTCCTTTAAAAACTTTTGTCTTTCTCTACCTCCCTAAAACATATAGTTTACTATGTGTATTCCATTGCAATGCTTTATTCTCCAATAAATGTCTTTTCTTTTCAAAACAGCTCTTTCATTTCATTTACTTTATTTTTCCCATAGTATCTAACTCTCTGAACTTGTTGGGATAAAAAGGAGAAAATAGCTCAAGGTAAAGTGTCTCCAACTAATGAAGTAAACATTCTTAAAAATTAGCTAATTTTACAGACCTAATAGTAATTTCAAACATCTTAGTATGTGTTCTATGTGATAATATTTCCCACAGGAAAATTTCACTTAATATAACTTGTAAAAGTCCAAGTGACTAATCTGTTTTTTCAGCGTTGTGTTGCACAGCACTAAAATATTTTCTACTAAGTCAGCAAAATTAAATTTTATTTTCTTGATTTACTTAGACAATTCATTTAATGAAATGCAACAGCATACATTTTCTTATAAAACACTTATAATGACTAACAAGCTTTATTGATCAATAATAAACACTGAATTTTAAAATAAGCAAAATACATAAACATCTGTTCAATAAAGGAGAAAAAGCAATTGCTAATTTACTTGCTTAAAGCAATTTATTTTTATTATTTTATTTTGTTTATAATTTCAACTTTTATTTTAGATTCAGAGAGTATATGTGTAGGTTTGTCACATGGCTGTATCGCTTCATGCTGAGATTTCCAGTACAAATGATCTCGTCACGCAGGTCTAGTGAGAATAGTATCTGACAGGTAGTTTTTCAGCTCTTAACTCCTCTCCTCCTGTCCCCACTCCAGTAGTCCCCAGGGTCTGATGTTCCCATCTTGATGTCTATGTGTACCCAATGTTTAGCTCCCACTTGTAAGTGAGAACGTGTGGAATTTGGTTGTCTGTTCCTATGTTAATTTTCTTAGAGTGATTACCTGCACCTGTGTTCATGTTGCTGCAAAGGACACAATTTTTTTCTTTATATGGCTGCATGGTACATGGTATGTACCACATTTTCTTTATCCAAGTTCATGTTTATGGGCACCTAAGTTGCTTCTATGTCTTTGCTATTGCGAATAGCGCTATGATAAACATATGAGTGCATGTCTTTTTGGTAGAATGATTTATTAATATTTTCCTTTGGGTATATACCCAGTAATGGGATTACTGTGTTGAATGGTATTTCAACTCTTGGTTCTTTGAGAAATTTATAACTGCTTCCCACAGTGGCTATCTAACTTAAATTCCCACAAACAGTATATAAGTGTTTCAGTTTCTCCATAACCTTGCTAGCATCTGTTCTTTTTAAAATAATAGCCATTCTGACTGGTGTGAGATGGTATCTCATCGTGATTTTGGTTTGCTTTTCTCTGATGATGAGTGATGTTGACCATTTTTAAGATATGTTTGTTAGCTGCTTGTCTGTCTTCTTTTGAGAAGTATCATCAGGTCCTTTGCTCACTTTTAATGGGATTTTCTTTGGCTTGTTAAGTTCCTTACAGATTTTGGATACTAGGCCTTTGTTGGATGTATAGTTTACAAATATTTTCTCCCATTCTGTAGGTTATCTATTTACCTACATACATTTCAAGGAATCAGCTCTTTGTTCAAAATATTTCATTTAATGGGAAAATACCAGAGCTTCAGGACACTCAATAGTTAAAGTACTGCATGAAATTAAAAACAGTGTGAATTTAAATGAATAATACGCAGTAAAGTCTCACGCTTTAAAATAGAAGAAATGTCAACACTAAAGATAAACTGTTCGCTGATATTTCTCACTTGAAGGACTGGGTTTATGGTTTCTTCAAATGGAAATTTCAATGATGTATATGTTACTTATGATAACTCCGCTTAGCTAAGGGAGAATTTTTAGTATATTTTGTATTAATTGATATGCCTTTAATACTAATAATACTATTTTTGTACCTGAACATAATGTGAAAATAAGCAAAATACCTATTTATTTTTAAAAATAAATTTTATTATGTATACTTGAGATTGACAACATGATGTTATACAACATATGTGGATAATAGATACTAAATACATGATATATTAATATCTCTCATCTCATATAGTTACTTTCTTGTGACAAGGGCCACTAAAATCAATGTATTTGACAAAAATTCTTAATGCTACACATTTTTATTAACTTTATGCTTATGTACATTTGATCTCTAAATTTGATCATCCTACATACCTGCTACTTTGCGTTCTTTAACCTGCATCTCTTCATTTCCTTTTCCCCTGTACCTGCTCATAGTAACCACTATTTCCTTTTTTATCTCTGTGTATTTGACATTTTAAAATATAGCTATATCTATCTATCTAATCCATATCTATCTATCTATCTATCTCATATATAAGTTAGATTATGCAATATTTTTCTTTCCATGTCTGGTGAATTTCACTTACATAATATGCTCCAGGTCCATCCATGTTTGTAGCAAATGTCAGGATCTCCTTTATTAGGCTGAATAATATTTTATTGTATATATATATATATATATATATATAGTGTGTATATATAGTATGTTTAATAATATTTTATTGTATATATATAAATAAATATATTTTATTGTAAAATATATATTTTATTGTATATATATACTATATATATTGTATATATATATTGTGTGTATATATATACACACAATATTTTATTGTATATATATATATATATCACATTTTCTTTATCTGTTTCCCCCATCTATGAACATTTAGATTGCTGGCTATTGCAAATAATGCTGCAATGAATAGTAAGTGAAATACAAGCTGGTAATTTCATCTCTTTTGAGTATATATGAAGAAGAGAGATCAGTGGGTCATATGACAGGGTGTTTTTGTTTGTTTGTTTTTTGAGACAGGTACTCTGTCACCCAGGCTGGAATGCAGTGGCATGATCAAGGCAAACCATAGCCCCAATCTCCCAGGCTCACGTGATTCTCCCACCTCAGCTTCCTGAGTAGCTGGGACCACAGGCGTATAACACCATGCCTGCATAATTTTTTTTTTTCATTTTTAGTATATACAAGGCCTCTATGTGTTGCCCAGGCTACTCTTGAACTCCTGAGCCCAAGTTATCCTCCAGTCTTGGCATCTCAAAGTGTTGGGACTGCAGTGAGCCACCACACCCTGCCAGAGAGGTTTTCTTTCCTTTTTTTTTTGAGGCGGAGTTCTGCTCTGTTGTTGCCCAGGCTGGAGTGCAATGGTGCAATCTCGGCTCACCGCAACCTCTGCCTCTCGGGTTCAACAGATTCTCCTGCCTCAGCCTCCTGAATAGCTGGAATTATAGGCATGTACCACCATGCCCAGCTAATTTTATATTTTTAGTAGAGAAGGGGTTTCATCATGTTGGTCAGGCTGGTCTTGAGCTCCCGACCTCAGGAGATCCACCCGCCTGGGCCTCCCAAAGGGCTAGGATTATAGGCATGAGCCACCACACCCAGCCCGACAGTTTTATTTTTAATTGCTTTAGGAACCTTCATACTGTTTTTCATTATAACTGAAATAATCTACATTCCCAGAGTTCCCTTTTCTTCACAGTTTGCCAACTTTTATTATCCCTTGTTTTTAATTGCCATTGAAGTGTGAAGTGATGTATTCTACTGGTTTTAATTTGCATTTCCCTGATTAGTGATGTTGAGCACCTTTCATATATCTGTAGGTTAGGTTATTTTTGTAACTTTTTTGGAGAAATGTCAGTTCAGATCCTTTGCCCATTTAAAAATTGGGCTGCTTTTCTGCTACTGAGTTGTAAGAGTTCTTCGTAAATTTAGGATATCAACCCCTTATCAAATATGTGGCTTGCAAGTAATTTTTCCCAGTTCATGTGTTACCTTTCTTTCTGTTGCTCATTTCCTTTGCTGTGCAGAATACTCATTTATTAAACAAAATGTCATATTACTGCTAACATAATATGCTCCGTCTAAAGTAGTAATTCAAAAATTATCCCAGTGTGTCAACTCGTCTAAACACTGTTCCCTGCCCTAAAAAAAAAAAAAAAAATTATAAATAAAAGTGAATCTACTTACTATTGGTGATTTTAGAACAAATTAATGAGATAACACCATGTTGATGTTTTGGAATCACCTTTAAACTGAGATTTAAGGGATCTTTTTTTTTTTTTAACCACCTGGGCAATGAGGGGTTTAGATTAGATTGTCTTTATCAGATCTCAAGTTTCATGATACTAATGTTAGATTCACAAAGATTCTGAAACTACTGTAACAATGGCTTAATAGAAAACACAAATCTTATCTTTGCCAGAAGATAAATGTCTTGTCTATTTCTTCTGTTTCTTTTGTGTCCCATAATTTATCCTTAGTCTGTACACATCTCTTGTATTTGGGAGAAAAAATCTACACACATATAAGAGGTATTTGTTTAACTGAAAATCCATTTAAATACAGCAGAAGGGAGATGCAACTCTTCTTGTATTTGAATAATTTATAACAAAGGATTAAAAACACCTCCTTCAACTTTGATCAAGATTGCTGTTTTTCCTTTGATCCCACTTACAAAATAAATATATTTGCACAGAATCAACTGTAAGCAAGTCTGTGAAGAATTTAGAGGAAGAGATCTTAGTGCAATGCTAACATTTAGTATTGGGCCCCATCTTCCACTGTCCTGATAGCTTGTCTCACCAAGTCAGTTATTTTTTCTCCCTATTACTGACTGGGACTGGTTCTCAACTGATTCTTCTCTACAGGGCAGCAGACAACAGTTTCAGGTATGATTCTAACTAGTGAGAAATACATGGATTTTTAATACTGAGGACCAAAAGAAATGAATACCTAGGTGTCAGAAATCTCAATATTATAGTATATTTAAGCAAAGTTTTCTTATGTCAGACCACCAAACAGATGCTTTCAGGAAAAATTGGTCATATACTTGTACTTTCATATTAAATTCTTACAGTTCTACTTCTTTGGGTTTTGGACAGAAACTCATACTTTCATTGGCATAAGAAAACCAATGGTTTACAAGTTTTAAATTGTGGGTAAACAGTGACTGAGATCTAGAAAGAGGCCATTCAAGGGATATTTGTTGGTAAGAAAAAAAAGCATCTATCATGCTAACGTGAGCATAAACAGGAATCTAGCCAGGCAAAGAGAGGCGGAAAGTAACAAAATGCACACGAGGTGCAGCCGTCTGCTGAGCTGCAGCACAGTACTTTATATCTGGTATGTGAAACTTTGTCAATGCTTATCAAGATGTAACACATATCTGAGCACATTCAACTTACACTTGTGGAAAACTGTCCTTGTCTGAGCATGCATGCTTTCCATTTACTCCCTCACCCCTCCAGTAACTTCCTGCCACCTCCAACAGTGCCCAAAACAAAGCTAAAAAGCAAAGTCATCAATAGACCAACTAACAAAATCAGGCAGACTACTTTTATTTGCCTGTTTTGCCCATCACTTTACAGAATGGTAGAAAGTGAAAACGCATTTTTTTTTAATACTTAACAAATATAGCTTAGGTTGATTAGATAAGACAATAAAGTATTTGTAAGGCTAGTTTCGAATAAGTAAAAATTTTAGTACAATTGTAAATGTTGGTTAATAAGTAAAAGATATCTAGGACATAATGAAGTATTAGAAGCCCAAATTTCCAAATATTTAATCTTTCTGTCTCTGTCTCACTCTCTGACACACACCACACAAATATTTTCCAGATGTTACAGTTTCACTTGGTATTATCTGTCTCTGTATTTGCATATTGCAAAAAGATAATAAATGGGGGAAAAGAAAAAATAGGAGAATGAAGTCTGAGTATGCCCGCAAGAAATAAACTGTTGGCTAGTTAAAACCTGCCACTAGAACAACAACAGCAATGATAAATAACTGGAAATGTTAAGATAAATGAATATAAATACAGAGACAGATAAAGGATCTAGTATGTTAAAGAAGTTTTGCCAATTTAATCATGTCTTTTCAAGTGAAATTCTTATTCTTAATAATTTTTCAATTAAAGATCCCATCAGGTTTTTGTTGCTTGGATGGGTAATTCAGAAAGAGCTAACCACAATTTTTAGTAATTAAAAAAAAGTATTACATAAACATTAGGTGTCAAATATCAAAATATTATACCATAGACTTAATTGCCTTTTCTTCTGCTTCAGTGAACTTTGATCCTTCTAACACTGAAATGAAAGAAGAAAAAATCACGCAAACCAAGAATACTTTTAAGTGATTTTTTAAACACCTAGGGTGATAGAGCTTATTTAACTATTTAACAGGGTCTACAGAAGGCCTTGAGAACAATAGTTTTATAATGGAATGGTTTATGTGTTCAGTGTAGAAACCATATAATTGCAAACTATTTTCTAATTTGTATGTTGTTGACCTATTCAACCATGCAACCAATTAAGAAAGTAACATATGAGGGGAGATGAGATGAATAATACAGTTTTAAAAGCCATCAAAATTATTAGTAATTAAAATATTTACTTCCACATATTTTGGCACAAAATTAGAAAAACATATTAAACTCACTAGAAAGCAGTATAGTGTGATATTTAAGAACACAGACTTAGCATCAGACAAACCTTGGTTGAGTATTATCAGTTCTGCACTTGCTAATGAAATAACCTTCAATTACTCGCTTAACCTCATCACGCCCTAATCTACTAACTTGTGCTATACAGCTCTTGTGTGGCTTATACTGGCTGGTTATTGAAAGTGCCTGGCACATTGTAGCATCTTTTAAGAAGTAGATAACCAAGACGTTATTAGTTCTGAAAGAGATTTATTGGACAAAGGAGTAGGAGAAGGTGAGGGTAGTCTTCAGTCCGAAAAATTCAGGTCTGACACCTACAGAAGAGTGTGAAGGAAGAAGGATTGTGTTGAAAGAGTCTCAAACTGCAGCACAGTCCCAAGAAAATTTTGATTAGGTTAACGGGGAGTCCTTAAGCTAAAGCCATCATCTTGCTGAAGTGAGCTTGTCATGCTCGGAAACTGGCTGAGAACAAAAGGGAGCCTGACTGGTGCATTTTCATGGTTAACACATCATTGAATGTACCATTGAAGAATAGGAATTTTTATGATTACTTGTTAAAATATTCATCATTATTTTTAAGCATTTGCTTTGTTCAAAGTACGTAACATACATCTATGATTCTACATACGCCCTTAGTCCTAACAAATCAATAGGTGTGTTTATACCTTCTCCTCCACACTAATCCTATGATTAAAATTTTATATCATATTGTTGGTTCCACCAAAAAACAATTTTTAAAATAATTCTAGTCCTCCTCATTAACATTTTTCATTATGTCAGTAATAATTTAAACTTTGCGTATGTTGTTTGAATATCACACATAATTTTACACTTTCAAATTTTCCAATTATATAATTGGCATAATTATTTATTTTCATAAATACTACCCTAAAGCTATAAATTGTATACTCATAAAAATTCATAACTGAATGAATCCTGGAATTTATTTAGTCTGATCCTATCACACCATTTTGCATATAAGAAAATTGAGGCTCAACATTATAAATGCCTTCACCAGTTACAGTGGACCAGGTAGCCTGAAGCCTGATTTAGTCCTGCCATTTCACCAATTTACGAATTAGTTTCAATATCTTGTTAATATTTAAACTGTACATTTACATTACTTAAACATTATTTAACTATACTGTAAGAAATTCCATATTCTTCTAAAACTCAGATATATTTGCTAACATCTTAGTACTCATATATTAAAGTATTTTCAGAATTTCTTTAAATATAGTTATATAAAGGATTAAATAACCAAAAACCAAATATTTTAGGTACAAGCTACCAAAATCCAGATGGTTACCTGGATTTGAATTTTTAGTGTTATGTTAGGATGTTTTGACATTATATAGACAAGGAAAAACTCAATTTACTTTTATTCTGAAGTATATTCAAATCAACCACACTGATGACTGACTTATTGAAAGGATGTTGAGATGACCAATTGGTGACTACATCGCAGTGGATGGACTAACATGAGAAAAAGCATCTTTAATCCTTTCAAACATTCTACTAACTCTAACTTCAGTTACTGAGATTTTACCAGCAAAATTTATAGAAAGAAACTCTTAGAAGTTAGTTAAAAACACAAAGTACAAACAAAAACTCTTTAATTATGTTACTGTTGGTTATGGTTGATAGCTTCTGTGAAAGATATGAAAAATGATCAAATATATGAGCCATTTATGGTTAATTTATCCAATATCTTCAAAATAATTTATGTCCATAATTAACTTAATTTCTCACTGGTAATTGGGAGGTAGATAGGAATACTGAAAGTCTAGAGAAAGGTGATTACTTCCTCCCTAGGTTAGTAATTTCTTTCCAGGTAATTACTAATCAGATTAGAACAGACGACTGGGAAAGAGATTAGAGATTACTACTAATGCTGGGGGAAAACAATAAATAACAGGAAAAATTTCTTAAGAAATGCAATTTACCTAAAGTGACATAATAAAAAGCAAAGTGTCTAAGCAGTCCTGCGTCTATTGAAGAAATTGAATCTATAATTTTAAATATTTCATATTAAGATGATAGAACTTGTGTTAAATGTTCTTATCACAAAATAGACAACACACAGATACATACATACACACATACATACATACACACATACGCAAAGGAACACAAGAAACCTTTGAAAGAGAAGGATATTCTATTACCTTGAGTGTGGGTTGGTTTTGTGGGTATTTGCATATGTACAAACATTAATTTACATACATTAAATAAGTGCAATTTCTTCTGTATTATACTTCAAACAAAGCTGTTTTAAAAATATATAAATAAATAAAAATCTTTCAAAAACTCTCTAGCCTTCATTGATGAATTCTTCTAAAAATATAAGGAAGAAACAATTATCAATCAAAAAAACAAGCATACTTCCAGAGAATATTAGAAGAGGAACTATTTACCTCATTTTATGAGGCCAGAATAAATCTGATACTAAAACCTGACAAGGACAATATAAATTTTAGAATTTTAACTTTAAAACTGCTGGGATTTGGATTGTGTTCAATCTATAGATCAATTTAAACTCATGGGCTTAAACAATCCTCCCACCTCAACCCTCTGAGTTGCTGGAAATGCAGGTGCGCACTACCATGCCCAGTTAATTTTCTGTTTTTTGTTTTGTTTTGTTTCGTTTTTAGAAACAGGTTTTCACCATTTTGCCTAGGCTGGTGAGCTCCAGCAATCCACCTGCTCCTGAGCTCTGAAGCAATCTTCGGCCTCCCAAAACACTGGGATTACAGGTGTGAGCCACTGTGCCCAGCCTATAGGCAGAATTGTCAAATGAGCCCTAATGATTTACAACCTTGCATAATCTACTCTTGACTGCAGGCAGGACCTTCAACCTGCTTGTAACTCAGAGAATATGGAAAAGGTGTTGGGATATCACTGACATAATTATGCAATGTTGATTGCTAAAGGTGAGGCGATTTTGCAGATATAATTAATCTCGAATTAGTTGAAGCTAAATTAGGCAAAAGGGTGATTGTCGGAGGTGAAACTGACTCATCAGGTGAATCCTTTAAAGAGGGTTTTGATGGCAGAGAAGGAAGTCAGAGACTCTTCTGATCACAAAGAAGCAAGTTACCATGAGTTCTACATGTTCCACGAACAAACACTAACAGCAGGACCATGAGCCTCAACTGAGACCCCAGACTCTGCCAACAATTTGATTGACGGTTTGTGAGCCCTGGACAGAGAATCCAGATAAATTGTGCCCAGATTTCTGACTATGGAAACTGTGAGATAATGAGTGTGTTGTTTTGATTTCCTAAATGTGTGGTAATTTGTGTAGCCACAGAAAATTAAAACACTATTTAAGATTTCAAACCTAACCCAAATTTATAAGAAAATGCATAGGATTTATGTGAGTCAAAGACATATAAAAGAAAACATCAATAAACTGCTTTTATGGTATTAAGATATACGTTCCACCAAGGACAATATTATGAGAGTACAAAGATAAGCCATTGACTAAAATAATTGCCTCACATATATACAACAGATAATTCATTTACAGCATATATATCCTATTCAATAAATAGTCAATACGATTAAGATTAAGAAAATCAGCCAATAAAGAAAGATCTCAATTTTATAAATGGGAAAAAGAAAAAGACATTACAAAAAAAGAGGAGGTTCAGGTGTCCAAAAAAAAACATGAAAACATGTACAGTATCTTTAGTCATCAGGGAAATACAAATTAAAAGTGTAACGTTGTAATGAGATATCATTGCACAGAATGTAGAATTGTTAAAATTACAACAAGGACAGGACAGGCTCAATGGCTCACACTTGTAATCCAAGCAGTCCTGGAGGCTTGAGGCAGGTGGATCGTTTGAGGTCAGGAGTTTGAGACCAGCCTGGCCAACATGGTGAAACCCTGTCTCTACTAAAAATACAAAAATTAGCTGGGCATGATGGCTTGCTCTTGTAATCCCAGCTACTTGGGAGGCTGAGACAAGAGAATTGCTTGAGCCTGGGAGGAGAGATTGCAATAAGCCAAAATCACGCCACTGCTCTCCAGTCTGGGGGACAGAGTGAGACCCTGTCTCAAAACAAAAAAACAAAAATGAAAACTAAACTAAAAAGACAAGGACAACACTTTTTTTTTTTCAACTTGCTTCTCTAAAATAGCTTGAATATAAAGTCTCATTCAGATTCTTGATTTGCGATTGAGTTTGAGTTGATAATGTAAGTCCTATTCTTTCCTTTTCTCTACATGTTTATATCTGCATTGGACATTACAGATATTAACTAGTTAGCCTATTGTGTTTTCTCATGTTAACAACAGAAACTATGGTGCTCTTCAGTACAATCAAGCGAAGAATCAAACATGTTAGAGGAAGAAGCTCATGAATATCTTTTGATGAGACAATTCACTTATGTAATGTGTTACTTTCTATGAAAAGATGTGAAGAATTTTTATAGATATCATGTTCTGGGAACTGATTATGGCACATCTGTATAAGAGCTCTTAGTTTTTTTGTTGGTAGTAGTGCTGTTATTAATTTGCATTCTCTTTCACTTGTTTGCTTATAGAAAGAATGTTAAAAAAAAAAAAAGAATAGGTGTAATGGCAGACTACTTCCATAGGGCAATGTCTTATTAATGTGGTAATCTATAAGGGTTGCTACTTGTGTGTTCTGCCCTCTCAAAGCATAAGAATCTTAGCAAAAATTTTCATGGAACTCCCTATTCTCATAGGAGCCTCAAGTAACATTAGGAAGGATTCTTTGATTAAAATTATGAGAAATTGAATGAAAATGATTCAACTGGCACTATAGATAAAAAACGTTTGCTACACAGTTAAGTGTAATTAAGTAACAAATTATAAATAATTCACTGATTTTCCATCCTCATTTCTAAAGCACTTGCTCAGTTCCTTAGACAAAAAGCTAGGGGACTGTGTCTGTGAAGTGTCTTTTCAGCCCTTGTCTAACCTCTCCCCATCTCGATATGTTCCATTTCTCTCCAGTCCCACTAAGCTCTGATATAGTATTGCTTCCTTTTATGAGGGCTCTTATTACTAATAGCAAAACGGCTGTCTATGATATATTTTATCCTTTTTATGAACTTTGAGATTCTTCCTCTTGGGTATAGCTGAGTGAATCATTCATAGACATTTAACTTCAGCTGGTACATTAAATTATATTTTTCAGGATCTTGAAACTGTGATTCAGAGACAGGTAGGCAGTCTTTGTATGTAAATCAATCTGAAGGTATAAACTCAGCAACAGTGAGGCTTCTGTGTATGGAAATTCATACCAGTTGAAGAGCTCTAGACATACTATAGTAGGGGTGTGTGTGTGTGTGTGTGTGTGTGTATCTTAGGGAATAATATATTGATTCTTGCAATGATTTATTCCAACTATAAAAATAACTTCTTCAAACGTAGATTGCTATAAAATGTAGGCTTACTCAAGGGTTCACAATAATGTGTGCTACTACATAAAGGAGTGTAAAAATCCTTCGTAAGTAACATCATCATTTTCAGGATTAAAAGAGTTCATACACATAAAAGAGTTAAAACAGTTTCTGACAAATAATAGACACTCAATAAATATTATCTAATATTATTATGGAAAGCTGGGTTTGTTGAAGTGACACAGAACCTCTTAAAAAAAGAGATAAGGGGAAATGGAAATGACAAGACAGGGATAAAAGAGAAATGATGGTTCATTAGAATATGCGAAAATTTTGTCTTGCCAGTGCATGAGTGTTAGAAGAGTAGAAAATAGAACTGCACAGTGGCTCAGTACCTGAATAGATAGTTGAATAACTAAGGGAGATTTCATCCCTTCAATTTTCTCAAATTTGCTTTAAAAAAAAATCTCCCACACTGTTTTAGTCCCTTTAAGTATTGAGCCAAAAATTGTTGCATTGGAAAGTGTATCAGGGCCATATGCACCTTGAGAAGTATGTATGTTCATTCAGTTCATTCAATGAAGTGGTTGGTGAAATTGCTGGACTGTAGTTTACATTGACAGATCAACTGTTGCTGAATAGTTTATACATTGTTTCATGGGAAAAATGAAGGAAGTAATAACAAAAAATTGTTTGAACCAAGATATATGATTTGGGTGCCTGTACAAGCCAAACTCAGGACATAAAATGACAATGATCTAATTTAGTTATGTAGAACAACTATCCTAGATTTTTTTTTCTAAGTTATAGCATATAATCTTGCCTTCTATATTTTAGTTTGTCTGCTAATAAAATAATAAAATAAAATGTAAATAAAGCAAACATATTAGAATAAAAATACTATCTAACTTTTTATTTTTATTTATCCTTCGAGACAGAGTCTTGCACTGTCATCTGGGCTGGAGTGCAGTGGCGTGATCTTGTCTCACTGCAACCTCCGCCTTTAGGGGTTCAAAGTATTTTCCTCCCTCAGCCTCCTGAGTAGCTGGGATTACAGGCACCAGCCACCACACCCAGCTGATTTTTTTGTGTTTTTAGTATAGACGGGTTTCATTATGTTGGCCATGCTGGTCTTGATTTTGTGTATCTTTTATTGTGTCAGAATCTCTGCTAGGTGCATTACATGTGTTACCTCTTTCAATTCTACATCCATTCTTAAAAGGCAGTCTGCAGAGAACATTTATTTTGGTATCACCAGCCATGATTTCTGTCTCTTCCCCCATTAAGAAATCACTATGTGGTTTAAGACTGAACCTAATCTAGATGCACATTTTGGTCTAAACCAAAATAAGAATACTCCTTCCCATTGTTCTTTATGCCATATGACTTTTTGTTATTTAATTGAGACACAGCCTCTTTCTGTTGCCTAAGCTAGAGTGCAGTGGTGCAGTCATAGTTTAGTTCAGTCTTGAAATCCTGGGCTCAAGCGATCCTCCCACTTCAGCTACCTGAGTAGCTAGGGCTACAGGGATGCATCACCACACTGACTAATTTTGGTTTTAATTTTATTTATTTATTTATTTTAGTTTAGTTTTGTAGAGACAGAGTCTGACTATGATGCCGAGACTTGTCTCTAACTCCTGTCTTCAAGCAGTCCTCTTGACTCAATCTCCCAAAACAGTTGGATTATGGGATAACCTATAGATATGTTTTTAAAGGTGGGCATATGCCTCTAGATAGTTAAATCTGGATGAAACGTGGGACCTTGTATTTGATGGTTGAGGGAAGAGTAGGTCTCTTTTACTCTAAAAGGAATACTGTGAGATATGGGGCTCACAGCTGTTGCAGCTATTTGGCTTCCCCTTGGTGAGCCAGCATTGGCACAAAACCTTAAAAAAATGAAGCCAAGGCCATGATGAAACCATTCTTGAAATTTCCAAACTCTATACTTACATGAGCCAACACATTTTGGTTATATTTGGTTTGAGTAGAATTTTGTGAAACTTATAACCAAGCATCCTAAATGAGCTATAGGCATATTCTTATCCCTGCTGCACACATGGAGAAAGCAAGATTCAGAAATGTTGTCATTGCCTAAGAAAATAAATCCTAGAACTAGGGTTTGGATTTTCTAAGTCTGAACTACAGGAACGATGGTGCTTAACTGACAGAGTAGATGGCCTTCCTTAATGATAATAGGAAACATCATAGCATTTACTATTAGCATATTTGAGGAATTTTAAAGAAGAGTTTCTTATTATTTCTTTATCTAGTTGATAACATTTTGATGGTGAGTTTTTAAAATTTAATTTCTTTGGACAAAGTGAAAGAAAGGATTGAGACAATTATTTGGATGTTTTGAAATCTAAATACTTGGGTTACTCTTTTTATAAAAGGAATTTTGAAACCATGAATTATCACAATAATTGTTCCATATATCTAACTTGGAATCATTGTTGGGATCTTGAGTGTTTTCTATATTTGATGCATTGAACAGTCTGCTTGAGGAGGTGCGGGAAGAGTATGAGTATAGGTGATTAGAAGTTGGAGATCTTTGGTTAAATTTGGGTAAGTCCCTGAAGGGCTCTGTGATAGTGATCAGTCTATGAACTTCTCAGTATTTTCTTCTATAAAAAATTACTTAATACTTTCTTCATCTACTGGTTGAAGAGATGAAATGTGATAATAGATTCATGACTGGCAAAAAATAATAACACAATAAATGATATATAAATCAAATCATAAAAAATATTTTGTAAGTTGTTTACATTATGGGGTCTGTTAGAGTGCCCAATATTTAAAAATTCTTCAAGCACTTGTGTTTCTTAAATGAATGATATTGGCAATATATTCATGCCTTCTCAACAACACAGAATAGCACTAAGAGCAAACTGATGACTTTTTCGGATACATTTCAATATTTTATCACCCTTACTAAAAAGTTCCATGTTGATTTTCTTTTGTTGCATGGTTTATGGGAAGGGATATTGACCTTGTAATCATAGAACTTATAAAGTTTAAATCTTGACTCTGGCTCTTACTATCCATGCAAATTTAGCAAGTTGCTACCTTATCTTGCATCATTTTCTGCAAAGAAAGAATAATTATTTTATTATTCTGTGGAATAATAGAGGGAATGACAATAGATAATTTCAACCACAGTAACATAAACAATATGTAAAATGCCTTACATGAATGAGTAGTTACTTTGATGTTCATTTCTGTTGGTCCTTCTTGCCTGTCTTCTCGTTGTCACTAGACAACACATGCAAGTATTCTTTTATGTACGGAGGAATAAGCAACTTTTAACTTAATCTCTTTGAAATCTGAGAAAATTGGGAAATCTAGAGAACGTCCCATTAGAAAGTGCTGAATATAGTTCAAAGTGAGATTTAAAACTGAATCAAACAGTATTTCCCACTATGTTTCAGACAAGTTAATAAAATTCTCCTAAATACCATTGAAAGATATGCCTTCAGAAACCTCACCTGGCTTAAGAAATTCAGGGCCCTTTGGAAATCTTTGTTTAATTTTTCTGCAAAATTTAAAACCAAGCTTTTCATGATCATTAGAATGCAAAGATTTTAATTGCATGTTATTTTGCTGCATGTGCATGATTATACACACACACACAGACACACAGAAACCACATACAATATAACGTATCTAAATTATACAGAATCAACATCTTTTATTTATACATACAATTTTTGTCTTACAAGTATGAATAATTGCCTTATTTCTCCATTTTTCACATGCTTCAATCAACCTTAAATTTTATTCTTTTAAAAAAATTAACTTTTATTGCCATTGTAATAGACTAGGACTACATAATGTATGTTAAATATGTTTTAAAAACTGCTTTATAATGCATTATCTTCACCAAGGTAAGTTGTAGTTCTCTTTTAAACAAAAATGAGGATATGTGCAGAATGCTAATAAGTTAAATGTTTATTTTTATGGTGTCCTATTTCTATTACAAACAACAATGTTCTTGAGAAATAAAAGATCAGCAGAACAAAGCAATAGTCTAAAAGAAAAGCTGAGCAGGTGCAGAGTAATGCAGTATTCAGGATAGAGTAATGACAACCTTTTCCTTTGGGCATTTGTGGTTTGTATATTAAGCATTAGCGCAGTGTCTGTGAGAGATTGACTTATACAAAGAACACCAAATTGGAAGTAAAGGCCCACTTAAAGGAGATGTATATTGGGTAGTGACTATTTATCATCTGTGCTCCTGAGATCAGTTCTAACAAGGGACCATATTAGTATGCAGACATTTGTGTTTTATTTCTTTTCCAGTTTTTGTTCTTGGAATGATGTATCCCCATGAAACTCATTAAACCTCCTATTTCTGCAGCTGACACTCCACTCAGGCATGAATAATCTAAGGGGTAAACAGAATGGTGATGTAAATATGCAAGTATTTTTGATGAAACATAATAAGTAACTAAGAAACTGAAAGAGACTCATAAGCACAAAAAAGAACATTGTATTATTTTATTACGTGTAGTTATGAGAAACTCTAATCTGAGTTTTAAATGCTTGTTGAAATACATGTTAGAAATCTTTAAAATTGTTGGGTGCTCATAGATGTAAGACAGCATTCATATAAATGTTTAAAGAGGATAAGAAAATTCAAATAATTGTAAATAATTGCAAATTTCTTTTCCTCAACCACCTTTAAAACAGTGTCTTACATACAAAGTAACTGTGGGAGAAGAAGGTAGTATTTAACACATTTTTGGGGGATATCTGGATATCACTCTGAAAGAAATAAACAGGGATTCGCATATTTATGCAAAATCTGAAAGTGGACTCTCCACTCTGGTTGAGTAATTGTGTATATATCTCAAAGAAACAAATTGAAAAAAAAAAGACTTTGTAAAATGAAAATTGGCACAACAAATAACACTCATCACTCTGGTAAAAATCAGTGATTCATGATAGAACTCATGCTTTGTTGGTGCTAGTGTCAATTTGAAAAATTCCTTAGCAGAACAATTTGGCAATAGCTGTCGAATTTGAAAATAAGCACACTCTTTACTTTAGTATCTTCATTTCTGTGTGTTGCCATAAAGATTCATGTGCTCATCTGAGATTGAGTGAAAAATTGGTTTCAATGTAGATGCTGACATGGCAAAAATAAATAAAATCTATTCCTCATAGATTAAAGATTCAGAATTAAAAACCAAAGCTTTACCAAATGTTAAAAAATGTATAGAACAATTATTTTTCCTGTTGGGCAGAGAAAAGCACAACAAATACCACAAGACATATATGAAAACTCGTGGAAATATATCACATTAAAATTACAAGTTTTGTTTCAAAAGAGGATACCATCAACCAAAAGATGAATCTTAAACTTAAAAAAATATGAAAATGCACAAGATATTATTTTCCAATATATAAGAAATTATTGGAAAGCAATAAAGAAAAAAACTGAAATAAAATAAATCATATGAGCAGATAATTCACCAAAAAATGATTTGAAAATATATTTAAAATTCTAAATCTTTAAAATTTTCTTACTACATCAAATGATAAATATTTGAGGCATTTATCAAGGTATGAGGTATGAGGTATGGATATGCCATTGGCCTGATTTAACCACTTAACAATGTATACATGTATTAAAATATCTCATTCTACCCTACTTATATATACAACTATTATTTGTCAACTAAAAATGAAATAAAAATTTTCAAAATAAAAAATGCTAAACCTCATTAATAATCACAGATAAAAATTTAAAAACATTTTGATACTATTTCATATTCAATAAATTGGCAAAATCGAAAGACTCTGACAATTAAAATGTGAGTAGATACATGTAGAACTGTTAATTCTCCTAAGATATTAATATGAATGTCAACTAGCAATTAGCACAACCACTTTAGATAGCAATTTGGCAACATTTAACAAACTTAAGATATGGGCACACTTTAATAAATTGCATTTCTGGGTATGTCCCTCAGTAAAACTCTAGCATATATGCTCTAAGTTACAGATACTAAATATTCATGAGTATTTAAAAAAATAAGCACTCTCTTTTATTTTTATTTAAAAAATAAAATCTGATTAGCTTTTTAGTTGTCACCTTGTTTCTGAGTTTTTTCTAAATGTAATTTCATGTTGTATTTTTATTATGTATTTCTTAAGTCATTTTCTTGGTATCTTTTAGTTTATTTTAAAATAGTAGGTATAGTTTTGGTATTTATTTGTTTATTTCTCTATGTATGTAGATATGTATTATGTATGCATGTATGTATCTATGCATGTATGTATCTAAAGCATGTCTTTTCTAGAGTCCTTTCATTGCATGTGTATTTCTTCTTCCGTTTTTACTTATGAAATTCAAGTTTAATATTTTTGTCTTGTTCATTTTTATGTGAAATTCATGTTCCTGGACTTTTAAAAGAAGATTTGATTCAGATGGGTTTTCTAGCTTCACAGAGCTGCCTCCTCTATAGTTTCCTGTAGTAGCTGCAGTTCTGGATTTTCCTGTCTCTCAGTGCTCTTCAGTGGACACCTGTTGGCTGTTTGGGTGCTCTTCTCATACCCATCTGTGCCCTCATTGCTTTGTTCTCTTTTCCCCTGTCTTGGCATCAACCATTACAAACACACAGATGCATGCACAGATCTTGTGGCTACTGCTGATTTATCTTCCACTCGTCTGCGTTTGTGTGTCTTTCAATATACCTTGTCCCCTAGTATTTTAATAAAAATTGCCTGTGGATTTGGTTTTGTTAACTAAATGTTTTTTCTGATTTTATGTGAGGATTTGGGAAGATTCAAAAACTGAGCTGTCACCGAAGGGTTTGAAAATACTAACAATGGAAATATTCAGCAAAGAGAAACATGAATAAATTGTAATATACAACAAACTACCGCAATCTTTAAAATGAACTAACTAAATACACCTAAATCAACATGAAGAAGTTGTTTTAAAATGCTGGTCTTTAAATATCAATGTGACTGGGTAAATCATATAAACCTTTTCCATCTCTTTCTTATTTCTTCTAGGAATAATATAAAAGCAAAAATAGGAGGAGGATCCAAGATGGCCGTTTAGGAACAGCTCAGGATTGCAGCTCCCAGTGAAAGCGCAGAGGGTGAGTGGACGCCGCATTTTTATTGCCCACAGACTAGGAAATTCCCAGGCGGACAAGCTCCACAGGTCACCAGCGCAGCCGTTTCGGCCAGCGCGGCTGTGCCTGCCGGCGCCGCTGCTTTGCCCCGTGCGGCTGCTTTGTCGGCGCCCCGGAGCACCGGTTCTCCTTACAAAATACACCGGTCCGGGTGCCCTTTCGGCTGGCGATTGGAGCCACGGGAAGTCGCCCATTCGTCTGTTTAAAAAGGGGACTGAGCAGAGAACCAGGACAGTAGATTCCAGGGCAAAAAAAAAAAATCGCCACAAACCTCAGTGCCTCTGTTTAAGCCAGCGCAGTGAGTGGCCGCAGGGGAAAACAAACAGACCCCGGCGCCTCTTCAACAGACGACTGGAACACAAACTTAAAAAAGGCTCTGAGGCAGGGAGCCAGGGGATCAGGCTCGGCTGGTCCCACTCCCACAAAAGAACAGCAACCAGAAACTCTGGATTGAGAGTTTCACAGAAAGCGCAGCTGAACCCGGGATGGTCCAGCTCTGTGGGGGAGGGGCGTCCGCCATTACCGAGGCAGCCCGCCACAACGGAGGTACTCGGCCAATGCTGAGGCAGCCCGCTGTTGCCAAGGCAACCCGCCATTGCCGAGGCAGCCCGCCGTTGCCAAGGCCACCCGCCACAGCAGAGAGACTCCACCTCAACAGAGGCAGGCCACCATCGCCAAAGCAGTTCTAACTACACCCATATAAACAGGACTGCAGGGAAGTTCACTCGGCAGCTGGGTGGAGCCCACCGCAGCTCAGCAAAGTCTCTACAGGCTGACAGTGACTAGGCTGCCTCCTTGCTGGGCAGGGCAGGTCTGAGGGAAGAAAAAAGAAGGCAGCAGCATAACGGAAACTCATAAATAAAGCCCTAAATCCCTGGGACAGAGCACCTGGGAACAAAAAGCAGTTTATGAGTTCTGCTGCAGCAGACCTAAACGTACCTGCCCAGCAGCTCTGAATGAACAAGAGAGCTCACAGCTCACCATTTGAGCTCCTATAAAGAAGAGACCGGCTCCTCAAGCAGCTCCCTGACCCCTATATATCCAAAAAGACACCTCATAAAAGAGAGATCAGATTGACACTAGGCGGGTATCCTTCTGGGACAAAGATAGCAGAAGAAGAAAACTGGTAACAACCCTTGCTGTTCAGCAGCGGCTGCAGGTGAACCCCAGGCAAGCAGGGCCTGGAGTGAACCTCAGCAGACCTACAGCAGAGGGGCCAGACTGTCAGAAGGAAAACCAAGAAACAGAAATAACCTCATCATCAACAAACGGAACGTCAACCTGAAAGATTTGAGACCCAATCTGAAAGCCAGCAACTACAAAGTCGACAGGTGGATAAATCCTTAAAGATGGGAAGAAACCAGTGCAAAAAGGATGAAAACACCAGAAACCGGAACACCTCTCCTCCTACAAGGGATCACAACTCCTCACCAGCAAGGGAACAAGGTTGGAGGGAGAACGAGTGTGATGAAATGACAGAATCAGACTTCAGAAGGTGGGTAGTAAGAAACTTCTGTGAACTTAAAGAACATGTTCTAACCAAATGCAAAGAAACTAAGAACTTGAAAAAAGATTTGACGAAATGCTAACGAGAATGGACAAAATAGAAAGGAATATAAGTGAATTGATGGAGCTGAAAAACGCAACATGAGAACTTCGCGAAGCATGCACAAGTATCAACAGTCGAATTGACCAAGCAGAAGAAAGGATATCAGAGGTCGAAGAGCAACTCAATGAAATAAAACAGGAAGGCAAAACTGGAGAAAAAAGGATAAAAAGGAATGAACAAAATCTCCAAGAAATGTGGGACTATGTGAAAAGACCTAATCTACGTTTGATACGCGTACCTGAATGCGACAAAGAGAATTAATCCAAGCTGGAAAATACTCTTCAGGATATTATCCAGGAAAACTTCCCCAACCTAGCAAGGCAGGCAAACATTCAAGTCCAGGAAATACAGAGAACACCACAAAGATATTCGTCAAGAAGTGCAACCCCAAGGCACATAATCGTCAGATTCACCAGGGTTGAAATGAAGGAGAAAATACTAAGGGCAGCCAGAGAGAAAGGTCGGGTTACCCACAAAGGGAAGCCCATCAGACTCACAGCAGATCTCTCAGCAGAAACTCTACAAGCCAGAAGAGAGTGGGGGCCAATATTCAATATCCTTAAAGAAAAGAACTTTCAACCCAGAATCTCCTATCCAGCCAAACTAAGCTTCATAAGTGAAGGAAAAATAAAATCCTTTGGGAACATGCAAGTACTCAGAGATTTCATCACCACCAGGCCAGCTCTACAAGAGCTCCTGAAAGAGGCTCTACACATATAAAGGAACAACAAGTACCAGCTCAACTAAAGGGCAAAACAGCCAGCTAGCACCAAAATGGCAGTATCAAATTCACACATAACAATATTAACCCTAAATGTTAATGGACTAAATGCCCCAATCAAAAGACACAGACTGGCAAATTGGATAAAAAGACAGAACCCATCAGTGTGCTGTATCCAGGAAACCCATCTCACATGCAAGGATACACAAAGGCTCAAAATAAAGGGATGGAGGAAGATTTACCAAGCATATGGAGAGCAGAAAAAAGCAGGAGTTGCAATTCTCATCTCTGATAAATTAGACTTTAAAGCAACAAAGATCATAAGAGACAAAGAGGGACATTACATAATGGTAAAAGGATCAATGCAACAAGAAGAGCTAACGATCCTAAATATATACACACCCAATACAGGAGCACCCAGATACATAAGGCAAGTTCTTAATGACTTAAAAAGAGACTTAGACTCCCACACAATAATAGTGGGAGACTTTAACACCCCATTGTCAATATTAGACAGATCAACCAGACAGAAAATTAACAAGGATATCCAGGACTTGAACTCAGACCTGGACCAAGCAAACCTAATAGACATTTACAGAACCCTCCACCCCAAATCCACAGAATATACATTCTTCTCAGCACCACTTCACTCCTACTCTAAAATTGACCACATGATTGGGAGTAAATCGCTCCTCAGCAATTGCAAAAGAACGGAAATCATAACAAACAGTCTCTCAGACCACAGTGCAATCAAGTTAGAACTCAGGATTCAAAAACTAACCCAGAACCGCACAGCTTCATGGAAACTGAACAACTTGCTCTTGAATGTTGACTGGATAAACAATGAAATTAAGAAGAAATAAAGATGTTCTTCGAAACCAACAAGAATGAAGACACAACATACCAGAATCTCTGGGACACATTTAAAGCAGTCTCTAGAGGAAAATATATAGCAATAAGTGCCCACATGAGAAGCAAGGAGAGATCAAAAATTGACACCCTATCATCAAAACTGAAAGAGCTAGGGGAGCGAGATCGAAAAACCTCAAAGTGTAGCAGAAGACAAGAAATAGCTAAGATCAGAGCAGAACTGAAGGAGATAGAGACACAAAAAACCCTTCAAAAAATCAATAAATCCAGGAGCTGGTTTTTTGAAAAGATCAACAAAATAGACAGACCACTAGCCAGATTAATAAAAAAGAAAAGAGAGAATAACCAAATTGATGCAATAAAAAACAGTAAAGGGGATATCACCACAGATTCCACAGGAATTCAAACCATCATCAGAGATTATTATTATTATTATTTTTTTTGAGTCAGAGTTTCGCTCTTGTTACTGAGGCTGGAGTGCAATGGCGCAATCTTGGCTCACTGCAACCTCCGCTTCCTGGGTTCAAGCAATTCTCCTGCCTCAGCCTCCTGAGTAGCTGGGATTACGGGCATGCACCACCAGGCCCAGCTAATTTTTTGTATTTTTAGTAGAGACGGGGTTTCACCATTTTGACCAGGATGGTCTCAATCTCCTGACCTCGTGATCCACCCGCCTCAGTCTCCCAAAGTGCTGGGATTACAGGTGTGAGCCCCCGCGCCTGGCCCTCATCAGAGATTATTACAAACAACTCTATGCACATAAACTAATAAACCTGGAAGAAATGGATAAATTCCTGGACACTTGCCTCCTCCCAAGCCTAAACCAGGAAGAAGCCGAAAGCCTGAACAGACCCATAACAAGGTCTGAAGTTGAGGCAGCAATTAAGAGCTTATCACCCAAAAAAAGCCCAGGTCCAGACGGGTTCACAGCCAAATTCTACCAGACACGCAAAGAGGAGCTTGTACCATTCCTTCTGAAACTATTTCAAACAATACAAAAAGAGGGAATTCTTCCCAAATCATTTTATGACACCAACATCATCCTGATTCCAAAACCCGGCAGAGACTCAACAAGAAAAGAAAACTTCAGGCCAATATCCATGATGAACATAGATGCAAAAATTTTCAATAAAATACTGACAAGCCGACTGCAACAGCACATCAAAAAGCTTATCCACCATGATCAAGTAGGCTTCATCCCGGGGATGCAAGGCTGGTTCAACATACACAAGTCTATAAACGTAATTCACCACATAAACAGAACCAAAGACAAAAACCACATGATTATCTCAATTGATGCAGAGAAGGCCTTTGACAAAATTCAACAGCCCTTTATGCTAAAAACCCTCAATAAGCTAGGTATTGATGGAACGTATCTCAAAATAATAAAAGCTATTTATGACAAACCAACAGCCAATATCATACTGAATGGGCAAAAACTGGAAGCATTCCCCTTGAAATGTGGCACCAGACAAGGATGCCCTCTCTCACCACTGCTATTCAATATAGTATTAGAAGTTCTAGCCAGAGCAATCAGGCAAGAAAAAGAAATAAAGGGCATTCAAATAGGAAAGGAGGAAGTCAAATTGTCTCTATTTGCAGACGATGTGATTGTATATCTAGAAGACCCCATCGTCTCAGCCCCAAATCTCCTGAAACTGATAAGCAAGTTCAGCAAAGTCTCAGGATACAAAATCAATGTGCAAAAATCACATGCATTCCTATACACAAATAACAGACTTAAAGAGAGCCAAATCAAGAACAAACTTCCATTCACAATTGCCACAAAGAGAATAAAATACCTAGGAATACAACAAACAAGGAACGTAAAGGACCTCTTCAAGGAGAACTACAAGTCACTGCTCAACGAAATAAGAGAGGACACAAACAGATGGAGAAACATTCCATGTTCATGATTAGGAAGAATCAATATCGTGAAAATGGCCATACTGCCGAAAGTAATTTACAGATTCAATGCTATCCCCATCAAGCTACCAATGACCTTCTTCGCAGAACTGGAAAAAACCACCTTAAACTTCATATGGAACCAAAAGAGAGCCCGCATAGCCAAGTCAATTCTAAGCAAAAAGAACAAAGCAGGAGGCATCATGCTACTGGACCTCAAACTATACTACAAGGCGACAGTAATCAAAACAGCATGGTAGTGGTACCAAAACAGAGATATAGACCAATGGAACAGAACAGAGGTCTCGGAGGCAACACAACATATCTACAACCATTGGATCTTTGACAAACCAGACAAAAACAAGCAATGGGGAAAGGATTCCCTGTTCAATAAATGGTGTTGGGAAAGCTGGCTAGCCATGTGCAGAAAGCAGAAACTGGACCCCTTCCTGACACCTTACACTAAAATTAACTCCAGATGGATTAAAGACTTAAACATAAGACCTAACACCATAAAAACCCTAGAAGAAAATCTAGGCAAAACCATTCAGGACATAGGTGTAGGCAAGGACTTCATGACCAAAACACCAAAAGCATTGACAACAAAAGCCAAAATAGACAAATGGGACCTAATCAAACTCCACAGCTTCTGTGCAGCAAAAGAAACAGTCATTAGAGCCAATCAGCAACCAACAGAATGGGAAAAAATTTTTGCAGTTTACCCATCTAACAAAGGGCTGATATCCAGAATTTACAAAGAACTAAAACAGATTTACAAGAAAAAAAACTAACAAGCCCATTCAAAAGTGGGCAAAGGATATGAACAGACACTTTACAAAAGAAGACATACATGAGGCCAACAAACATATGAAAAAATGCTCATCATCACTGGTCATCAGAGAAATGCAAATCAAAACTACATTGAGATACCATCTCACGCCAGTTAGAATGGCGATCATTAAAAAATCTAGAGACAACAGATGCTGGAGAGGATGTGGAGAAATAGGAACACTTTTGCACTGTTGGTGGGAGTGTAAATTAGTTCAACCATTGTGGACGACAGTGTGGCGATTCCTCAAGGACCTAGAAATAGAAATTCCATTTGACCCAGCAATCCCATTACTGGGTGTATATCCAAAGGATTACAAATCGTTCTACTATAAGGACATGTGCACACGAATGTTCATTGCAGCACTGTTTACAATAGCAAAGACCTGGAACCAACCCAAATGCCCATCGACGATAGACTGGATAGGGAAAATGTGGCACATATACACCATGGAATATTATGCAGCCATCAAAAACAATGAGTTTGGGTCCTTTGTAGGGACATGGATGAACCTGGAAACCATCATTCTCAGCAAACTGACAGAAGAGCAGAAGATCAAACACTGCATGTTCTCACTGATAGGCGGGTGTTGAACAATGGGAACACATGGACACAGGGAGAGGAGCACTACACGCTGGGGTCAGTTGGGGGAAATAGGGGAGGGACGGTGGGGGGTGGGGTGCTGGGGAGAGATAGCAAGGGGAGAAATGCCAGATGTAGGTGATGGGGAGGAAGGCAGCAAATCACACTGCCACGTGTGTACCTATGCAACAATTTTGCATGTTCTTCACATGTACTCCAAATATAAAATGCAATAAAATAAATAAATGGGGAAATAAATAAATAAATAAAAGCAAAAATAAATTTTAAACAATATATGCATTCATTATCTGTATAACAAACGTAAAACTCAGCAGCTTAAAACAACAGTCATTTATCATCGCTACCACATGTTAATGTTGGCTGTGCTCATCTGTGCAACTCTGCTTCAGGCTGTGGTGACTGTGACAGCTCTGCTTCTCTATTCATGTCTTTGCATCACTTGAGGTAGTTATACTTCAGGTGTCGCTTATCCTGCCTGGACCAGCAAGCTGGCCAGGGCATGGTAATGTCAGAGGCTAAAAAATGAAAGTGTTAACTCAGAGACTGTAGAGTTCTAGACCTGGATCTGGCAGAGTGTTACTTCTGCCCATATATCATTGGCAAAATCAAGTCACGTAGCCCAACCCCAGGTCAATAATGCCTATGACAAGAGGGAGGACATGAGGACAGGTGAATAATGGGGATCAAAAATCTAATCTAGCAAAACCTGCATACTCTATTTTTGGCAAATGTGTGCTATAAAAATAACTTTCAGATTTAATATTTTATGTAAATCCTCCTAAAGCAATTGAGGTCAGACAAGAGCTTCGTGGAATAAATTGAATAAGAAACATAGTGGGTCCAGTGGCACTAGATCTCAGAGGGTGGAAAAAAATCCTGTGGGTAAGATTTATTCCCAGCTTGTAACAGTCAGATCCTTTCGTTGCCACCATAGGTGTCAATAAATGCCCCCAAGTTCTCATTTAATTCTAAAGAGAAGTTGAGGCAGAGCATCAAAATGAATCACAGAAACCAGCCATAATTACAGGAAGCAGTTTGTCTCTGTGGCAGCATCAATGAAGCAATCTGTGATGTGTGAAAACCAGAGAGCCTACATTTCTAAAGAAGGGCAAAAAATTTTAACAAGTGAAGAATGCTTACCAGAAAAATTTATAATTACAATGTAGGTCAAAATTGTGACCTAAAATTTTACCATATATTTTAAAAATAATAAAGTAGTGACCTATGTGAGGAATATTTTAAAAAATTAGTAAAAAATCAACTAATGAATGTAATTACAATCTATTATATTATAAAAAATTGCTAATAGAAGAGATTTTAAGTGTTCCCATCACACACACACAATGATAAATATGAGATAATCCATATGTTAATTTGCCTGATTTAGTCATTTTTCAATGTATATACATTTCAAAACATGTTGTACATGATAGACATAAAGAATTTGTACGTGTCAACTTAAAAAAGCAAGAACAAATAGTGCCAAAAATAAATATAGGGTTTGTAGTGTGAGGTTTTCTAATGTTCTCTTGCCCAAGTAACTATTAATTATATTTCCAAGTTTCAAAATAGATCTTCCTAAACCACACAACATTTGAAAATGTTGTCTTATGCTGAGATTATCATAGCAATAAAACTATAGCAATATAACTATATAAAAATTATAAATGCAAATGTATTTTTATAAAAATAAATTCTTGTCTAGAATTGTTTTCTCTTTTAATACTAAAAGTGAAATAAGTGGTAGAAAAAAGTATAACAAGAAACTATGGGAATGCTTTTTCAATAAGTATTCTTTCAAATGTTACAAAAATGAGTCTATTAAAATAATAAAGCTAAGATAAATATTTTATAATACATAGGATGAAATGTACATATTTATCTTCAAGTTATGCCAATCTAGAAGATATTATTTCAGTTAGTAACTTAAAAATTATTTTAAATTGTTATTCAAGTCATGTCACAAGCCCCAAAGCAAACACAACTTTTATGTTCATCATATATTTTTAAGAGGCCAAAAAAAAAAAGACATAAAAAATTAGAAGTCAAAAGACAACAGAGCTCTAAATCAAAGGAGGAAAAAGAGCAAGATCATTTTAAGAATGTAGAAAAAATGGAAAAAAAACAAAAAGGAAATCGTAATCATTAAAAATACAAATGAGAAAAATGAATGCTATAGAATAAAAATAGAGACCTATAAAGAGTAAGAAACAAATAATAGCTATAAAGGACCCAAGATATGGTTCATAATGGGAATCTCTGAAAAAAAAAAGTTAATGGATAGAAAAAAATATTTAAAGGTATAATTCAAGAAAACTTTCCTGAAAGGAAGATTTGAAATCTGCATATTGTAAGGGCACACTCTGTGCCAGAAAAAAATAACCAGGAGCAAGCAATAATGAAATATACCAATGTCTGAGCAAATTGACTGTACTGAAGTGATAAATCATCTTTGGGCTAACAGGCAAAAGGTCAAGTAATATATATAAATCTAGGCACCCAGAAGTTGTTATTGTTATAAATATCTAAACACCAATTAGTGTAGCATCAACATTTGTAATGAAAAAAAGGAAAAACACAAAACCATTAAAAGCATACAGGAAAAAGATATTCATTCAAATGCACTAGAGGAAAGCAATGTTTATTCAATATTTTAAGTCTTATTTGCTGACATGTATTTGTGGCTATGGATTTTCTTCTGAAAATTGTTTTATATGTATACCACAGGTTCTGATATGTAGTGTTTTTATTATTGTGACTTTTAGACAGTCAGCTCATTTGGTTTATAACTTCTCTTTGGCCAAGAGCTTTAAATGCTTTTTAACTTTAATATTTGGTAGGTAGAAGCTTTTGGTTTTCTGGTGTTATTTTCTGGGGTTACTATTTCATTGAATTGTGATCAGACAATGTTGAATGCAGCATTTCCACTTGGAGATATTCACTGAGTTTTTATTTATGTTATAGTGTGCAGTCAATTTTATTATCTTCATGGTGCAGAGTTATATATCTATTTATACACATAGACATGAGCACATAGATACATATATAAATATACATACATAAAATATCTGTTATTAATGTTACTAGGTTTAATAGATCTAAATACATGAGGGAATTTAGTAATTTTTATATTTAGCGTCTCAAATCAATCAAAAAATATATACATTATTTAGAAAATGGTGTCAGATACAAGAACAGAAAGTCAAACACCGCATGTTCTCACTCATAGGCGGGTGTTGAACAATGAGAACACAGGGTCACAGGGAGGTGAGCATCACACACTGAGGTCTATGGGGGGAAACTAGAGGAGGGATAGTGGGGGGTGGGGAGTTGGGGAGGGATAACATGGGGAGAAATGCCAGATATAGGTGATGGGGAGGAAGGCAGCAAACCACATTGCCATGTATGTACCTATGCAACAATCTTGCATGTTCTTCACATGTACCCCAAAACCTAAAATGCAATAAAAAAAAATGTATATAATAAAAAAAGAAAATGGTGTCAGAACAACTGAAAAATAGCAATGTTGGATCCATTCCTTACATACTATATTATGATAAATTTCAAATAAATCAAAGATGAAATATATAAAAGATAAAAATTTAGAAGAAAATATGTAGAATTTCAAAATAAACTGCAATAGAAAAGATTGATGAGTTAGACTAAAATTAAAAATAAAAAAAATTCTTTATAACAAAAAATATCATTAGACACTCAAAAGGCAAATGATTAAGTGATAAAAATATTTGTAGCTCACAATATTGACAAAGAGCTTATCATCTTAAGATGTAAGGTTTTTCTAAACATTGTTATGTCAAAATCTAACAACCAAACAAAAAATTGGGCAAAATCGACAGGAAATAAAAATGGATCTTAAATATATGGAAAAATACTCAAGCTTGGTTATGATAGTAGAAATTCAAATGAAAATACATACAGAAAGATTTTCTTTTACCCTTCAAATGGGCACAAATATTAAAGTTTAGTAATACAATAGAAGTATTAACATATGTGGAAGTGGGCATTCTGGCATATTTCTGTGGAGTGCAGAGCAATTTAGCAATATCAGTTACAATTTCACATGTATATACCTGTTGAACTAGCAGTCTTATTTCTAAGAATTTGTCCTATAACTATAATCATGTAGGAAGTCCTTAATATGGGCCCATGATCCTGCCTCATTGGGGATTTTCACACCCTTGCATAATTTTATTCCCTTGAGTGGGTGTTAGACTTACTGACTTACTTCTAATGAGTAAACTATGGCAAAATCCATGAGATGCTGCTTCCAAGATTATGCTACCAAGAGTATGACTTGGTCACCCTCTTTTTGTTACTATCTATCTATCTATCTATCTATCTATCTATCTTATCTATTATCTGTTTACCATCTATCACACCCCCCTCCCTCTGGAAGAATTATTGCTCTGGAAGAAGCAAACTCCCATGTTGTGAGCTTTCCTATGAGGAGATCCATCTGACACAGAAGTAAAAAGTAAGACCACCCAACAGACAGTGAGAGACTAAGACTCTCAGTCTATTAACCTCCAAAGAACTGAATTTTGCCAAAATGACATGAGTGAGCATGAAAGCAAATTCACCCCCAGTCAAACCTTAAGATGAGGACATAGGCTTGGTCAACTCCTAATTACACCGTTGTCAGAGTTATTGAGACACAAGAATCTACCTAAACTATGACTGAACTCTTGTCTCATAGAATTCATTACACTACAATAGCTAATTCGTATGTGCAAAATTCTGTATATATTTTTTATATATTGTTGCATTATTTGCAATTGCTAAAAAACAGAAACAACCTAAATTTCTATCAGTAGAACAGTAGTTGAATATGTTAGAATACATTTATAAGATGAAACATGCTACTGCACTTAGAAAAAATAAGAATGTTCTTCATGCATTGATGTGAAAAGATAATCCACATATTATTAAGTTATAAAAGCAATGTACAGAACAGCGTATATAGCATACTGCCATTTGTTTATGCATTTAAAACATTTTTGGAAGGATACACAAGAAACTAGTAATCATGGGTACCTATTTTGTGGGACTGAGGTGGGTGGAAACTGGGTGTCTAAAGTACAGAGGTGGGAGGAGGACTTTTAACCCTTAATATTTTTTGCTTACTGACTTTGAAACCATGTAAATAGATTAGCTATTCTGCAAATTAGTTAATTGTTTAAATGCTTAAATGGAAAAATAAGTAAAATATATAACAGAAATGAACTTACAAACAAAATATAATGTTGAACAAGAAACAGAATACAATTGGGTACATATATATCACATAGAATATAATTTGCTATATGTATGTCTATATACCACACAGAATACAATTTGCTTTTTTTGTTCTTCTTATATAATACAATTATATAGCAAAAATACAATTTGCTCTTCTTACTATTATATAAGCAAATATCAATGAATTAAATATTATTGATTTGCCTGCTATTAAAGTATATATGAATGTCTTAATATATTAATAATTATATTATCACATAAATATTATCTATCTTTTTTTTTCTTTTTGAAAGAAAGAAAGAGAAAGAGAAAGGGGGAGAGAGAACAGAAGTCTTGCTCTATTGCCCAGGCTGGAATGCAGTCTAAAAATAGGTATTAAAAACCTGTTTTATGCTGATAATTGTACTTAACAGCAGAGACAGGAAGGAATAAGGGAAGAAAATAACAAACAAACGGCCAACCAATATTTCATTTAAATCTGTGAAATGCTATGCAAATGCTGGAGTGATTTACTTTCATTTATGTGGTCACTTTCAAAATAGGTGTAATATGATACTGGGAAAAATGTATGTTCTGCAGACCTGGGGTGAAGAATTCTATACATATTCACTGAGTTTACTTGTTCCAGGTCAGAGTTCAAATCATAAATGACCCTGTTAATTTTCTATCTCGTTGATCCGTTAAATATTAACAATGTGGTGTCAAAGTCTCCTGCCATTATTGTGCGGGAGTCCAAGTCTCTTTATAAGTTATTAAGAACTTGTCTTATGTATCTGGGTGTTCCTATGTTGGGTGCATATATATTTATGATCATTGACTCCTGTTGTTACATTGATCCTTTTACCATTATGTAATGTCCTTCTTTGTTTCTTTTAGTCTTTGTTACTATTAAAGTCTACTTTGTCAGAGACGAAAGTTACAATTCCTGTTTTTTTTTTTTCTTTCTCTCCATTCGATTGGTGAGTCTTCCTCCAACCTTTTGTTTTAAGTCTTTATGTGTCCTTGCTTATGAGATGGATCTGGATACAGCATGCTGATGGGTTTTGACTTTTTATTCAATTTGCATGTCTGTGTCTTTGATTGGGGCGTTTATTCCATTTAAATTTAGGCTTAATATTGATATTTGTGAGTTTAATATTGTCATTTAATGCTAGGTGGCTATTTTGCCCATTAGTTGATATAGATTCTTCATTATGAAGATACTCTACCTTTTGGTAAGTTTTTGAGATGACCAATACTGATTGTTTGTTTCTGTGTGTAGTGCTTCTTTCAGAAGCTCTTGTAAAGCAGGCCTGGTGGTGATGAAATCTCTGAGTGTTTGCTTGTTCACAAAACTTTTTATTTTTCCTTCATTTATAAAGCTTAGTGTGGCTGGATATGAGATTCTGGGTTGAAAATTCTTTTCTTTGAGGATATTGAATATTGACCCCCACGCTTTTCTAGTTTGTAGGGTTTCTGCTGAGAGGTCTGCTGTGAGTCTGATAGGCTTCCCTTTATGGGTAACCTGACCTTTTTCTCTAGCTGCCCTTAGAATTTTCTCCTTTATTTCAACCCTGGTGAATCTAACGATTATGTGTCTTGGGGTTGCTCTTGTTGAGGAGTATCTTTGTGGTGTTCTCTCTATTACCTGGAGTTGAGTACTGTCCTGTCTTACTAAGTTAGGAAAGTTTTCCTGAACAGTATCCTGAAGAATATTTTCCAGCTTGGATTCATTCTCTTCATGACATTCAGGTACACCTATCAAACATAAATTAGGACTTTTCACATAGTCCCATATTTCTTGTAGACTTTGCTCATTCCTTTTTACTTTTTCTTCTCTAATCTTGTCTTCTTGTTTCATTTCATTAAGTTGGTCTTCTACCTCTGATATCCTTTCTTCTGCTTGATCAATTCAACTATTAAAACCTGTGCATACTTTGCAGAGTTTTCGTATTGTGTTCTTCAGTTCCATTAATTCACTTATGCTCCTCTCTAAATTTTCTATTTTCGTTAGGATTTCATCAAACCTTTTTTCAAAGTTCTTAGTTTCTTTACATTGGGCTAGAACATGTTCTTTTAACTCACAGAAATTTCTTATTATCCACCTTCTGAAGCCTAATTCTGTTATTGGAACGCACTCATTCTCCATCAGGTCTTGTTCCCTTATTGATGAGGAACTGTGATCCCCTGTAGAGGGAGATGCATTCTGATTTTGAGTATTCTCCGCCTTTTTATGTTGGTTTCTTCTTGTCATTGTAAATTCATCCACCTGTTGTCTTTGTAATTACTGACTTTCAAATTAGGTCTCTGAGTGGACGTCCAACTTATTGATTATCAGCGCTGAAATCTGAGCAACCCACTGCGCCGGCTAAAACAGCGGCATTAAGATTCTTGGTGCTTTTCTGCCCGGGAATCTCCGGTCTGGCTTCCCTCTTGAGTCCCTTTTTCAATCAGCTGAATGGGAGACTCTGCCTTCCCGGAGATCCAAACGTTGACCAAAAGGGTACCCAGTCCCGTTTACTCTGCACCAAGAACCGCCGTGCCGCAGGGGCACTGGCAAAACCCCCGCGCCAGCCACAAGAGTCGCCCTGGCGACCCGTGGGGCCCCTCCACTGGGAATCTCCTGGTCCGTGAGCAACAAAAATTCATCTGAGTGTGTGGTGTCCTCTCGTTCTCTGCGCTTTCACTGGGAGCTGCAATCCTGAGCTGCTAGTAATCAGCCATCTTGGATCTCTCAATATATCATCTGTCTCTATATATTGAATAAATATATATTCTATATATTTAATATATATTAAAAAGATATTTTAATAGCAGGCAAATCAATATGTAATTTATTGATATTTGCTTATATAGTAATTACTCAAAAGTATTATGAAAATTATGCTAAATTTCAAATTTAGGCTCCCGATTAGCTTTGGGAAAAGAAGGAGGTGAATAAGATTGGGAAAGGGGATTCAGGGAACTTCCACTATATCTTTCATATTTTTATTTTAAGTTAGGGCATATAGATTAAAAAAGTTCAGGCCAGGTGCAGTAGCATGCCCAGTACTTTGGGAAGCTGACATAGGAGGCTCCTTTGAGCCCAGGAGTCTGAGGCTGCAGTGAGCTATGATCAAGCCATTGCACTCCAGCCTGGGCAGACAGACCTCATCTCTAAACAAAAAACAAAAAATACTCAAAGAAGAATATGTGTATGGATATGCTTAGTGATTTAAAGTAAAGAAATTATTTTAGGAAAGTTGTTTAAATATATTTTATATTTTAATGATATTAACATTGTCTGTGATTCTATAAAAATCATATAACATTTAAAGGTGGCTATAAACTGAATAGTCATTGGACCTATTTAAGAGCATTCATACAAAGAAACATAAAAGCTCCTGTAGCCATCTTCAATATTAGAGACTATGAAAGTAAAAATACCATCATGATTAGGACCCATTCATTTCTAATTACTTTATCAAGGCAGTTTTGTTTTATGTTCATAATAAGCAAATGAATCTATAATGTAGCTGAAGATCATTTAGGAAAAACAAAGCATTGTGAGCTCACTATGACAACAAAAACTTAACCAAACCAAGCCAAACAAAAAATTATAATATTTCAAGCAAAGCAGAACCAGTAAATATATACACTCAAATGTGAGTAATTCTTATAGCATCAACTTAATAAAATCTGGGTATTTTTCTGGAAATCAGGTGTCTTCTTGTTCAACCTATTAATCCAGTATAAGAATAGTTTCTATAAGACCTTTGAAGGATGGTGTTTCAGCTTTTATTTTCTACCCAGTTGGTTCTAATTATGCCCTCTAGACTCTGCAGAGCACATTCAATTCCTCATTGTATAAGCCCTTTCAAATATTTGAAAACTGTTTAAAGCATCTTCTACAACTTCCATTTCAAAGCTATATATACAAAATTCTTAACAATTATTTTGATTATAAGTAGCCCAGGTATTGATAAACTATTTTTTAAAGTGCTTCAGTTTGTCAAATTCCTCATCAATTTGGTCCTCAAAATTCACTCTGTGACTACTCTAAAGGCAGAATTTAAGAGTCAAAGAGTCAACTGCTTACAGGTATTAGAAAGATAAATCAGGCTTGGTGTAGGTCATAGTGAATTAGACTGCCTACCATTGTTTAAAAACAGTGCATTAGTCAGATTAACTGCTGTAACAAACAATCCACAAATCGCAATAATTTAACACAATAAATGTTTATTTATTTTTATGTTACAATTAACATTAGCATGGGAACTCTACTCCATGTAATAGTTCAGGGATTCAGACTTCTTCCACGTAGTGCACCCATCATCTATTATGGCTTTGAAGTCTTCCAACTATATCCTTTGTAGTCTGACTTACAGTATAAGAAAGTGATTATTGGTCATCTTATTGGCAATTTTTAGTGGTCATTTCTCAAAGTGGCATACATACTTTTAACTATATCTGACTATATAATCAAACAACCAAACCTAATTTATTGGGAAATGTAATCTAGTTGTGTGCTAAGAAAGAAAAAAAAAAGATTCAGTAAATACATAGCATTGCTCTTCTCCAAAGGATGACAGGTACCAGGCTCAAAACTGTTAATAGCACATGGGAATGTTGGCTCAGTGTTTCCTATCTTTAAATTTTCAAGAGATACTGAAATTTTGTTTTTTTCATTAATGTGAGCTCTCCTAATTTTTAAATGTTGACAACTAAGTTACTCTTTTAAAGACCTTGTGTGAGCCAAAAAATACATATGTGTCTATAAACTAGATCCAGTCTGTAGACCAACAGTCTGCAAATTTTGGACATATTACAATATTCTAAGAGTGAGCATTGAGGGGTGTCAAAGTTCAAGATAGCCTCTTTTGTGGAGTGCAGGTACACAATGTTCTAACACTGTGAGACTATGATAGTTGGAACTTACAAGAAGAGATAGTGAGTGGTGCCACAGAAGCCAAAGAGTGAGGTGAGATTTTTGTATACAGCAGTAAGTCAACAAGGTCACTTCCAGTAAAGTAGGATGAGAACCCAAAAGCCACTGGATCCCACAAATGAAAAGCAGAGGCCACCCACAACCCTAGTCAAGTTATGCTCCCTATCCTCTTGAAACTTGCAGTGTAGTTCAAGAGAGGCTGCATACAAACAGAAGTGCCTTCAAGAGAATACAACCCACACTTTGGGAAGCTGAGGCGGGTAGATCACCTGAGGTCAGGAGCTCGAGATCAGTCTGACCAATATGGTGAAATGCTGTCTTTACTAAAAATACAAAAATTAGCTGGGCATGGTGGTGGGCACTTGTAATCCCAGCTCCTCAGGAGGCAGCAGGATTGCTTGAACCTGGGAGGTGAAGGTTGCAGTGAGTTGAGATGGCGCCATTGTACTCCAGCATGGGCAACAGAGCAAGACTCTGTCTCAAACAAACAAACAAACAAGCAAACAAACCCAGAATTTGTGGTATAGATTGAATACAACAAAATCCAGAAAGATAAATCATCATTCTGAGGTGTGGTAGTTAAGAAAATCCTTGTGAGGTAGGCAAAACTTGAAGTAGGGCTTGGAGAATTTAATAATGGAGAATCTGAATATATTCACATAAAAAGTGGACATGTGGTAATGAAAGAATGAACAGGAACTCTAAAAAGCTCAAATTAACCCTCAAGTTCTGTGTCGGGGAGACCAGCTCCCAATATATAAATGTGGGTTCAATGTCTCTCAAAGTGATCGAATGGTCAGTGAAAAGAAAGACAAGGAAACATTTTTCCTTAAAGCTGGGCCCAGGGAAGACACCACATAATGCTGCTCTGTCAATGTCTAAAATTCCCCTGAACACCTCAGTTCTTTATTAGACTCTTTCAATAGGGGAGGGGGAGTGAGGATACACAACAGTGTGAAAATGATCATACAAAAAGAATACACTTGCAAAACTGGTGCACAAAAATCACAACATAGTATTATAAAAGCAGAACAAAGTAAAGATAACTTTGTGTGTCAGCATATAAACCATACTGTCCTTAGCAAGAACAGAGGTTAAACATAAACATATAATTATCAGCAAGAAATACTTTGGGCTCAAAGCTGCAGGGGGAACAGGATAGGACACAGGACAACCAGCCTGACCACAAAAACTGCAAGAGGAGGGGGCCTCAACGCAGGCCTGGAGGAGCAGTGGGAGAATAAAGAGTTTTACATCCTTATCTCAACCACAGAGACAGACGCCCTTCATGCATCTGTTTATAGGCCCTCCGTAAGGGTCGCATTCCCTTTCCAGGGCCATAATTAATAAGGAATCTGGGTAATAAGCCTCTCCATTACATGTCCGTTTATAGGCTCTCTGCAACGAGAAGCTTATTATGTGCTGTCATCTCTCCCCGGCAGTCAAGCTGTCTGTTTTGTCCCTTTCACAGAGTTCCTGTTTTTACCACAACAGCTCAGCAAAGCCAAAGTTTCAAGTTACATCTCAGCAGAGCCAAAGTTACAAGCTACATTTTAACTTTTCACACTATTTTTTGTGTCCCCAAATATGATTAGAGCATAACAAGTACAGTAAAGTAAATATCTCATCTCAGGCAAACTAAGATTAAGACAGCACAATAAACAAAATGTCAACCACAGTTTCTTCTCGTAATCTGAAATGTCTCGGATTTCACCAATCTTTCCAGAGGCTTGGGGCTGCTTGGTTACCTCCAAGGGGCCTGGTACGTTCACAGCAGTTTTGCCTTAAGTAGCTTTCTGGATGACAGAAGCTGCTAATTATCTACCAGTCCCTATTCTTACTTTATTTTCCATTTTTAGCTGGGCACAGGCCTTGCTTGCCTTTATGTTTGACCATATGTCTAAGTCCTAGCTAGTGGATATAAGGAGAAAAAGGTATGGAACTTTCTGGAAATGTTTTCAAATAAAGCACGCTCTCCTTCTCTCGCTCTCTCTCTCTCTCTCTCCCCCTCCTTGCTGGTTAGAATGAGCACTTAACTGCTGAAGCTTCAGCAGCTATCTGGGACCTTGAGGTGGACTTTGGAATGACAGCCCCTTATAGCACAGCAGCAAGACTAAGGAGCCTGGGCTAGAAACATTTGGACCCCTTGAATGGGAGAAAGAAACAACTTATCTTTTGTTTATGCCACAGTTATTCTGTGTGTTAATTTTTTTTTTTTTTCTATTTCTGGACATATGACTTTACCTCTCTGAACTGGAGTATCCTTAAAATTAGGGACATGAATTTGTTTAGTCCAAATAATAACTCTGTATTTTAGCATTCTGCATGCTTCAGCAGAAAATGGTTTAAGTCTACCTGAGTAATTGTACCATGTCACAGATGGCATCACCACATCTTAAGTAAAATGTAAAAGTTTAGGCATTTGTTTGGATGTTTTCAAATAGATATTTCTCTTGAGAAAATATGTGACGATATGCATCATACTTAGAATATATTATGGTAGGAATTGGAATAGAAAAAGATTCCAATTCTGCTCATTCATTAATATCACACTGAAAACCAACAACTACATCATTAATGATGGCATTAAAATTTTTACAATTGGTTCTTTAAAATTGGTGATTTTAAACACTAACATCCATGAAGTCAACATTTCCCAAAGTGAGTTCATCTGAATACAAATCTTGATAAGAAACTAACAAAATATGCATACTGAGGTAAAATAATTGTTTATTAACAACTTTTTTGGAAATCAGCAAGTAGTAATTGTATATGTTTATGGAGTACAATGTAATGTAATGTTTTGATATATGTGTGTAATGATTCAATCAAGCTATTATTAATAGTTTTATCTGTCAGATTTACCAAAACACATTATAATAAGAAAAGCTCTGAGACATTTTAAACAAGCATATAAACAAAAACATTTATCTTTGTTGAATCAGTTATTTCTTTGACATATTTGAACATAATATTTTTCTTCAAAAGAGGGCTTGGGAAACAGTTCTAGGCGGTATGCTTTTCCAGAATTCTTTCTTTATATCCAGCTGCTTCTCTATTTAGGAAAGTAAAGAAAGGCCCAAGGTAACAGATAAGTTAAAGTTAGTTTGGCGTTTCATGGCACATTCCACAAGAAAACGATAAACCACAGCTTGAGGTCCTCACAGGAAAACAAGAATGATCAGTGAGCTCCATTTAGACATTGGGCTGTGCTTCTTGGTGGCAAAGCTGAGTTTTGATTCAGAAGTACCATTATCGTATTATGAGCATGAGTCAGGCATTTGACATAGGCCAGGGGCTTTATGTCTGGGGAGAGAGATTTTAAGAAGGAAATTTTTAGTGGCTGCTTCTAGGCCTTTTGGAGGGCGGGGGTCCTGTAAACCTTACAATCTTACATAGGCTATCATATATATATATATATATAATCAGTAAAAAATGGAAGCAAGAGACTAAAGTGAAAAAAAGTACAACAAAAAAAAAAAAAAAAAAAAAAAAAAAAAGCAGTTCATGCTTGGAAACGCCTCCTATGTGGTACAGTGTAATTTTTTCGTTGTTTTAAATGTTTTGTCCACCAGGAGAAGAAACAATTTCCACAGGAACTAGGAGATACCATCGAGTGATTTTATATAGTATTACTAGGAAAAAAGCTCTATTTTTCCCAATTGTAATATGTCTAAATATCAATTTTTTTTGACATTTCAGTAATTGTTCCCAGGAAAACAGATTTTTTCTTTAATTGCTCTTTAGCATTTAAGAAGATAGTCTAAAAGCTATTTTCATTATTTGAAACACTAAAAGCTATTTTCATTATCTGAAACACCTCCACAGATATGTAGTACCAAAGGAATGGAAAGACTGATACATATCAAAAATCATAAATCCTCGAAGTTGCTGAGTGCAACACAGTTTTAGGAGTGCCCTCAAAAATTAACATTGATATTTTTCATCTAGAAGTCATGACAGCTATCAAAAACTACAAAGGGCCATGTTACAAACATGTGAATTTTAAATATATAGAACAGAGGGCGGGTTTTCATTTATTCAATTGCTTTACAAACGGGTTAATCAAATATCTGGTAAGATTTTTATTTTCATTTAATTTGCGCTTATAATTCTCATTGCAGTATAACGTGTACTAAAAATACCTCACAGAATACCTTTGTAGACATATAATGATAACAATGTGGGATTACTGATTTAAAACTGCTCTTCCTGGGGAAGGCCCAGAAATCAGGAAGTGGCAAATAAAACATGAAACATTTGCTTGGAAACAATTTGTCAACTTCATGTTACAAAATATGTAAATGATCATGTATAGATGTGTTTGGTAACAATTATCATTGAGCTATGTTGATAGGTAAAACATTGGATATATTGTACAGGGAAAACAGAACATCTGTAGGAGGTGAGACATGAGGCTACCAATTTTGTTTTTTAGCCAAATTGAACTCCACTGCGTTGTTAATAACTTGACTAAGAGGTGACCATTTCTGTTTATTTTTGGAACCTGCACATTTTATGTGATTACAAACTGTGATAATGCATATGCAACTCAGACTGGAAAATACACTCAGCTATAGACCTGAGGGTTGTATTTTCAGTTTGGATTCAAACCCTCCCCAGTATTTCATGAAGACCTTGAACTTATGAACCCATGCCACTCTACATGGTAGGTTTAACTTGTGCAATGTTTGATTGCTTTTCTGAATGGCCACTTGGCCACTAATATTAATTTGTGTATACAGTTCAGCATATTCTATTTTGAAATCCAGCATAGCGTTTCATTTCAATCTACTGATTTAGTCCTCTAGAGAGGACAGAGCCTATTAAATTTTCAAAGCTTCTCAGTGCTATTCCTGTATTTAATAGAACTAGCCAATTGAAAATAACTACCATGGTCTCCCCAGGGATTCTAACTGTACCTGATTACATAATGTTCATTTTCTGAGACATAATGTAATCATAATTAATTTTGAGCTTATTAAATTGCTCTACTGGTCTTTATGGATGATTATTTTTATCAGAATAAATCCTTAAAATTTCTAAAGAAACAATGAGGTCCTGCTTGTTACTGTCATACAGCTGCTGTTGTAAAATGCATTGCTTTCAGTAAGTGAGTTTCATAGGTGACACATTGTTTCTTTAAGTATCAAACATGACATTTTTAATAATATGTATTTTAAAGTCAGCTATAGACCTGAGGTCTATATTTAAATTAACATTATGATTAATAAAAATAAAATGAAAATAAAATAAACATTTTACTTAAATAGTTGCCTGCTTGCTTTCATAAAAAATATCGAGCATATTCTTGCTCTTAAAAATTTAGAGTCATTTTCATGACCATTAATTTTTGGCTTAGCATTAATATTATTGTTTTTCTATTTATCCCCTTACTGTTATTTAGTTATGGTGTAATAGTTTAGTTTGCCAGTGCATTGCTGAGCACATGGGAAGTTTTTAAATATTATGGAATGAATATATGAATTCTCTAATGAAGCTTTCAATTCTTCTCCTTTTAATTTGACGTAATCCGCAAAATAAGATAATCGTGATTGCCAAAAATGTGTATTTATTATATTGAATACTGAATCTAAGGCCCAGCCAATAAAGAAGATGCTCAAATATTGAAATACTTATTCTTTTGTTGAGCCAGAACTTTTTTCCCTTCCAAAGTTCTCAGATTTGTTACAGGTGTTCAAGTTGCCAAAGGTTGAAGTCACTACTGAATTAATTAGATTTCATTATTAATGAGAAAATGACATGGAAAATAATGCATTATGCCCTTGAGCAATACCAATATGTTAACAAATACAGGTTGAGTATCTCTTATCTGAAACGCTTGGGACAATAAGTGTTTTGGGTTGTGCCTTTCTGGAGATTTTGGAGTATTTATAGATACATAATGAGATATATTGAAGATGGGATTCAAGTTTAAATACAAAATTTGTTTATATCATATACACCTCATGCACATATCCTGAAGGTAATTTTACACAATGCTTTAAATAATTTTGTGCATGCAGCTAGGTTTGTGTATATCAGAAAGCAAAGGTGATACTGTTTCAGCCACCCATGTGAACAAGCTGTGGTTGTTTGGCATCACCATAATTCCTGACTCTGAATTTGTATGTTACCCATAAGCAATCATTTTCTTGCACTTATTCAGACATAAGTACTTAGTAGCAAAATAATAATAATAATGGCATACCACTCATACAGTGAAAAAATAATGCATTCAGGGTAAGTTAGCAGATAGTAACATTGCCAGAATACCTATATCAGCTGTTAGGCAACAGCAACAACAAAGATAAGGTTTTAGTTTCTACCTGTAATGCTGTGTTTTGATTAAAATATTACTGTGCACTTGTTTTTTGTTTTTACATGAGAAGAAACATAAGAAGCAGTTGTGGGATCAGGAAGTGAGCCCTCTGTGGTTGGGGTGGCATTCTTCTGGATAGTCTTTAAAAATGTTTCCTCCAGAGTCATCTGCCTTTTGACATTCTCAGTGATATCTTTACATCACAAAGCAGAGAATAAGCAAAAAACAAGCAAACAAAAACCACAATGAGTAATGCACATAAGTCTTAGCCCCATGTGGGGAAGCCTGTGGTTGCCATGTCTGTCCTGCACACATGCAATTTTATTATCTTTTGTGAGCGTATTTGGCATGGAAAAGACTGTGTGTGTGTAAAAAAAAATACATGGCAGCTGAAGGGGGATAGAAGGATTTTTCCCTTAGGATTAATAAATTGTGTGTTTGCACCTATGTTTTGACTACAGTCCATCACATGGGGTCAAGTATAACATTTTCCACTTATAGTGTCACATCTGCACTCTAAATGTTTTGGGTTTTGAAGCATTTTGGATTTCAGATTTTCAGATTAGGCATACTCAACCTTCTATGTGTTGCCTTGAGTGGTTACTATATTTACCCATTGTTAGATATAGACAAAATGTCACACATAAAAATTAAAATTTCTTTTCTTTCCACATATAAGGCTAGAATCAAATTTAAATAATAGTTTCCCGAGAGGATAATGTTGCATATGTTGAAAACTGCAAGATTTGTGAGTATTCTGTTGGAAAGAGTTCAGGTTTCTTTATATATCACCAAACTGTTCTCTATGATTTTGTTCTTGTTGATATTTCTTGGACTGAAATATATTGATACTTTGAATATATATGTATACACACATATATGTTCATAGATGCTAGTATATCTATACTGTGGGAGACTGGGATGTATCTTTATAACTCATGTGTTTATATACTTGGAGTCATTATTTCTAGCCTCAATGATTTGATTAAGCTGATGATAAAAAATGATCAAAAACAAACAAACAAAAAATAATATTAGATAATCATTTTTAGAAAATATCTGGGCACTTTTGCAATGATCTTCTCATCTAGATTGTTGAATATTTTATAAAAATATAATACTTTGGGACAATTATTTCCATTTTTGTGTTTTTTCTCTTAGTTTTAGAATTTTTTGCTATAAAGTTTTGAGGAATTAATATTAAAATATGTTTTAATTGTAATCTACAATTCTGATTGTAATAATGTTAATTTTATTTCATGATTCTTCCTGAAATTTTGAAATAAAATGATGTATGATTTAGAAATAGGTATATCTTTTTATAATTTTTAAATGGATGTCAGTGAAATGTGTTTTATGAAGAGCAGCATAGATTTATTTTGTGGTACTGATGCAATCTCCAGTTGACAGGCTGTCTTGGATTTAGATGGCACCTGTCTAAAAGCTGGAAAGTTTTGTGGTCATAGAACCTCAAGTTGTAGTCTGCAGCCTCCTGAATCTGAGGGTATTTTCTGTGGTTTTACAATAGCTTGGTTTTAAAATAGCTATATTTTCTGTGGTTTTAAAATAGCTATACAAATTTTAAAATTTGTGCTTCATTCTGTATTCTGTGTGTGCTGAGTAGTAATTTTCTTATTAATAATTTTAAATTAAACAACTAAAAATTCAAGACTTAGAAAAAAGAGACATCAATTACCTACATGCTAAAGAATGCTGGAGAGGCTATGATACACTTGAAGCTGATTACAGGGTGGACATACATCTCAGCCATTCTCCATTATTACCCTAGTTTCCATCTAACCCTCAAATCCACTTAAGCAGAAATCCAGGGAATAAGGAGAGTATTTCCAAATTGTGAATTACTAGGCCATGGAAAAGCAATGTGGCTTTTCCCTTCTTTGCTTTAAGAGTGGGGACATGGTACTTATCGAATCCAAGATAGAAGGCCTCAAGAAGTAACATTCCCAGAAAATAGAGGCTAACATTTGTACCTTATTGCTCAGTTTAATGTTTCACATGCAGCGAATGTGGTGATTTGTGCTTATCTGTACAGAGGTGAGAGAATTAGAGAAATTATGAAAATAAATTGGATTCACTAAAAAATTCCCCAAATATAGGCTGAATATTTTTTCTGGACCTAGCGTCCCTCCCTTCCTTCCTTCCTTCCTTCCTTCCTTCCTTCCTTCCTTCCTTCCTCCCTCCCTCCCTCGCTCCCTCCCTCCCTCTTTCTTTCTTCCTTTTTTTTTCTTCAGATGGAGTCTCTCTCGGTCATTCAGCCTGCAGTGCAGTAGCATGATCTCAACTCACTACAGTCTCCACCTCCTGGGTTCAAGTGATATTCCTGTCTCAGCCTCCTGAGTAGCTGGGAGTACAGGTGCACATCATCATGCCTGACTAATTTTTGTATTTTTAGCAGAGACAGGGTTTTGCCATATTGGTAGGGTAGTCTTGAGCTCCTGACCTCAGGTGCTCCACCACCTCAGCTTCCCAAAGTGTTGGATTTACAGGCACGAGCCACCACGCCCTGCCTTAGTTACTATTTCAGTAATATAACACGATTTATTTAAATAATTTAAACATTTTATAAATGTTCTCAAAAATAACTTTAAAAGTAAAATTGTATTAGAAATTTATAAATATTTTTTCTTAGAAATAACTCTTTTAAGGGGATCAAAATATCCTAAAGAATTAGTTCAGCTATGCAGAGATGCATATTATTTAATGTCAGCATGCAACAAAGTCAGCATTAATTCCATTCCCTTTTTCATTTTTATAGTTATACAGGTGAAAAAAATACTTTCAAAATATGCCTGTATTAATCACAATATTTTAATATAATATCACTTAACTATTTGAGTCTATGTCATAAGCAAAAAATAACACAGTAATTTATAATAAGGATTTTAATAACATATTAACAGATAGCTCAATTAGATTGTCCTTCAATTTTGTCAAAAGGAAAGAATTTAAAAACCACTGATTCCCAAAAGAATCTATTACATAGTGGTCAAAGTCATTTATTTCCTCCATATCTGGGAAGTATTTTGAAATGGCTTTACCAAGATTTATCAATTGTCTTTAACTATTACTCTTTCATTAATATTATCTAGTTTAGCTGATGAAAACTAAGACTTATACAATATAGTCTTCACCATGTGTCAGGCACTGTTGTTAAGACTTTTCTTTATTGGACTGCACCATATAAAATGAGTGCCTTTATTGGTCAAAAGTGGTTGAACAAAAATGTTATATAGTTTAACCTATATATTAATCATTTAGTCTCACCATGATCTTATAAATAGGGACTATTACATGCATTTTAAAGATGAAAATTGAAGCATGAAGAGGTAAAGTGACTTCCCCAATATCTCTTGGCTAGAAAGTGATGAAGACAAGCGTAAGAACCCAGAAAATGTGGCTTCGTTTTTTACTCTTATCGGCTAAACTAAAGCTGCCCCTCCATGTACTCACAAAGATTTGGAAAATGAAGATATTCTCAATTTGAAAACGTATTTTCCAACATAATATTTCAATAATATGTTTTTATTTTGCCATGCGTTTAATAGGCTTGATAAAAACTCTGGAGTTATAGATTTAACCAAATTTAACTACCATGAAACTTAATCGGTAAAGCCAGTTCTCATTGCCAAACCAAAAAGCCATTGCCAAAAAAAAACTTTCTGACAAGGGAAGTAACTTTATTTTTCTATTCAAAAAAACAATTAATATTTATTTATTTATTCATTTTTATTATACTTTAAGTTCTGGGGTACATGTGTAGAACGTGCAGGTTTGTTACATAGGTATACATATGCCATAGTGGTTTGCTGCACCCATCAAGCCATCATCTACATTAGGTATTTCTCCTAATGCTATTCCTCCCCTTGATCCCCACTCCCCAACAGGCCCTAGTGTGTAATGTTTCCCTCCCTATGCCCATATGTTCTCATTGTTCAGCTCCCACTTATAAGTGAGAATGTGATGTTTGGTTTTCTGTTCTTGTATTAGTTTGCTGAGAATGATGATCGGTTTCCAGCTTTATCCATGTCCCTGCAAAGGACATAAACTCATTCTTTTTTATGGTTGGATAGTATTCCATGATATATATGTGCCACATTTTTTAAAATCCAGTCTATCATTGATGGACATTTGGGTTGGCTCCAAATCTTTGCTGTTGTGAATAGCGCTGCAATAAATAGGTGTATGCATGTGTTTTTATAGTAGAAATATTTATAATCCTTTGGATATATACTGGGTCAAATGGTATTTCTAGTTCTATATCCTTGAGGAATCACCCCACAATCTTCCACAATGATTTAACTTATTTTTACTTCCATCAACAGTGTAAAAGCATTACCATTTCTCCACATCCTCTCCAGCATCTGTTATTTCCTGACTTTTTTTTTTTTGAGTCGGAGTTTCGCTCTTGTTACCCAGGCTGGAGTGCAATGGCGCAATCTTGGCTCACCACAACCTCTGCCTCCTGGGTTCAAGCAATTCTCCTGCCTCAGCCTCCTGAGTAGCTGGGATTACAGGCACGTGCCACCATGCCCAGCTAATTTTTTGTATTTTTAGTAGAGACGGGGTTTCACCATGTTGACCAGGATGGTCTCGATCTCTTGACCTCGTGAACCACCCGCCTCAGCCTCCCAAAGTGCTGGGATTACAGGCTTGAGCCACCGCGCCCGGCCCCTGACTTTTCAATGATCACCATTCTAACTGGTGTGAGATGGTATCTCACTGTGGTTTTGATTTGCATTTCTCTAATAACCAGTGATGATGAGCTTTTTTTTCATGTTTGTTGGCCACATAAATATCTTCTTTTGAAACATGTCTGTTCATATCCTTTGCCCACTTTTTGTTGGGGATGTTTGTTTTCTTTTTTGTAATCTGGGTTTGGGTTCTTTGTAGATTCTGGATATTAGCACTTTGTCAGATGGATAGATTCCAAAAATTTTCTCCCATTCTGTAGGTCGCCTGTTCACTCTGATGATAGTTTTGTTTGCTGTGCAGAAGCTCTTTAGCTTAATGAGGTCCCATTTGTCAATTTTGGCTTTTCTTGCAATTGCTTATGGTGTTTTAGTCATGAAGTCTTTGCCCATGCCTATGTCCTAAATGGTAGTGCCTAGGTTTTCTTCTAGGGTTTTTATTGTTTTAGGTCTGACATTTAAATCTTTAATCCACCTTGAGCTGAATTTTGTATAAGGTGTAACGAAGGGGTCCAGTTTCAGTTTTCCACATATGGCTAGTCAGTTTTCCCAACAACATTTATTAAATTTGGAATCCTTTCCCCATTGCTTTTTTGGTCAGGCCTGTCAAAGATTAGAGAGTTGTATATGTATGGTGTTATTTCTGAGGCCTCTGTTCTGTTCCATTGGTCTATATATTTGTTTTGGTACCGGTATCATGCTGTTTTGGTTACTGCAGCTTTGCAGTATAGTCTGAAGTCAGGTAGCATATGCCTCCAGCTTTGTTCTTTTTGCTTGTCTTGGCTATACAGGTTTTTTTTTTTTTTTTGGTTCCATATGAAATTTAAAGTAGTTTTTTCCTTTTCTTTTTTTTTCATGGTTTATAATTTATTATACTCTAAGTTCTTAGGTACATGTGCAGATTGAGCAGGCTTATTACACAGGTATACATTTGCCATGGTGGTGGTTTGCTGCATCCATTGCTCTGTCATCTACATTAGGTATTTCTCCTAATGCTATCCCTCCCCAATCCCCCCATCCCCTGCTATTCCTCTGCTAGCCTCCCCCTATCCCCAATACCCCAGTGTGTGATGTTCCCCTCCCTGCATCTGTGTGTTCTCATTTTTCAACACCCACTAATGAGTGAAAACATGCAGTGTTTGGTTTTCTGTTCTTTCTAATTCTGTGAAGAAAGTCAATGGTAGTTTGATGGGAATAGCATCGAATCTATGAATTACTTTGGGCAGTATGGCCATTTTCACAATGTTGATTCTTCCTATCCATGAATATGGAATGTTTTTCCATTTGTTTGTGTCCTCTCTTATTTCCTTGAGCAGTGGTTTGTGATTCTCCTTGAAGAGAACTACATCCCTTGTAAGTTGTATTCTTAGGTGTTTTATTCTCTTTTTAGCAATTGCAAATGGGAGTTTGCTAATAATTTGGCTCTCTGTTTATCTATTATCGGTGTATAGGAATGCTTGTGATTTTTGCACATTGATTTTGTATACTGAGACTTTGCTGAAGTTGCTTATCAGCTTAAGGAGATTTTGGGCTGAGACGATGGGGTTTTCTAAATACACAATCATGTCATCTGCAAACAGAGATAATTTGACTTCCCCTCTTACTATTTTTGGTCATTTCAAAAAATATTCAAATTATACTTAGAAGTATTAGGAAAACCACTGAGAAGCAGAGTAAGAAACATATCTTGTAAGACACAGTCCTCTTAATTATCTTAGTTGAAAAGATTAATTCACCTAATTTTATAATAATTTAAAATAAAAATGTAAATTGGTATCTATTTCTCTCCATTTATTTTCTAATATGCAATGAAATGGATAACTCATATCATAAATCATTTATGAACCCAGCATAATTCTCTTATTAAATGTGTATGCATACCTCTTTCAAACTCTGATGCTTAGTTGATGGAGAATAAACTAAAATAATGCATAAAATTATAAAGTACTATACTAATTTTATTAGCCATTATAATCAAACTTTTCTTGTGTATTTAAAGAAAGAGAAACCTCTATTATCCAAAATGAATTAGTCCAGCAGCTAGAATATATTTTTATTTTGTTAATAAATTTAGAAAGTAGAGTCAATTTATAAGATGATATAAGAAGAGGATTAACTAATTAGGGGAAGTATTTCATGATACGACTTGATAAAATAGAGTGCTAACTTCCTTATTACATAATACATATGAAATCAGAAAGAAATTATAAAAATTTAACCCATGGGCTTTTTCCATGGATATTTTTTGGTCATCTCAAAAAAATATTCAAATTATACTTAAAAAAATCTACTTCATTAACATACACTGCTTCAACTCTTCAAAGCTTTTCTTTTCAGCTAATGTTCCAAGGATGAGTGTTGAGAATAGCTGAAGAGCATTGCTTACATTTAAATACATGAAAAGAGCTGTTTTCAGTACTCAAAAATTTTAATCCTATGCTATTGGCTTTCCTCTGTTGGAATTCTCTTGAAATTAACACATTCTTTGATAGTTGTAGGAAGATGGAGAAGTAAAGTTTTTAAATATTAATTATCAATCCCAATCTGTTTTAAATGCTTTTCCTTTACCTATAACAGAAATATCTATCAACTTCTGAGATAGTTTATGTTTCCTTGGTTATCTATTAAAAGTGATTTGTTTTCTTAGACCGATATTTCATATTCTCTTTGTTTTGCATCTGAAGACATTTTGAAGTGTGTGCCTTTCTTTCATAAAGTAGGATAAAAGAGATAGGAAGAGAAAGGTGAAAGAAGAAAAACTACCTTAATTTATTCTGCAGATTCACTCTAAGATAGCTCAGTCTTAGGAAAAAAACATATGAAACTGTGTATATGGAAATTGATATCCTTAAAGCTATCTTTCTCTTTTATTCCTTTCAAAGTTTGGCATGATAGGGATTTCCATACCTGAGTCTGAAGACTGACCAAAGGGTATTGGAAAAGCAGGGTTTGGATAATACTTAAACTCTTTTTGTACCCCACCAATTCAGATTTGTCAATAACTGGCTGAATAGTTGCATGGATAGTTGGATAGAGACACATGTATGTATTATATGTTTTTGACTATCTGATAGATTCCTTTATAATCATGCAACTGCCTTGCAGTTTCAACGTTTGTGTTTATGGTTTTATTAGTCCAAGATAAGAAGCTACGTTTGGTAGTTAATGGCAGTATTTTCCAATCTAGGGTCCACACATTCCTGGTGATCCACAGATAACATCCTCAATTGTCTGCAATTTTTCATGTCTGAGAAATCCTGGCTAATGGACATAGTCCATAAGAGCTCAGGCCATCAGAGCCAGTCTCATATGGGTCAAATTATAGCTTGTCCCTTTATTAGCTGTGGATCTTTGGGAAAGTTACCTTCCTCCTCTGAATCTGTTTTCTGATCTGTAAAATGAGAAATGTAGTATGAAATGTTCACTTCCTTATATGTTGACTTAAAAGAAACATTTCATTCACCCATGAAAATCAGTAAGCCAAATTTGCTACTGCAGGATAACAGAAACACCTGGTTATTCTCATGTTTGAGTTCTGGATATAATTAGTAAAATAAGGTATAATACTTCAAAGCTAATTGTACTAGTTTTTCTAGCCATTGTAATAAAATTTTTTCTGTACACTTAAAGAAGGAGAAATTTTATGTTGCTAAAAGCTAATCAGCCCAGCAGCTAGCAAGTAATTTTGTTTTGTAATACAAAGTAGAAAATATATTCATTTCATCAGATGAATTTAAATGAGTATTAATTATAATTGGAATGCATATTTTATGATATGATTTCATAAAATGGGTTTTAACTACCAACATAGCTTTTCATTAAATCAGACTTCTTTGAAGCCTAAATTGTTCTTCTTCTATGATAGGAAATTGTCCAGTATAAATATATTAGCAGATCATATGGAGTATGTGGGAGAAGAAATTATTATTAAGAATGAGAAAACATCATTTGAGTGTTTTATGGGATAATGGAAGAATATCGTGGCTCCATGGAAAGCATTGTATACTTTTAATTTAGACTCACATTTCTTGTTGTAAAGATGCTGAAAACAATAAGTAGATTTCCTAGCAGCATTCAGATCAAATTCATCTTTATTTAGATCAATTGGTACATAATTAGTGATAATATTCAGCAATGTTGAACATATTGTGTGGTAGCTAAGAGAGGAAGGCATAGACAAGAAGTTTGGAGATTTTCTCATATCCTCTGTATTACTCAGCTTAGACTATCCATTGTAACAAATTCTTCCCAAATCTCAATGGCTTAAGATATTAAGATTTATTTCTCACTCTTACCTGGTCTGATATGGGCAGTGATGGACACTACTCTTCAGGGTGATTTAGGAATCTAGCTCCTCTCAAGTATCTCTGTGCTTTTTAAAAGTCCTATAATCTCCCACTGGATTCTTGCAGACAGCAAACAGGAAGATAATGGATCTAGAGGATTTCATTTAAGGGTTTAGGGGCCAGTCCGGAGAGCACATATCACTCAGGCCCACATTAAATTGACCATACTCAAACTCATTGCTTCACCGCATGAGGAGCTGGAAATGTAGAATAGCACCACACCAAAAAAGAAAAAAACATAGATATTGGTGAAACACTGGTTAGGGTTTGGTCAATCTTCTATGGACATTCAGGAGATTTGGTTTAAATTCACAGATTTTCCTGATACAGGCATGATATTGTGTTTTACAAATGTTCTGTTGCATTCACTCTGTTTTTACTTAATCATAACTGATATTAATTAATTGATTCCTAACTCCATGACAATCTGAATAATTTTGTATATATGTTGACGTAATTTTACTATTAAAAATTTGAGTTAATTATAACAAGAGCAATTAAGTAAGTCCCACCTGGTTAAATTGAAGTGCATTTAAATCCAATTTCAGAAAAAAAAGTCCACTGAGATTAAGTATAGCATTCCATAACATCCAAGTAAACAAGAATCAAAATTTATGTGTTAATACTAAAATAACAATAAGCCATTGTATTAAAGCTAAAATTTGTTCACAAGATGAATCTAGGAAATCATCTTGCAAACAAATTATTATATTTATGGGCAAAAAGATATACATCTTATGATGACAAGATCTAATGATAAGGGACCTCCACTCAAACCTTGCTAATATTGTATGTTAACATCTTGAAAGGTGTCTGACACATCAATATTCTTTAACTTTGTATTCTGTTATTTTACGAAATCTTAAAGGCTGGCCCATTGCTTTGTATTTTCAAAACACTCCTATCAAAAACTTTCAGTTTCTTTTTCTCTTAAAATTCTCATATCTAATTAATTTTAACTGATTATGCACTAAATACATTAGAGATTTAATTGTTTTGCTTCCACTTCTAATTATGTTATTCTTTTAAGAAGTTGGACAATGCAGCTGGTCAAAAATACTAATATTTGTTCATCAGCAGATCCGTGATATCTGGAGTGGAGTTTTCAATTTTCAGCTTCCTCATAGTGAAATAAATCATAACTACATGTGTTAAACAGAAAAGTGCATGCGTTACCTGAGATTCAAATACTAATTAGGCCACGAGAAACAAAACAACCCCATCAAAAACTGGGCAAAGCATATGAACAGACACTTTTCAAAAGAAGACATTTATGCGGCCAAAAACATATGAAAAAAAGCTCATCATTACTGATCATTAGAGAAATGCAAATCAAAGCCACAGTGAGATACCATCTTATGCCAGTTAGAATAGTCATCATTAAAAAGTCAGGAAACAACAGATACTGGAGGGGATGTGAAGAAATAGGAACACTTTTACACTGTTGGTGGGAGTGTAAATTAGTTCAACCATTGTGGAAGACAGTGTGGTGATTCCTCAAGGATCTAGAACCAGAAATACCATTTGATCAAGCAATCCCACTACTGGTTATATATCCAAAGGATTATAAATCATCCTACTATAAAGACTTATACACATATATGCTTATTGCAGCACTGTTCACAATAGCAAAGACTTGAAACCAACTGAAATGCCCCATCAATAATACACTGGATTAAGAAAATGTGGAACATATATACCATGGAATACTATGTAGCCATAAAAAAGAATAATAAATTCATGTCCTTTGCAGGGACATGGATAAAGCTGGAAACCATCATTCTCAGCAAACTAACACTGGAACAGAAAACCAATACTACATGTTCTCACTCATAAGTGAAAGTTGAACAATGAGAACACATGGACATAGGGAGGGGAACATCACACATTGGGGTCTGTCAGGGGTGAGGGGTGAGGGAAGGGATAGCATTAGGAGAAATACCTAATATAGATGGTGGGTTGATGGGTGCAGCAAACCGTTATAACACACGTATACCTATGTAACAAACCTGCACATGTATCCCAGAACTTAACATATAATAATAAAAAAACTTTCATATTGAAACAAAGAACAAGTGGATTATTATGTCAATTTACCAAGGTTTGGTGAAACTTAAATAATAATGATAATGATCAATAAGCTCTTTATAAACATAAATATCAACACACAGTGTCCTGCTATTGCATCCTTCTTTGATGAGTGCCCTCGAAGTTTTTTTTTTTTTTTTTTGTCTTATTCAATAACTCATTCAATCGTCCACTTAGTAAGTCAGTTGGCAAATCAGATACAGTCACCAACAAACATTTATCATTACCTACTATGTAACAAACAGTATGAGCTAGCCATCATGGCTAGGAAGGTAAGAGAGATCACAGAATTGCAGTTTATTGGAGCAGAGAGTGAAGTGTGATAATTACTATGGCAAAGGAAGAACATAGCATAGACACCTACTATACTTAGAAAAGGCTTCTAGGCCAGTTGCAACGGCACTTGCCTGTTATCCCAGCGTTTTGAGAGACCAAGGCATAAGGATCACTTGAGCTCAAGAGTCTGAGACCAGCAAGTTAGCGAGACCTCATGTCTCTCTCTCTCTCTCTCTCTCTCTCTCTGTGTGTGTGTGTGTGTGTGTGTATAGGAAGGAAGGTAGGGAAGGAAAAAGGAAGGGAAGACTTCCTGGAAGAAGCAAAGCACAAAGATATGAAGGCTAAGTAGTAATTAGAAAAGCAAATAAGAAAAGAATAGTCTAGAAAAATGAAGCAATGTTTTAAGCAGAGGGTGTGGGAACCAGGCAATAAGGAGCCTGAAAGTCCAGGGGGCAACGTGGGAATGCGGCAAGAGATGAGGACGGGACCTAAAGAGAGGCTAGATCATGAGGGGCATAGTAAGAGGTTGAGGAATTTGAGGTTTATTTGGGTTGTGATACATGAAAAATATTTATTTTCCCAATTTCTCTTCTATCTCTGACACACATAGTTCACTTCTTAGGTCATAAGTTAGCAAAGACTTATGTAAGTTTTCTCAATATGCAATTGTGCTTCTCATGTCACTCCTGCCATTACTATATCTTTTGGACTACACATTCTGCATATTACTTTTAATTATACACTGCTGGGTTCAGTTTCCCTTCTTGTTGTACATATCCAGCAGTGCAGTATCACAGCAGATACTGTTTTCACACTGACCTTGGGGCTATCTGCAACTTAAATTAATGCTATTACTTGCAGCTTCTGGACCATTCCATCTGTGTGTCTATTTTCTCAGCAACCCATGAAGACCCATTTCTCCCTTCCTTTCCCCAAGGCAAGATGATGTTCTTTAAGTAAAATTCAATGAAGGGAGTAGTAATGTCCAGGAAACGATATTCATACACACATGTATATAGGCACATGCATTTAAAAACCTTCAATGACTTCCTGTTACTCTAAAAATAAATTCCATATTACTTTAGGTGGCTTAGAGATCACTAATAGGACCTTCTAAGTCCTGACTACTTCACCTGATTGCTACTGACCACTACATATGGTGAGGTGGGATGGGCAGGGAGAGAACAAAGAAGCAGAAGAGTATTCCAGACAGAGGACAGAGTGTATGAAAACAGCTGCAAATGAAGATGAGAAAAGCGTATGCCCATTTGAATCACCGAAAAAAAATTAAAGCCATTCCCTTATGCTCTTTTCTCTGTCTGGAACATGCTTCTGCCTCATTTCTTACCTGACCCCAGTCTACTCCTGTAGTCTTAGCTTAAAAAAATCAGAAATACCATTTGACCCAGCAATCCTATTACTGAGTATATACTCAATGAAATATAAATCATTCTATTATAAGGACACATGCACACATATGTTCATTGCTATACTATTCACAATAGCAAAGACAGGGAATCAACATAAATGCCCATCAATGATAGACTGGATTTTATAAATATGGTACATATATACCATAGAATACTCTGCAGCCCTAAAAGGAATGAGAGCATGTCCTTTTCAGGGACATGGTTGGAGCGGGAGGCCATTATCCTTAGCAAACTAACACAGGAACAGAAAATCCAATACTGCATAATCTCTCTTATAAGTGAGAGTTAAATGATGAGAACACATGGACACACAGAGGGGAAAAACCCACACTTGGGCCTTTTGGAGGGTGGAGGGTGGGAGAAGGGAGAGGAGAGGATCAGGAAAAATAACAATGGGTACTAGGCTTAATACCTGAGTGATAAAATTGTACAAGAAACCCCCATGACACACATTAACCTGTGTAACAAACCTGCACTTGTACCCCTGAAGTTAAAATAAAAGTTTTAAAAAAATCTCCAAGATTCCTTCTTTGGCTTACCTCCATCCTCTACCCTTTTCAAGAATCATGATTGTGCTCCCATACTTCCATAGCACTTTCTTATAATTGATTGTTTAATTTTCTCTCCTTATGTAAGTTCCATGACAATAGTCTTGCTCCTATTCTATTCCCAATAGCTGCAGAATGTCTCAAATATAGCTGGTGCCTAATAAATATATGTTGAATGAATGAATGGAAATAGCCACCTATTTAGTACTGACTGAATTACACACTGTACCAAGCGCTTTCTATAAATTATCTAATTTAGCCCTCCAGTAGCCCTCGGCAGAATCGCTGTTATTATTCCCATTTCACACATGAGGAAACTAAGTCTTAGAATGAAAAACTGGACGAATAGCATGTAGGCTAATAAGCAACCAGAGAAAGGACTAAAATCAAGGACTCAGCTTGAGTTCTTAAACTGTGTATTATAATAATTTCTCCCTGGGCTTCACTGTTACATTTACCCTTTTGTCACTGATGTCCTGGGATCACAACCTGTTAAGCCCACATTAAAGGCTTTTGTAGTGACTGAAGAAATTAATACAATCTTAAAATGTTTTTAAGTTTTCTTTCTTCATTTCCCTCTCCTCCTAGCTAATATTAACTTTACATGTTCAGTACCTCAAATTCTGTTAATGTGCCTCTACTCTATGGTTAAAAGACATCTTGTTTCACTTAGAATTAAAATTTATGCTCTTCTGCTGTTAGTAAATCTTTTTGTTTGCATAATTGCATCTAATGCTAATGTTACTTTTTAAATCAATGTTCCATCTCCAAAGGGAAATTTGAAGTGAGTTGTGCCATTTCTTTTGCAAGCTTCCTGATTATTATCTTTCTACCCTTAGATGATTACATATATTTTTGAGAGGCAGAGGAAGATGAATATTGCATTAACTGTTTTAGAACAATAAGTTTCAGTTTTTGTGGCTTATAGATATGAGCCAATCAAAATCCTGAAAGATATAATCCTGAACTTTATAATTGCAAAATGTGATACCATCTTACACTAATCAGAATGACTACTATTAAAAAAGAAAAAAATGACAGATGTTGACAAGGTTGTGGAGAAAAGTGAACGCTTACACAGTATTCGTGGGAATGTAAACAGTATAGTCTCTCTGGAAAACAGAATAGCGATCTCTCAAAGAACTAAAAATAGAGCTACCATTTGATCCAGCAATCCCAGTACTGCCTATATTCCCAAAGGGAAAACACATCACTGTATCAAAAAGATACCTGCATCTGTGTGTTTATCACAGCACTATTCACAATAGCAAAGGTATTGAATCAAGCAGAATGTCTATGAGTGGATGACTGGACAAAGAAAGTGTGATATATGTGTATACATATACACATATATATAATATCATGGAATATTAGCCATGAATAAAAGGAAGTCATAGCTTTTTTGCAACATGGATGGAATTGGAACCATTATCTTAAGTGAAACAACTCAGAAACAGAAAGTCGAATACCACATTTTCTCATTTATAAGTGGGAGCTAAATAATGTATACATTGACACAGAGAGTAGAATAATAGACATTGGAGACTTGGAAGGGTGAGAGGGAGTTGATGGTGGAAGGAAGGTGAGAAATAACTTAATGGGCATAATACACACTATTTGGGTGGTGGTTACATTGAGAGTACAGACTTTGCCATTAGGTGGTATATCCATGTATCAAAATGACACTTGTACCCCCTAAATCTACAAAATAAAATACACTAAAAATCCTAATGTACCTTTAATTTTTGAACAAATGAATTATAGTACTAATTATAACTTACAAGAGGAGTCAATTAACAAGCAAGCTAGTAAAATAAATAGCATGTACAATAGAGAAAAGTAATGAAAAAAGAGGGAGAGAGAAAGCTGGGCACAGGGTAATTGTGCCATTATGTACAGTGGGTGCACTTTTAAATAGAGGAATCCAGGAAGGTCTCGGGGACAAAGTGACACTTGAGCAAATACCTAAAATTAGTGAAAATTGAAGTCACGAGGATCTGACTTTTCTGTTAGAAAGAACAAGTCTGGAAATCTTTAAGTAAATTTGGGGAAAACCTTGTGTAATATCTATTTGTGACCTCACACATGGGTTTCAGTATATGTGGGTTTCACTCATTTGTACTGAGTTCTAACATAAGAATTGACAGTAGGGATATGAAGGGAAAGTTACATCCATTTTCATCTCATTTGGCTTTTCACGTTGTATTGCATACTTCATATATTTGAATATCAGTTTTTCAGCTGTAGCCCAAAAGATCCTCTTTGGACATGGCATAGTGCATTTCTGTGGATTATGTTTCTTGTATTCACAAAAATATACAATAAAAAAGTAACTCAAAAATAAAAAAAAGAAAATTTGATACATAAAAAAGGCCATTCCATAAGCTCACTGGAGAACTAGTCAGAATGGACTTGAAAGATGTTAAAGAAGTAAAAAAAGAAGAAATGAGACTGGCTCAGAAATAGACTGGCAGGGCCTAGTAGTATCACTTGAAGTTCAAGATAAAAATTAACAATACCAAGAGATGACAAAAAATAAAATTACAAAACAAATAACAGTTTTCTTGCTCTTTCTGATGTAATGAGTTGGTTTATAATGGCTGATAACAGTTTCAATGAGAATAAACGGTATCATGCTATAGAAAAACTCTATATCCACATATAGTTGTAAGTGCATACATGTAAAGGAAGAAATATATTCACACCAAGGTCTACACCTGGGTGTGAATATAGTATCTGAAAATAGTATCTGGAGTTTTAAAAAATGCTAGTAGCCTGGCTGTGGTGGCTCATGCCTGTAATCCCAGCACTTTGGGAGGCCGAGGTGAGTGGACTGCCTGAGGTCTGGAGTTCAAGACCAGCCTGGCCAACATGGTGAAACCCCATCTCTACTAAAAATACAAAAATTACCCAGATGTAGTGGAGCACAACTATAATCCCAGGTACTTGGGAGGCTGAGGTTGGAGAATAGCTTGAATCCAGGAGGTAGAGTTTGCAATGAGCCAAGATTGTGCCACTGCGCTCCAGCCTGAAAGACAGAGTGAGACTTTGTCTCAAAAAAAAAAAAAAAAAAAAAAAAAAAAAAAAAGCCAAGTGCAAGCAAATAAAGAGATGTCAATTGAAATTTATATTTTTACTGGAAATTCTGAACTTTCTCTGGACCTCTTAATACAATTTACAAATTTCCCTTTTAAAAGCATGTATCCTAAGTAGCTTGTAAATATTTGGTTGCTCAGTTCTAAGAACAGGCAAGAAATTGTATCAACAAGCAAAATAGGAAGCTACCACAAGACTCATTTAAGCAGATCATCATTCAAAATAAGGGTTGGAGAAAGGTATCCAAATAGCTCAATGTACTTTTTAATTGTTTTCATCATGCCACTTTCTAGTTACTGAGGGTATAGTGTAATAGTAGGTTTGGAGGGGTGGAAATAGGTCCAGAGAGATATTGCACAGCTAAATTTTGGCCAGGTTGCATTAAAATCATCCCAATACCCAGCACATATTCATATCTTTTAGTTTTCTTTTCCATAGTATATCCAGTAAATAAGTGAAACATCTGGTTTCATGATCTACCAAAAATTAAGTCATTTATTTCTCCCATTTTTTTTTTCAGTTTCAAACATTACTTCTGTTGAAATCTTTGTGTTGTCTTTGAAACCTATAAATGATTGCCACTTCCTTGTTACATAAGAGCAGCTCTTGTTTTTGTAAACTGGCCTTAAGTTTAATTTTATAGTTTAATTTCATACCTTCCCATCCCCCCCCCACACACACACATATAAACTGGCAACCTAAATTGTTAGGCAATCAACTACACTTTATGAAAAAAACTATGACAAAGGACATTTCTTTTTTTTTTTTTTCATAATTTGTTTCCATGAAAATGAGATAATTTCTTATGTATTTAAAGTAATATTACACGTATTTGAGTTCCATACAGTGGTATTAGTTAGGAATATGAAACAGATACAGAAACAGGATAATTCTCTTGGAATTATCTCTGCAGAAGAATTAAAATCACCTTTCAAAGATTTGGGTTATTTGATTAAAATATTAGTAATTTTTATTGAAAATATTTGCCTATGTTGTTCCCTACAGGTTTTTCCCAAACAGAAGTAATTAAATATGTATCTTAATTAAAAATAACTTATAGTTGTTTGTTTTTTCAGAAATAAAAACAAAGTTGGAGGAGGAATCTCATGTCTTATTTTATTTGGCTGCTAGAATGAACTGGAGTTGTAGAATGCCTTTCCATCTATTTGAATGTTATGTGTTTAAAAATGATTCTTTCATCTGCGTTTTTCTTCTTTCTTTTTTGCAGTTACTATTCTGGAATAAAAAGAAAGGTTCGAAATAGGAGTTTACAATTTTATTCCTATGTGTGGTTTCATTTTAGACATTTTAAAACTACTTTGTAAGCCCTGAAAAACAGTATATTTTCCAGAAATTCTTTGCTAAATCATAATAAATTTGCAGTGTTTCTGCAGGGGCAAACTTCAGCTCAGCATGTACCTGCTGCAGATTAAGTACTTTATGCAAACGCTTCCACATATACTTGCTAAGCTTTCATAATGTTTGAGAAACCAGTAGTATGGAGATTACAAGCAAACATTTTAGTAGTTCTAATACTTACTTATAGTTAGACATTTGGCTCTTAAAATATTTAGATGAAAATATAAATTGCGTGGCCAGCAGAATGCATTATTTTAAAATTGTGTACTGTTTAACTACTTTGTCTTTAAATTGTGTACTATTTAACTACTTTCTCTTTCCCCTTTTCTCTCTCTCTCTCTCTGGTAAAAAGGTTAACCTCTACTAGTGATGCCCAAACCCCGTAAAAATTATAAAGTGGGAAATATTGGGTTATAGGATCCTTATATCTTTTCTCTCTTTTAATTATAATTCCACTCTGTTCTTCTTCGGTTTTTCAGCATTTTTGCCTTGGGTATTAGTATTCTTTTTTTTTTTTCTTTTTTCTTTTGAGACAATCTTACTCTGTGGCCGAGGCTGGAGTGCAGTGGTATGATAATCAGCTCACTGCCACCTCGGCCTCCCAGGTTCAAGTGCTTCTCCCACCTCAGCCTCCTGAGTAGCTGGGATTACAGGCGCGAGCCACCACACCTGGCTTATTTTTGTATTTTTAGTAGAGGCTGGATTTCACCATGTTGGCCAGGCTGGTCTCGAACTCTGGACCTCAGGTAATCTGCCTGCCTTGGCAGGCATTAAGCATTCTGACTCCAATTTTACCAACCCTCTCTTCATGCTTTCTTGAGGAAATTTCCACACCTTTTTATTCTCTCTGATCTTTCTCTGCACCATCTCCATTATTTTGCTTTTCCATTTGCTAGAACACTTCTCTGAAATAATTTCATGAAGAAATCTGCTTACAATGTTTTAAAATGTCATCCTGAATAACATATTAATTATACCATTATGACATACAATGAAATACTCTGCATAATAAACTGGAGTTTTAGTAGGCTTAACCATTGAAAATATTGTGATTACTGTGTTCCCCAAATTAATTAAAAATATAATTTTATTTTTTGAAATAATACAGAACTTATATGCATGCTTAAATTAAAATTATTTCTCTGGAATGTTCCAATTGACATTTAGGTACATTAATTTTCTGGGTTGAATTTTTGGGTTAGTTGGTTGTTCACAGGCTTGGCTGCTGTACTAAATTAGCTTGGCTTGCTCCTGACCCAATGCTAAGCAGGATTGCAACAATCCTGTGAAGTAAGATTAACAGCCTTAGATTACAGATGCAGAAACTGCATTGCAAAACAATTAACTTTCCTTGTTTTCCCACTTAATAAGTGGCAGCACCATAATAAGATTCAACCTGAGCCTTCATGGCTCGTGATTTTAAGCTTTTCATATGCTTAATGATCACTTAACAGGCTCCTGGTGTGTTAATTTAAAGGCTAACAGTTTATCCTTAGGTTCTGACTTGCATTGGACACTATTTATACTCACCTGACTGGCTGGCTCCAATACAATCTTCTAGTTCTACTGGCCTTGCTTGCTCTACCTGTACCCTGAACGCTCTCCAAACCAAGCCCCTGCCTTTGCTGGACTGTATCTACACTTATGCTCTCCCTTTGGCCTAAAATGGAGCTTACACTAACAATCTATTGTATAAAATTACGTGCAGAAGAAAAAATTATATACCGATGGGTCTGGAGAAAGTGGTTTCAGCTGGCAATATGAGGGGTCTAACTTTGCCTCATACAATCTTGTCATCAGTCCTTCGTTTTTAAGCTCTAAACTTCATACTTCATTCTGAACCTTCAGAAGAACCCAGCACCTCCAAAACTTGCAACATTCCCGATTCTTAAGGAGAAAATCCATTTTTTTCCTCCACAAGCTCGTCCTCCCACTTTTAAGTCATATTCCACTGATTTTCTTCTTTCTATTCTTTCATTCGGTTTCTTCTCTTCTCCTGTTTTCTTTATCCTTGCTGGTTTTTACCACCACCACAGTCCTCTTTGACTCTCTTTCAGTGGAGTTTCTTTAAGGAGAAGAATGAATGTGGCTATTCAATTTGTCATATTTGATTGGAATTCTAAAATCTTTTTTTAAAAAAGAGGATAATCAGCGTGGTATAAATCGTGGACTTTGGAGTCAGATTCCCCTCCTTGTTCAAGTTGTGGCACAGAGATAAAATGATCATATTTGTACAGTATGCTGGAGTAAGTGACAGGCCTAGAGATGGGTTTTCCCCTAGCCCTCCACCTTGAGGTGTCAGTAAATTGTATCACAGAACATCTTAATTCAAAAAATCTGGGTTTTGAAGTTCTGAGCATCCATGAAGTTTGAATCCTGACGTTTTCACTTGCTAGCTGCGTGGCCTCGGGCAAGTCATCTATCTCTATACAAGCTCCATCTGTAAACGAGGGAGTATGGTTCCTACTTGTTAGTACTCTTAGGAAAATCACAGGAACTAACATTTGTTTAAAGTGCCCAGCACAATATGAGCACGAACTAGGTGCCAATAACGAAATCTCCAGTCCTAGAGAGGACCAAGAGGTTAAATGGCTTTGTAACTTTCTCTAGATTTAAGTGGTATGTGTGTCTTTGGCCATCAGACATTATTTGAGACTTTTGGAAGGAATAAAGTAGACTGCAGGTTTCAGGGAAAAGTCTAGTGCCGTGCCTCTCAGTGAAAAGGGAGGTGGTTCTTTAAAGAAATCTCTGTTTTGCAATAGACTTACGCCTGTTCTGTTTAGCCGTTATCTCCACATTAGTCTTTTCCTACAGAATCATTTGTTTATAGCTTCTCAAGTTACGATCTTTCCCAAGGTCAGGGGCATCCCACTATTTCTCACCTCAGATTTGGAAATACATACCTTTACATTTAAAACCGCAAATACTGTCACACCAAGACAGAATGTGTTTGGTGTAATATTAAGGCAAAAGATTGCATCTGAATCTCACTAAAGCAGGAATAATGGCGGAGCTTGAAGAATGTTAAACCCTAGAGAGTAATTTATACCACTTTTCTTTTTACATTTTCCTAGTTTCTTCTTTTCTTTAGATTCATCTTTACTTAGCTCTTCCTTTTTATTTATTTATTTTTTTGGTTTTGTTTGCCTTGGTTTTGTTTTCTCATTAGGAAAAAAAAAAGCCACAGAAACTCCAAGCAAGCAAATTAGAAGGGAGGAAATGCAACAAGTCCTATCAGTTCTCTGCCTCTAGATACCACTCTGAGTCCGGTCAGCAGGTGAATCCGCATCCCAGTTACCTTCCCTGTGCTTTCCAATTTGGCTGACCCAACCTCCTTCCACTCCTCCTACCCTCTCAGTGGTCAGGAAATCCCGGAGCGGTCCTTATCCTGGAGCCGATTGTGTTTTCAGTAACCAGGATCTGAGCTGATTTTTTAAAATAAATAAATAGCAATCAAGGGCCTTGCTGCAAGGCACCGGGTTGCCGGTTTCCTGCAGGCCAGAGGGATGCTATCGACACCAACGATCGTCCAAAGATTAAACCAGCCGCGTACAATTTGCTAGATTGAAAATTGGCAGTTGGGGCCTTGGCCTCCTCCTAGGAGTACTTGCGCGTTGAAATCGGGAGGACGCTCTGCAGTTGGAGCGCGCTCTCTCCGGGAAGGCAGCGGGGTTGAAAGTGCGCGTAGGGGGTTGGATTTCGTGCAGCAGCGCAACTGGCCTTCTGCAAGGGCGCTGTGACACCCCTCCCGGGACCCCACTTCGGCCTGTTGCTTCTTCGGCTGCTCCAGGTCTGTTTTTCCCGGTGACTCTAGTGTGGCCTCCAAACTTCTGGGCTCCTGGCTCACTTCGGAACTTGCCCCCGCCTCCCACTCGCTTTGCTGCGGCCCCGGAAAGTTGCAGAAGCCACAGTTGTCGCCTAACGAGCACCCTCGTGGACCGCGGGTGGCCGGCGGCGATGAAACCGTCTTGGCTGCAATGCCGGAAAGTCACCGGCGCCGGGGGTCTCGGAGGGCCTTTGCCCGGGTCTTCTGCGGCCCGTGGAGCTGGTGCGGCCCGCAGGGCTTTCGTGGCCCCGGGTCCGCGGGGCGGTCTCGGGGCCAGGGGCTGCAGGGCTCTGTCCTCGGGCAGTGGCAGCGAGTACAAGACCCACTTCGCCGCCTCGGTGACGGACCCCGAGAGGTTCTGGGGCAAAGCTGCCGAGCAGATCAGCTGGTACAAGCCCTGGACCAAAACGCTGGAGAACACACACTCGCCCTCCACCAGTTGGTGAGTGACTTCTGTGCCAACCCCAACCCCCATCCCGGGTAACTTTTTGGGCTCCAGCACCTCCCTGGGACCTGGAATCTGGAATTCTATCACGAAAGAAAATTGAAATTGTAGATGTGTTCAGACCCTTCGTGTTTCATTTCAATTTCATAGTCGGCTCTCTTGCCTTCTCTTGAGAGACCCTGTTACCGTTGTGAACCCAGTGTCCCATAAACGGGAGATTTGCCTGACTGGCAAGGCTCTGCTTGGCACTGGGAATGTTAAGAAGACTAAAACAAGGTCCTGCCTCCAGGGACCGCACAGTCTAGTCCGGGAGACACCAGTGTCTTAAGCAAGTGGTGCAATAAACTAAAATTATAACTAAGTATCCTCACATGGTGGGGAGGGAGGGTTGAGGAAAGACTTCAATAACATCACACCCCAGAAGGGGTTGGGAGGATGGGTATGTCTTCTCAAAGTCGACAAGGCCCTAATTATCAAAGTCCGAGAGGGGAGCAACAGCTTGAAATGTGACTGAGACAGTGACTGGAAATGATTGTGTTGGTTGGAGATGTGGGAGAGGAAGTCGTGAGTCAGGGGCTAGCTTGGGAAGAGATTTATGTACTGTGCCAAGTAGCTTGGACGAGATCTATAGGCCTGTTGGGTATATGAAGCTGCAGTACCGGGTACCCAGAAAGAATACAGATAGATTATAGTCCAGGTGATGTTAGAAGTCCATGGTAGAAGTAAAGTCTTCTACCTGGAGCTGGAATTATAACAAGGTATAAGCATTATTTTTGTGTTACAATAAACAGAGACACATTGTAGAATAAATATTAAGCTTGCTAGGATAGTGAGGCTGAAGCACAGTCAGTGGTAATCTCAGAATGTGGCTCCTTATGTGCCTGTGCACTAAGGATGTGATTGCTCTCATCTGCCAGCCATTAGAGAGAATGTTTCCTGTAAAAATTTGAAAAATACTTCTCAGAAATGAGGTGAGGGGAATGACATGGTCAGGTTTGCAGTGGACGAATGGCTCTCTGGTTAGAGCAAGGAACCTGGAATAAAATTGGCAAGAGCCTGTTCTGTGTCTCCACCATGTCCAGTTCTCTCATTAGTGTGTGGGGTGACATGATGTTGCCTTTAGAATCTGAGCACCTTGCCCCTTCATTTCAATTATTTTTTTTTGATAGTATTTGATTGATCCTCTTTTATGTGCCAGACAGTGAACAAGACATTGGGTGTACAACAATGAGTAAAACCTACTTCCTGCTTTTTGGAAGTCATAAAGAAAAAAACATGGACTCTGGGGCCAGACTACCTGGGTTTGAGGTCTGCTTCTCGCAGTTACTGACTATGTGTTCACAAGCAAGTGACTTAATCTCTCTGTGCTTCGCTTTCTGAAATGCAAATATGGAAATGACTGAGTAAAGGATGAAGACTATGTCTTTATACACTAGACCCTATAAATGTTAGAGAAGGAATAGCTCTCTTTGCATTCTCATACCATAATCATTTTAGGAGCAGGAAACCCTCCTAGTGTTTCTCAGATGGAAACATGGAGATTACTGCATCACTGTTTCGCAAAACTCTGTGTACAAATATCTGTCATAAAATACGGTACTATTAATGATTTTATATGGCCATCTCCATCATAAACTAATGTGCAGAGAATTCAGTTAAGCCACAGGGATATTCTTTTATTGCATTTCAGGTTTTGGGGTACATGTGAAGAACATGCAAGATTGTTGCATAGGTACACACATGGCAGCATGATTTGCTGCCTTCCCCCCCTTCACCTATATCTGGCATTTCTCCCCATGCTATCTCTCGCCAACTCTCCACGCCCCGCTGTCCCTCCTCTATTTACCCCCAACAGAACCCAGTGTGTGATGCCCCCCCTCCCTGTGTCCATGTGTTCTCATTGTTCAACACCCACCTATGAGTGAGAACATGTGGTGTTTGATTTTCTGTTCTTGTGTCAGTTTGCTGAGAATGATGGTTTCCAGGTTCATCCATGTCCCTACAAAGGACACTAACTCACCGTTTTTTTAATGGCTGCATAATATTCCATGGTGTATATGTGCCACATTTTCCCTGTCCAGTCTATCATCGATGGGCATTTGGGTTGGTTCCAGGTCTTTGCTATTGCAAACAGTGCTGCAATGAACATTCTTGTGCATGTGTCCTTATAGTAGAACGATTTATAATGCTTTGGATATATACCCAGTAGAATGGCAATCGTTAAAAAAATTGGCCACAGGGATATTCTAAATGAAAAACAGTGAGAGCCGGACCTAAGGCAGGGACAATAAGAATGGAGAAGGAAGGACAGGTTGGAGTGATTCAAGGGGGCAATCAGGGATCGGCAAAGGCCCAGGAGAAAGCCTTGAAGGTGGGTGTAAATATGCCCAGCAAGTAGAGCTTAAGACCTGGAGATTTCCTTGCCAATAACTTGCTCTTTCTCTGTAATATCTAGTTGCTTGTTTACATTTTCTGAAATTGTGTGTATAAGATGTTGCCTTTAGTGAGAATTTTTGTGAAGAGTCACTATATTTTTACAGGTTACTAACATTTGATAACCCTGTATCTGAATTATTTAGCTTTTCAGTCTTGAACTCATGCAGCCAAACCTGTCTTATAGTAGCCCAGAAAATCAAAGTGAATACGCGATAAAGCTTTGACTGTATTTCAGCAGCGTGATTCAATTTTACCAAAAATTTTGGTCGGGTGAGCAGGGTTGGGAGGGAAGTAGAGGTAGGAACCAATCTTAAACTTCTATTAGTAGTTTTGATTCGAATCCATGACTGCATTGGGCACCACAGTGAAGATAGCTGACCAGTTAGCAATTTTCTACAAAGCCGAACTCAAGGACAGAGTGAACTTTCTTTTGTTTCGCTTTATCCCCAGGATCTAAGGCAGAGCTGGCATATAAGTTTTTAAAGTGAGAGTAACAGGATACATAGCTTTGGTGATTTTTGTTGCTATAAAACAAAACACTTCTTTAGGAGGTGATAAGTGGGTTTAGGCACAATTTGGTGTGAAGGAGCTTTACTTATTTTTTTGAAGCTGGGATCTGGAGAATGGAGATATTGATAGCCAAATGCTTAAACAAAACAAGGCAAGATTGCTATAGCTAATTGTTCTCTCCTCTGTGGAGCTGGCATATGTGTAGTCACAGTCTCTGATGCCCTTTGGCTTCCCAGAGGCTAGAGGGATTCTTAGAAGCTTGTCTGTTTGTTGTTCTTAAAAGTAAACTCCCTTCAGAACCCACAGGCTTATCAAAAGCCTCAACACATGAATAGTATTGCATATTAGCTTTCACAATGGCATAAGCTACCCAATGTTTTCTGCATACAGTAATATAGATATGGAATAGAAATCTTTAAGGGTGATATATGGAAGGGAACTTTCATTATAGTGAATGACTCTATTAAATGCATTTCCAGCTCTGTGATTTCTGAGATCTTCAAAAAACAAATCCAAATTATGGGTAGGTGTTTTAGGGATTCACACATAATTGCCTCTCCTCACAGTTTGGCGGTTCCTGCGTATTGTTAACACCTGGCTCTTTGGGTAATAAAGTCTCTATTAGAGAGACTGCAGCAGAGAACTGCAATCATAGTAATTTCTTTAATCCTGGAACAACAAAGCAGGTGTTTCTGGTTATTTTCTCCTGATAGACATCCTGCTGCCTATCCTGAAATTGAAATCCAGCTGCCACTCTGAAGGATTAGTCAATTCACTTTTCTATTATGCATTGGGGTAGACTCTCTGGGCCATCAATTTATCTCTTTCTGTGGAAGTATTACAATCCAATTTTAGTCTACTTTTATTTAAACAACATTCAATGATAGGCTTCTCATATCCATTTGTTTAGAAATCAATATATATCAACAATGACTATAACCCCCCAAAAAGAAAAGACTAAATACATTGTAGATCATTAGAGAATAACTTAAGCTTGAATAACATTTCTGTGGTGGAAACTGTGTCGTTTTCTCAACATGCAGGATCTCAATTCCTTACTAGCTGAGATTAAGGTTGTTTAATCCTGCCAAGTCTTAAAATAGCTTATAAGAATTAAAGGACATTAATCATTCACCCACTGCATGTACAATAGAGAAAATGAAGGAGATAGTGAAGGAACCCACCACATAGCAGCATGGAAGACATGCATTACATTTTTACAAAAGAAACTAAAATTTTAGATTTAGGGGTACATGTTCGGATTTATTACATGGACATATTGTGTGATGTTAATTTTGGGCTTCTGTTGAACTCATCACCCAGACAGTGAACATGGTGCCTGGAAGGTTTTTGACTCTGGCCGCCTCCTTCCTTCCCCCATTTTGGAGTCCCCAGTGTTTATTGTTCCCATTTTTATATCTGTATGTCTCCACTGTTTAGCTCCCCCACTTATAAGTGAGAACATGCACATTTGGTTTTCTACATGATGAACACTATTTAAAGTTGCAGTAGATGCTAGGAAATACACCCTTTATTGGGGGATATAATATTGTCTTCTTTAGAAGGATCATGAGAGAGGTCTAGAGGAAATGATAAACTGACATCAAAATGAGTAGGAACTAAACATGTGAGAAGTGGGAAGAAACATTCCAGGGAAAGAAAATAACATAGGCAAAGGCCATGAGGTAGATATGTTTAGTAAGTTCCAGAAGCTTGAAGAAGGTTTATGTGGTTGGGGCTTAAGAAATGGCAGAAAATAACCTTGAGATGGAAAGAGAGAGCCATATTGTAAATGGTCATTTGGTTAGGATTTTTAAATTTTTTCCTGGCCCATATACCTGTCACATAATGCATGACCAAAATATAAATTTCCTATTCTTCCTTCTGCATTGGGTCAATACAGGCTTGAGTTCAACCTTAGATCTGCTGCTTACCTTGGGAAAGCTTCAATAACATCATCTGGAAAGTTAGAATCATGATGGTATCTATTTCTAAGGATTAAATTGGGTGAGGGGAAGCTTGTAAAGCATCTAGGACTGTCCGTGACACGTACCACTAGATATGATTATCTTTGGAATATGAAATATTACCATGAACTAATGTGGTCCAATAAGTTTTGGGGGAAAACTGATAGCATTTAAAGTGAATCTTAAAGTAGGACTTAGGAGGAAAGTCATTTCTGTGCAGGGAACAAGATGACAAAAACATAGAGGTAAGAAAAGCCAGGTGTCCTTAGAGGATAGTTATAGTAGACCAATTGGCTTTCAGTGGCTTTTCTGGGTTGCTGGGACTTAACTTCAGAAAATAGTTTCAGCCTGGTTTTAGAAGGCTTGGAGTAGCAAGCTAAGGCATTTGCAATTACTTCTTAGGCTGCAGGTCACAGCATGGCTGAAAGCCTGCAGATAGGCTTTGTTTGACCTAGATGTTTTGTTTGTTTAATATTTTAACATTTAAATATTGGAATATTTTATCTAAAAAACCTAAATTTCCTGTAAAAATTCAGCTTTTGATCTTCTCTTTAATGAAGAAAAAATGGAATATCTGTCAGCAATGGGTCAGTATTCCTGCAAAGCAACACTTGGCTGGAACTGAGGTGCTGCTGACCCTTTATTTTTTTATTTTTTATTTTTTTAAATTGCATTTTAGGTTTTGGGTTACATGTGAAGAACATGCAAGATTGTTGCATAGGTACACTCATGGCAGTGTGATTTGCTGCCTTCCTCCCTTTGACCTATATCTGGCATTTCTCCCCATGCTATCTCTCCCCAAGCTGCTGACCCTTTAAATGGTGCATGTGCCTGTTTGTTATTCAGGGTCCTCGGTCCTCATCACTATTGCATCATACTTTGCCCGTCCCAGCCATTAACTTTTCCATTGTGAGCATTTTTGTTTGCAGTGCCTAGTAAGGCAGTAATAATCCATGGAAACTTTAAGTTAAGTAGGTGATAGGACAAAAGTATTATCAGAAGCCGAGTTTGACTTCAGATTTTAAGATTTCTTGGTAGGTTGGGAAATGAGAGATATTGGGAAAAACAGAGTAAGGAGGACATAAAATAATGTGACTAATGAACTAGGGTAATACCAGGAGGAATAGAAAGAGAGGAACTTCAGGAATAAAAGTTAAATTAGACATAGTGACTTTTTGGCAGTGGGATGTAGGGAAGTAAAGACATTATGTTAACTGCAAGAATCTGAGTTAAATGTCCAGATAAGGAATTGATGGGCAATTAAAGCTATGAGGCTGAAAACTGGGAGAGAGCTTGATGTAGAATTACAGATTTTGCTATAAATCTTAAAGAGGTGAGAGGTTGAAAGCTGAAGTGAAAAAACAAAAGGGAGGAGAAGAGAAAAATAGTAAGGTCTGAACTTTGGGAAGAAACGGGAGGAAAACAAGTCTATGGAAATGGATGAGACATACCAAGAAAGGAAAGGAAAGAGCAAGATATTTTAGCATCATGTATTATAAAGGAGAGTAAAGATAAAAATAGTGGTCAAGGGTTCTAGAGTTGCTTTCAGGCTATTGAGAATTGAAAAAAAAATTTGTAACTCAGAGATCCTTAATGACCTACAATGATATGATATCAATGGTGAGATCAGAGCCAAAGCCAGAAAAGTGCATTAGAGTGAACTGGTATAGGCAAAAACATTCCATGAGGATATTAGACAGCGACAGGAAGATGAAACAGGATAATATATGGCGGTATGGTGGTACCTGGGTCAAGTAAAAGATAGTTTCTTCCTCATTCCTCCCTTGTCCTCTTTTTAGGAAGAAATCTGTGCTTAAATGTGGAAGTGGAGAAATTGTGAAATAGGAATGAAGGGAATTTTGCTTGTTTTGAAACCTGCTCAACAGGATTCCTTGTTTTTGCAAGTTGAACTTTGTTATTTTTTTTGCTTTAGGTACTAGAAGTTACTGGAAGAAACAGGATGGAAAAGTCTCAAAATTGGGATAAAGAGTACTCAGTAGATCGGTTTGTTCTTTTTATATTCTACAGTGATTCTAGTGAGCTACACATTTGTGAGTCTGACAGAGCATAAGGAAGCAGTTGAAAAAGGAAGAGAGAATTAATATTTGTTGAGTCTTTTCTCTGAGCTATCAACTATATAATAGTTATGTACTTCCATTTATTCCTTCCCCAAATGGGGCAAAGTTAGTATTATCATGCCCTTTCTACATGTGAGGGAACTGAAGCTCAAGGCCACACAGCTAGTTTGTAGAGGATAGACTTGGGTTTGTAGAGGTAGCTCCAGTGGCTAAGCCCAGAATCTTCTCCTACAAATATTAAAGCAACTCTTTCAGAAGCCCAGTTGCCAAATCTTGGTAAATCTAAAGTAGATTTGTGGCTACTAAATTGAAGGAGACCAAAGAGATGTGAATTAAGTGCAAGAGATAGTTTCTGAATATTTTCACCATAATTGACATTTTTGGGAAGAAGTAAGAAGCCAGAATAGGATTTCAGGATTGAATGGTGGTAATGTGTCAATATTAGTATCCTGAAGTTGATGTTTATAGTATGGTTCTCCAGAAGAATGTCCTTATTTGTAACAATTACATATTAAATTTTTCTAGGCTTCTTGGGTATCATGTCAGTAAATGTTTCAAAGGGAAAATAAATACTTGTCATTGCAAATTTTCTGTGAGTTTGAGATTGCTTCAAAAGAAAATAAATAAAAATAGAATGGGGATTTTATGTATCCAGGAAGCAATTTAATCCCCCCATTGAACTTTGGCTCTTTGGCAAAAAAATGCTCAGCAACATTAAACTGTTTGGGAAATTTAGTCTTTGTCAGATATTTTTAAAGTTACATTTAATTCTGGTTTGAAGGTGAGAGTGTTATATAAAGAGGAAGAATTTTTTCTCCTTTTGACAAACTCTAAATAAATTTATTCATAGCATTGTACACAGTACAGGTGTATTTAAAATTTAAAATCATCATTATTTTATAGATATAAAAATATTTTAAGAAGGTATCTGGTCAGCATGAAAAATTGCCTGTTAAAAATAAGTCCTCAAAATAACCTCATCAAGTTAGATCAATTTTAAAAGATGGGCCTTATATTATATTCTGAAGGTCAGCAGCTTGGTGCTGTGCCGTATCTAATTTTCTCAGCCTGTCATGCTGCTGAACCTTCAGGACAGAACAGAGTGAAACTACAGGGATGCAGCAAATACATAAGCAAGGATGGATTGCCTGGCAAATGGCACAATCAGTGAACAATGGTAATTCAATCACCTGTAACTTATCAACTACCAGGTGATGGGGGAAAATCCAAATTCTTCCCACCTCCTGAAATGTGGCTTACCTTTCTTTTGTTCATGCCATATAGTATTAGTTGAGAGAAAAAAAATCCAGTGGTTGGAGTTATTTGCTTCTGCTTCTTCTTTCTTTTCTTTTTTTTAAATTCTACTTTTATAAGCAACAAGCAGCGACTCCATGAAGGAGATCATTGTTTTCCATTGTGGTGTGACATTTGCCAAAAAAAAAAAAAAAAAAAAAAAAAGGTGTGGGAGGCTAATGAATCTTTGCAATTATATATATAAATGTAATAACTTCTCTAAATTATAGTTTCAAGTATATGTGAATACGAAACTCAAATCCTTTAAAATGTGTGCATAGGGAACTGTTATATTAAAGGTATTAACTATATTTGCTTTTGTCAGTATTTTAGCTGAATGAGGTAAGAAACAGTGCATAGAAAGGAGTGGTATTATTCTTACAAAATCTTAGGAAAATTAAAGTTTGTGAATTTTGAATTTGAAGGAGTCCAGTTGGAAATATGAAGATAATAAAAAAATCGAAGCTCTTTCAAATACTAAATTAGACAGAGATAGAGTTTAATTATATGGCTTTAATAATTTAAAACATTAATGGCCTTAAGAGGGTGGAAACGCAATTAAAGTCCTTAGGTCTTTGACTTATGACCTGACTCTGGACAATAGGAATAGCTTCTCCTAAGGTGTTGATGGTAGAATAACAACATTTGCCAAGTATAATCTTTCAAGATGTCATTCCTAAGTGGATGCAGCAGTTAAGTAAAACAAAATTTGGGAAGATAAAGAAGAAAGAGAAGAAGAGCAGGAGGAGGAGGAAGAAGAACATGAATGCTTAGTTTCTACTATAGACCTGGCCAGTATACATATCTGTAGAAAAATTTAGTAAGATTAAAAAAGAAAATTAGTCCCTCGATGTTATTGACCATTTGCTAAATAACTTTAATGAGTGCCTGGGAGCTTAGAAAAAGTTCACCTTTGCACTAATCTCACTTTGTTTTTTTTCTACATTCTTTTTCTTATTTTCATGGACTTCCACTGATTTTTCAATTGAGAGGTATTTTTCTATAATAAACCACAAATACCTTGACTGTGCCTTCCTCTAACTCTCCCTCCTTAAGTCCAGATGAAGTTTGTCACTGTTATCAATGGAATTTGTTGAATACCCTAATTTTGGCAGTAGGAGGAAAAAATGTTGAGAATCAGGTAGTGGAGAAAACAAACTGATTTCTGGTTCAAAATCTTGGCTCTACTCTTTGAAAAGTACTTTGGTCCAAATGATTATAATATGGAAGAATTTATAAAATGCATACTGTGATGAGTATTACTGTTTTTTATGTTTTCTTTTCTCCTCTGCTCTCCTCTGCTAATATGTAGGAAGATGGTCTTCCCAACATGGATGTGGCTATGTGATTAGCTTTGGCCATTGCAATAAGAGGAGTAAGGCTTTTCACTTAATTGACAGAGCTTCAATTCTTAGTTCTTTCTCATCTGCCATGGCCATTGTGGAAGTACATGTAGAATAGAAGCAGTTTGGATTGCTGAGCAAAAATGTATAGGTGACAGTGTTTTGAGGAGTCTGCCTGAAACCACAATGTTGGGGCATGAGTGAAAAATAAACATTGATTTTCTGCAAGTTACTGAGATTTTGCAATTGTTATTGTATGGCATAATCCAGCCTGTCCTTACTGATTCAGGGAGAAATAATAACTTTATATGACTGTTGGGATAATTTAGTGTGCTAAAGTATATAAATATTGTCAAGTATATCATAAAACAGCCAACCTTTTTATTATCCGTTATAAAAACAGCTGTTATGAAAAGGGCTAACAGCTAACCTTTTTATTGTCTCCATAGTATGAGCTAGATATGATACTGAGTGCTTTAATTTATTTAATATTTATAACAACCATGTAAGGTAGGGCCAATTTTTATGCTTGCTTAAAGAGGTTGGAAATAGAGATACAGTTTCTTAAGAAACTTGGCTAAACTTATAAACTTATAAAAAACTAGTAAATAGCAGAGCTAAGATTTTTAACCCAGGCAGGCTGAATTTAGTATCTGTATTCCTATATATATATTCTATTTCTTGTTGATAATAGTCTCAATTAATTTTAGATTTTCTTTATTTTTTGAACCCTTTTCCACTGAAACTGTTTTAAGTTTTGCTTTTTTTTTATTGTAAATAGTGATATGAGAAGAGTTTTAAAAATTTGGGTCTACATGTCCAAAACATTCTAGATATGGAATAAAAAATAGCTGTTTTTTGAAAAAATAAACTTTTAACTTTGTGTATGACAATCCTAAAGGTGGGAGGAAAGGAGCTTTAAATGACTTGACAGCTTTTAAAAAATTTTTTCCTGGACAGTAGAAAGCAATATTAATCTCTTCCTTAAAACTACTCTGTTGGTTTTCTGGCTTAAGGAAAATCTATAATGACCACATTATTCATTGCTTGTAGTATGCTTTATTGTCATTTTTATAAGAACATGATGTATATAGTCTAATTAATTTAATTATGAACACTTGGAATTTTTTTCCCTCCAACCTATCAATAAAATAAAAAATAGGATTTCATTATATGTAAGTCATTGGTTTTATTTACTTTTAAATGCATTGATGTGTAGTATTTCTATTTGTTTTTCTTTCATTGTTTTTTATCTTGATCCTAATTCCCTTCTGCATTTTCAAGCGGAAGATATACAGGTGGGCAAACGTTGATAAAAGGCATCTCTTAAATGCAGAGATATATTTCTCAGAAATTGCATTGCATCTGGCTCTCTTAGTTCTAATAAGAATATCCCATTTTTAAGGAATCCCGTGCAAAGACAGTGAGTTGTCTCTTTCACCTATGTTATTCCACAGATGTTGCCAAACTTTGGAAAACAAATGATCGAAAAATGTTAAATGCTTCCTTTGAGTGATTATGGGATGAGTCAAAATATAATGAAATATGTGGAGAGTCTGTAATAGAATGAGAAGGAAACTCACATGTGATTATTTTCTAGCTTGTTACTGCACCATTCCTTTCTCTAACCTGATGTATTATCTTCGATAATGTTGACAGTAATAACAAAACAACAATGGCAAAGACTAATAGTACTGCTGTTCTAGTACTAATTATGAAGAATTTGATTTGTTTCAGGCCCTATGCTTTGAATCTTCCCAACAACTTTTATAATGCATTTTTATAACACTGTAAACAAACGCCAAGAAAGACAAGTGGCTTGTCAGAAGTCATACAGTGGGGGACTTAATGTTTTCAACTGAGCTGGTAACACTGTAGAGTCTAATTTCAGTTATAAGTTATAACTATGCCCTCTAACTTCTGTTTTGCATAACAGAACCTAGAGAGTGAAAAAACGTGAGAGCAATGTAGCATTCTTAAAATTGTTAATCGGGGATTTAACTTCCCTTTGCTTTATTTGTTCTCTGTTTCTGTGTGTCTTCCACTCTCCCCTTACCTTAGAGGAATGTAAGTCCTCACTGTTTTCCAGAGCCAACTTGGACATGTCTTTTTGATTTCATCTCCTTTCAGTGTCTCTGAGGATTTTACCTTAAAATCTTTCGTGGTTCTTTCCTAAAAAGCAGTCTTGTTTTCCTTTAAGCAAGTTTGGCAAAAATGCTCAATAGTCATCTCCATTTTGTCACTACACATCTAGTGTGTAAGCTCACAGTCTATTGATACTTATATCAACAATTTGATAAATCACCACTCAGTAATAGGAGAGTAGGGTTCAGGTCTAAATTACATTTGTTATCTTCACAGTAGAATGCACAGAGCCTTCTGTATATCAGTTGAACTGATATTAAAACTTTAGCATACACAGATTTACCTTCTTAATCCATCTCCTACATCTGATTTTTTGTGTAAATTGCAGGTAGATACTACCTAAGTCACCTATCCAATCAGAACCCCAAATAATCCACATATCCTCTATCTAGGAACCAAAGAGTTTGAAATTTTGTCATCAGCTTTGAGCCTAAGCTTTATTTTGAGGCAGTTGGCGTCTGTTGCCTCTCCTTAACTCATTCATTGATCTTTACGCTGTAGTAGAGGATATTTTACAATCCAGGGGTTTCCATTTATCAAGAAAAATACATATATACTGCAAGTAGGGAAACACCTAACCTATGTGGTACAGACCAAGTACAGTCATCCCTCAGTGTCTGCAGGGGATAGATTCCAGAATAGCACCCACTCCCTGCAGATACCAAAATCTGCAGATGCTCAAGTCCCGTATATAAAATAGTGTAGGATCTGCATATAACCTATTCACGTGCCCCTGTATGCTTTAAATCATCTTAATTTACTTACAATATGTAAAACAATGTAAGTGCTATGCAAATAATTGGTATATTACATTTTTAAAATTTGTATTTTTAAATTATTTTAAATTTTTCCCAAATATTTTTTATTCATGGTTGGTTGAATCTGTACATGTGGAACCTGTGGATATGAAGGGCTGACTGTACCTATATGAGAATGAACTGGAAAAGTTGCCTCTTTGACACATATCAAATTCCAAGGATTTCAGATTAAGAGTTGAGTTGATATTATGTTATCAGATTGTCATCTTTTTGTAACTATGTTAAAAAATTATAATCACAGAATGAAAAAAGTGATAGTCAAAAAGTTTCTTATTAAAATCTATTTATGTTAGAAATTATAAAATTTTAATATTACTTAGAGTAAAAGCCTATATTGATCTGTTAAAAACTTGAATTTTAGAAAAATATAACACTGATTTTATTATTTTGTTTATTTAAAAATATTTGGTCCTGACTGCTCAAGATCTCCTACATATGTCTAGCATAAGCATCTTTTTACTTCGATTGAATATTTCAACAGCTGTCTGAAATGTAATTTGTAATTACAGGCTTAGTAGACCACATTTGATGAAATTTTCTCTTATCTTGGCTTATTTAACTTATAAAAAGATTAATTTTCAAGTTCGTAATTAGTAAAAGGTACCTTTAATAGGGAGGATTTTTTTAAAAAATAAATTATTTCAAAGACAGTATTTTATTCAAAGACAGTATTTTATAGAAATAGTATAATACTGCTATTATATCAAAATCTCCTAAATTCTAAAAGATGATTTTACTCTAAGCGTGTATTCCTAGGTATGTGTGTGTTTGTGTGTGTTAAAGTGTTATAGGATTCAAAACATATTGGTACATAATATCACCTCTTACCATAGTTATTTAACTTCTTAAAAGCATGAGTTCTCAAGAATTTAGGGGAAGTTAAGTAACTTGACAATGCTCACTTTGCCATGCAGAGATAGCAGATCTAGGCTGAAAAACCAGATTTACTAGGCTTTAGAGTGTAGCAGCTTCTCATCGTGTCATGTTTCCTGCCCAGTTAATTCTATTTTATCCTCATAATACCAGTGTTACAGATTGAAAAAGCAAGGTGCATACATACATATATACATGCACACATATGTTTGTTGGCCTTTTATATGTATACAAGTGGGTTTTATTTCATTTTTAGTTCTGGAGTTTATTCATTTGTTAATGCATTTGTTTCTTCTTTATTTTGTTCATTCATCCAATATTTATTGAATGACTTCTATGGACCAGGCACTATTCCAGGCACTAGATGACAGTACAGATAGAGTATGAACTCTGAAAAACAATGTTATATTTCAAGTGAGGAAGAAGAGCATTTTGGTTATAGTAAAATAATATTCATTTTCCTGTTCAATAAAAGAAGAATAGTAACAAGTGATATGGACTATCCAGTTATTTTCTGAAAATAAGAGAAATAAAATCCATTTTATTTTACAATTAGTCCTACTCTGAATTGCCTTTGATTGCTGAAGTATGAAAAAGTAGAGTACATAGCATCTCATTTTGGTGAACAGTGGCCATTTTCTAACTAATTAATCTTTTAATAGATTAAAAAAAACCACAACTAATTTTAATTTTATCCCTTTGTGCAGCCTCTCATTTTTTGTTAGAAGTGATAACAAGCAGGAAGGCGAGGGAAAGACAAGTCAGAAAAGAGAGAATAAAGGTTTCCTTAGCACCAGCTAGTTAATGAGTTCTTGGATAATTGAGCAGGCTGCACTGTATTCAAGTTTCAAATTATCAAAATGTTAATGGAAAATCCTTCATCTAGGAATGTGGTTGGTGATAGTGGGCTAATTGGCAATGATATAACAAATATGTAGATTGTAACATTGTTCTCAGATTATTTTGAATATAAAGCTAGGAAAAAGGATAACAATTTTATGTTTTACTTAGCACTAAAGTTATGTCCAATGGTGTCTAGTTGGTGCAGTTGGATTTATCTTTGTGTGTATGTTTATGTTATATTTGTGTCTGTGTGTTTTTTTTTGGAGGGGTGGTGCACGGTATAGGTTGGAGGTTAGATGGAGATGTAGTGTAATTTAATTATCAAGAAAGAGGTTTGATAAATGCAAGGTCTAGGACTGAGACTTATGTTTAAACTACTTTCATTGACATTTATTCAGAAATAATACTGGACCAGGAGCGGTGGGTCATGCCTGTAATCCTAGCACTTTGGGAGGCTGAGGTAAGCAGATCATTTGAGGTCAGGAGTTCAAGACCATCCTGACCAACATGGTGAAACCCCGTCTCTACTTAAAAGCACAAAATTTTAGCTGAGTATGGTGGCACATGCCTGTAGTCCCAGCTACTCAGGAGGCTGAGGCAGGAGAATCGCTTGAACCTGGGAGGTGGAGGTTGCAGTGAGCTGAGATCACACCATTGCACTTCAGCCTGGACAACAGAGCAAGACTGTCCCCTGTTCCCCCTGCCCACAAAATTCTGAAACAATTCTTGCTAAGGTTTATGCCTTCTTTTCCCCCATGGTAAAACTAGATATTACTTTAAATTTTATTGAGGTAAATGCAAGAAAGCCAAATGTCTTGTTATATTAGCTATATATTCCTTCTTTTTTTAAATTATAGATTTATAAGAAGTTTCAAAAATTAATAGTTCATTTGTATCCATAACCCAGCTTCCCCCAGTAATAACATCTAACATAACTGCAGTACATTATTAAAATCAAAATTGTCATTGGCATAATGCAATGAACTTAACTTGGATCTTATTCAGATTCACCAGTTTTGCATTTATTTGTTTATATTTTATGGGTAGATGTTATGCCTTTAAAACATCAAGAATCTGTGTCAATCTATTTGACTCTCTGGATCTCTATTTCTGTTCTTATAAAAAAATAGAATTATCCATATTATTTGGTAGCTCATTTTTTTCACTTGTAAGTAGTTTTCCATTTTTTAATTCATGATTTTTATGTATACAGAATATTTTAACATATAGGGTGAATATAAAATTATTTCCTAATTCTTTTATATTATATTGGCATTTAGATGGTTTCTCTTTATTTGCTATTATAAATAGATAGATAGACTTGCATCTTTGGGCTTGGCATTCCAAAGTTGTTTTTCTCTCTTTCTCTCTCCCTCTGTCTCTCTGTCTGTCTCTTTCTGTGCATGTGTTTGTATGTTTCTCTTTTCTTCCTTCTGGCAAATTCTTAGCACATTTCAATATATATTGTCAAGTCGTTCTCCAAAAAATTAATAAATCTTGTAAGTTTCTACTGTATTTTTCCTTATGAAATATTTGAAGAATAAATAAAAATGATGTAGAGGACACTCAACACTGAATTTTGTGAAATCTTAATATTTTGTCACATTTATTTCAGATCTTTTTATCACAAGCAGTAAAACAATACGGACACAATTGATGTTCCCTGTATATCTCTCCCTATTACATGGTATTTACCAAAACAATCTAAGAATAATTTATAAGGCTCAATGAAAAGAAAAAGTTCTTTCTGGACATTCTAAAATGATTGATTGTATTCCCCCTCTTTAATAAGAGCTTGTATTCAACATGTTTCCATGGACATGAGCTAAGTGTTGAGCAGAATGAGTTACTAAATATGCTCTCTGCCTTCTGGGAGCCTCCACTGTAGAGGAGCATGTCATCAGAACATTGCAGCATGTCATTTTGCATGTGTATAACCTGAAAGAGAAATATATGGATAAGATGAAGATGTAATATGAAAAAAGTGTATAGTCTTAAAGTACTCAAGTTTAGAGAATATTAATTTCAATTCTTATCTATTTCTCTCCTCTCTTTTTCCCATTTCTCCTTAACCAAAGTAACATAACACACATCAGCTAGTTGGGTTCCTCCTCCCCTGAATGGTGCTGCTGCTGCTCTTTCCCTTTCTTCTTCTTTTCCTAATTTCCTTCTTTGTTCATCATTTCATTATTGTTATCATCAGTAATACATACTTCTGTTTTCTCCAACAAATACTAGCTGGCACAGGGAGAGTACACCCTCCCTTCCACTACCTCCGGGATCTCTAGGTAATTCTGAGATTTCTTAAAAATTATTTACTTGTGGTGCTGGGGGCATCCTACATTGTAGGTCTGATTTCTAGGAACCTGCTCCTGTTTGGAGTTTGGTTCTTTATAAGCTCATCATGACATTTCTGATTTGGTTGATTGGGGATCACTGTTCTGAAGAGTGTCCCTAAGTGTTATCATAAAAAGGACTGACTGATGAAGCGTCCTTTTCTTTAAATCTGTACTTTTAAGTTTGTTAGTAGCACTGTATTTGATTTAAATATACTTATTCTTTGAAACCTAAATGTTTTTATCTTTTACTTTTGACTCTTAATTATCATTTTATATTTTCTACCTTTTTAGATTGAATCAAATCCTATTTCCTCTCACATCTTGGTTTTTCCTGCGTTTTTGTCTAGAATACAAACAAAATAAAAACTATCCTTAATGGCTTTGAATATACTGTCAGGCATGACTCACAACTGGAGAACCTTTAAGATAATTCATTCATGCCTTTTCTCTTCATTGACCATGGATTCAGTTCAGATAACAGGTATTGATTTCCTGGAAGCTTTTCTTTCTATTCTTTTTCCTGTGGGCTGCATTTCTCATCACTGGCAGTTCACCTAGTTTTAATCCAAGATGATCTGGCAGAGCTGAGGATGTCTGTGTTGTCCTTTCATGTCGAGATGGGACAGTCTGGCTACAGATGGTGTGATGGGGCTAGATTCTGAGTATACATACTTATGTATAAAGGATCGGTGGGACTAAGGAATGCCTCTGTCTTTGTGTCAGGTTTCTCTGTTAAAATAATTATCTGTGCTGTGGAGAGATGTGCTTTCCAAGTACTTTTACAAAAACAATATCCCTAGTGGTAAATTAACATAAGGCTATTATTCTGTTCCAAGTAAGCAATTACCCAATTTGGACAGTTTCCTGGAATAGTCAGTTGATACTTCCCAAAGCCAAGTATCTGTAATTTAGATGGGATATCACTGTGTGAATAAAGCAAAATGATGCCCTCTTAAAAATACTTAAAGCCTGCTCTGTTTCTGTGCAATGGTAGTGTTTGAGCTAGTCATTGTTTTTTCTGAGCACTGACCATTGACCTTATAAGACTCTTTATTTTCTTTGTGAATATGTCAGGAGAGTATATTACATTTTACATTTATTCACACTTAAAAGCTTGTATTTTAAAATAATTATTGAGCATATGTTGTGTGCCATTAATGAATTAGCACATAGTCGCTGTCTACAGAAAGCAGAGTCTGAGAACACAAAATTACAGAAAAAAGAACATGGATACTTAAAACCGGACATGCACTCATACCATTTTCTTTCTTTTTTTTATTAATATTAGTATACTTTAAGTTGCGGATACATGTGCAGAACGTGCAGGTTTGTTGCATAGATATACATGTGCCATGGTGATTTGCTGCACCCATCAACCCATCATCTACATTAGGTATTTCTCCTAATGCTGTCCCTCCCCTAACCCCCAACAGGCCCTGGTGTGTAATGTTCATCTCCCTGTGTCCGCATGTTCTCATTGTTCAATGAGAAGGGAGTGGAAAAGGTTTTCTTTAAAGGACCAGATTGAATATTTTTGGCTTTGCAGACCAGACCCTTTCCATTGCAGCCTCTCAGTTCTGCTATTGTAGAGCAAGAACTGCCACAGAGAATACACAAAGACAATTGAGCATTGCTGTGTTCCAATATCGTTTTCTTTGCACAGACACATAGTGGACCAGTTTGACGTGAATTGGAGTTGGCTGACCCCAGCCCTAAAACTCTGGATTCTTTGGTATTAGTTTTTCTTACTCTTTTCCTGTTTGCCTCTAACATTTGCCTTTATAGTATTGTATATTTCTCAAACACCTCCCTGTTTCCTTCTTTTTTATCACAAACACTTCATTGTTTCAAAACTAAGTGATCTCCATCCACTTGTGTCCTGCTCCTGCCCGTCCTTCCCATGGCCACACAGCTATGCCTTCCTAGCTTACCTTAGCCAGTCTTCTCATCTGTTAATCTGTGTCATAAGAGCAATTGTCTGATGGGGTTATTGAAAGGAGCCAAAGAAACGTGTATAACATTATGATCATGGAAGGCATGGAACACTCTCACATTAACACATTAACACAGAACACTTGAGTCTCAGAGCCTGACCGTCTGACACCTAATACCAGTGCGTCACTCATTATATGTGGACTGCAGGTAGGAAAGTTGTCTGTACCTCAGTTTCCCCATATGTGAAATGAGGATGATAGGATGTGGTAGGCCCTTGAATAACAGCATTTTGTTCAACTTTGTTTTGTTATAACATTGATGTGGAAAAAACAATTCTTGGGCAGGGCCACTGTCTGTGTGTTGTTGTTCTCCCCAAGTATGGATTGGCATGTTCTCCCCATGTATGGGTGGGATTATTCTGGGCACTCTGGTTTCCTTCCACATCCTAAGGATGTGCATGTAATGTGAACTGGCGTATCTAAATGGTCCCAGTCAGCGTGTGTGTGTGTGTGTGTGTGTGTGTGTGTGTGTGCGCACGCGCGCCCTGCAATAGGATAGTGTCCTCTCTGGGGCTGGTTCCTGCCCTGTGCCCTGAGTTGCTGAGATAGGCTTCAGCCACCCAGAACCCTGAGCTGAGTAATTAGGTAAATGATGCTCTTACTTGTTCTTATTTATCTTTCTTAAATAATTACTGTGCTTAGCCATGCTTAGTTTGTACCTCTATCAGAAAATTTACCACATTTTGCTTCTTATCATAGTTATTGCAAACTAGTCTTCCTTTTGAGAGTGGAGATGTTCCCAGTTATAATTTTTCCATTTCCCTTACATTCTCAGATCTAATCAACAGAAAATTATAGAATTTATTCAATGAAAACACTTTTGAATAGAAAAATTATTATAGACAATATTTGGGATTCCAATCTGTTGTCTTATGAGATAATGAATTATTTTTTGTAAAGATTATATATTCCCAATTTTAGCATATAGACAATCAAATGTAGCCTTCATCTTTGAATTGTTTCCAATATATTGGCTTTGAGTTGACTTTAGAAAAAGAGGCTTAAGGCCTTTTGTTTCATTGATTGTTTATAAATTATGATGAAGACCCATATATATAGGAGATCATCAAGGAAATAAATTGTAATATTATTCTAAGAAGGAAGCTCATAACAGAAAGTAAATATAAACCTGAACTTTGTAGTTATTTAATAATAAATATATGCAAAGTGCAGAAATCAGTAACTGAGAACCCAGATAAAGTTGCAACATTATAACTACTAAATATGGTTGTGTTAGAGGAAGCTTTTAAAACAGTTATTTCATACAAAGTGCAATATGGCACTTTTTGAGAATTTCATATTATAGGCCACACTGTTAAAAATATATTAAGCTTTGTTCTTGGAATGAGAGAGGATAGTGGAATTGAGAGAAACATTTTAGATTTTACCAATTTAACCTTCTGTAGCTCGGTAACCCAATTTGCAGATTAAAAACTACCAGTTACTCTCCGAAGAAAAAGCCTATCATGCCCTCTGAAAGACTTTCTTTTAGTATCAGTCTTATTCCCTTTTATAATATTTTAAGAGTAAATACATACTTAAATTAAAAAGTTTTAGCTCTCAGAAAGGAGAAGGATGGAAATTAGCAGGGATAAAAAAATCAATGGGAAGAGAAGAATCATGTGAATATTTGTTACCAGTCGCTTCTGGCACCCAGAGTTTAAGACCATGGAGGACAGGTTCCCTACCTCTTAAAAACCCTTCAGACACCTACACACATTCATTGACTTAGCTCAATGTATGAACCAAATACATGCCCCAGTCTCACTTAATTGATGAACAAGGCTACAGTCAAACATAGAATGGGCTGAAGTTAGCATTAGGAAAGACAGAGCAGACTCGGGGTAGGCTGAGGTGAAGAAGAGAACAAATCAGATTCAAGCAAGGTTCTTGCAAAGGGCTGAGTCCAGGCTTTTATGCTGGATGTGCATTAGCAGGCCTAATGAGGAAAAGGCAAGGAAAAATACAAAATTACCTCTTTTTTTTTTTTTTAAATTTTTTTGATATAAGTTCTCACCATGTTGCCCAGGCTGGAGTGCAGTGACTATTCATAGGTAGGATTATAGGAGAAAATAGAAAATTATATAAAATAGGAAGTCCAGAAAGAATTTTAAAAGCTATCTTCTTTACAAATTGCTTTGGGGAGGCCCTCAGCCCTGTCTCTGAGAGCTCAGATGATGAAGGTGCATCTTTGACTCCTTCAGAAGGACATCTAACATTTCTCTAGTGACCATTTATTTACAGGAGCCAAGATTCTTCTCATTTCATTTGCCCTGGAATGTATCCCTCTGCCTCTTAAATTAAGAAATATGACAATTTCAAGGTTTCTTTGAATTTGCCAAAACTGATAGATCTTAAGAATTTTATATCAGTCAGACTAGCCTAGGATATGCTGCAGAAATAACCCCCAAATCTTCCTAGTACATCATAGCCCAGGTATTTCTTGCTCATCCTACAGATTGATCTTGGGTTATTAGGAAGATATGCTCCACGTCATCTATCCTCGCCCAGAGATATAGGCTGACATACAGTGAACATTTGGGATGTCATTGGCCTTTGTGCCAGGGAGGCAGGGAGAAGGATACTTGGTAAGCACCCACTGGCTGTTGGAGACTACTTTGCTTACATTGCTTATCTTATGAGGCCCTGGGCCACAGAAAGCGACATGGCCATGCCTCATTTCAAGTAGGTAGGAAAGTTCAATCTTACAAATGCCTGGAAGGAAGGCAACCAAAATCATGGTGGACAGCAGGAATGATGATTGATAGCATATCTCTCTTTGTGATCTGAAGGTTCCATGTAGCCATTTATTATTGACTTTTCAGGTGTTCGAGGTTGATTGTGTTGAGAAAATAAAAGGCAGAAGCAAAATTTTTATGCCCTAGATTTTAGTTTCATAAAACTGAGTTTAGATGTTGTTAAAAGTGGAAGAAATTCTTCTTTTTACCAGAAGAAAAATTTTAAGTTATGTTTTTACTTAAATTTTTTATTTGATGGTAGTTATGCTGATTAAGTTGATGAGTTAGTTTAACCAAAAGCAAAGCAAGCTAGACCATTAAAATTTATATTTTTTAATTTAAAAATATTTAAATCCCCCATTCAGTATGTAAATACATGCTCAAATAACACAGTTTTATTGTATAAAAATATAGACTATCCGTTTTCTATTACTGGTCTGCAATTTTTCTCTTACCCAGAATTTACCACTATTATTTTTAATGCATTTTTTAATTTATTGTATTTTAGGTTTTGAGGTACATGTGAAGAACATGCAAGATTGTTGCATAGGTACACACATGGCAGTGTGATTTGCTGCCTTCCTCCCCTTCACCTATATCTGGTATTTCTCCCCATGCTATTTCTCCCCAACTCCCCATCCCCTATTTTTAATGCATTTTTAAATATTCCTTGTGCATTTGCATAATACAAAACATAGATAAACACAGAAGCAACTTACTCTGGCTGTGTAAAAAGCTAATTTTGAACATTGTTTCATATGTATATATCACATACATATTGCATTCCTTTTAATGATGCAAAATATGTATTTAAACTCTTGATACTGATTATGAACCCTCCTAAATTGCTGAACAAATTTATTTGCTCACCAACTTTATACAAGAATGCTGTTTTCTCTTCACTCTCACTATAACTATGTATGATTTTTTTTATATCAATTCAGAGGGGCAAGTGATATCTTTTAATGTTCATTTTCTTGACTAGTAGGTTGAACATCTTTTTTTATTTTTACTTGTCATTTTTATTTTGTTTTCATCAGTGGATATCATGTTGAAATTGTTTGCCAATTGGATTTTTTAGTTTTTCCTTATTAACTAAGAGAAACTCTTTAAATATTGCAAATATGTCTTTTCCTCATTAAATATGTAGAAAATATGCTCTCCCGGTACCCTGGCTTTATGTTCTCTTCTATTTTATGCACGCACACACACAAACACACACACACATTTGCATATATATATGCACACTTACAGGCACTCATCTGAGTGTCAAAATACAGGTAGTTGAGTGAAGTACATTTCAGAATCTGAATAAAGATCCTTTTTCACTTCTCAGTTAACGGAAGTTTTGATTACTAAAATCCTTTTTCTATGATTGTTTGAAGAAGAAGAGGCGATGAGAGTAGGATTTCTAGACTTCCCAGAAGCCATAGATTCTTGTTCCACAAGTGTTAAATCTTCTAAAAGATCCTTTATGGAGAAACACCTCCTAGCTCAGAAAGTTACACTCTAGGCCCAGAAAAGTTTATGCGATGTGTGTGCATGTGCCTAGGTGTGGGTGAGGGTGTGGGGAGGTTAAGTAGGGGAGGGTATGTGTGGCTTAATACTAGTAACCAAAGAAACCAAAATTAAAACTATGTTTCACTTTTCAAATTGAAGAACATTGGTCAGGCATGGTGGCTCACATCTGTAATCCCAGCATTTGGGGAAGCCAAGGAGGGCAGATCACAAGCTCAAAAAATCGAGACCATCCTGGCCAACATGGTGAAACCCCATCTCTACTTAAAAAAAAAAAAAAAAAAAAAAAAAAAAATTGCTGGGCGTGGTGACCGCCTGCCTGTAGTTCCACCTACTTGGGAGGCAGAGGCAGGAGAATCACTTGAACCCAGGAGGTAGAGGTTGCAGTAAGCCACAATTGCATGCCTGCACTCTAGCCTGGGTAACAGAACAACACTCCATCTAAAAAACAAAACAAAAAACAAAAAACTGGAGAAGATTGAGAGTAATTTGTGTTGAGAGGAGTTAGATGTTAGATTTAGGGAGTGCTGATGATAATATAGATTAATTCAGTATTTCCAGAAAGCAATTTGATTATTCAATTTTAATGTGCACGCATGTGTTTGTGGGAACCTAGCCTGCAAATGTAATTAGAAAACAGTGTGGCCAATATTTGTCTGCAAGAGACATCATCCTAGGATCGTTTAAAATAATGACAATGTTGTAAAAGGCAATTAGTAACAACACAGGATTAATTTTATTATTGAACAGCCATTGAATGGAATATTATGCCATCATTACCATAATTTTTGAGAATTCCTCAGGCCCTTGGAAAAAACTCATAACGCAATCCTCAACACAGAGGCAAACTATTAAACTACATAATAAGTATGTTTGTATATAGAAAGAAGAAAACTCCAAAGTATATTATTTAGTACTTTTACAGTGAGCATTAGTTACTTTTATAATCTGGGGAGACAAACCACTTAAAACCTGCCCATGAATTTAGGGGAAGGGTGGAGAGACTGCACATAGAACGCATTCAATTGACCTTTACTGAAATGATTTGATTTAAAATGAAATAAGAAACTTGTCATAGTAGAATATCAAATCTTTGAGCTGGGAGGCTTCCTGCAGGTCACTTGGTCTAGTCAGCCACAGTAAGCAATCTCTAACTTAGCCAATTGATATTGGTAGATTCATTACCTGTAACTGCCTCTTGACTGTGCTGATTTGCTATTTCCTGCATCAGTTCTGTTTCTGTGTAACATTGCCTGCAGATTCTTCCCCCATTTGGATCATCATATTGCTTCCTCCATAAGTACTCTTATTTTTTTTAAAAAAAACTGTCTAAAGGTACTCTTAAAAAAAATCTAGGGTGTTAATATTTTCAATATTAAACTACTCAAATTGCAAACAATTGAAAAAGCATCTAAGTTTGAGTATTGCTTATAGAAGTACTGTTGTTTGTTTAAGGGCTTGGTTCTGTAATCAGACTGCCATGAGCCAGTTACTGTTATGAATTTCCTTGTATGTAAAATGGGGTTAATAATATCTACTTCATAGGGGAAAGGTTTTTAAAAATTAAATTTGTTAACAAACATGATATGAAGTCTTGGACTAAAAGTTTGATAAATGTTATTTAGAGACATCTGGTTTCAAGACAAGACAGAGAAAATATACTTCCTACTCATCCTGATAAATACAGTAAAAAACCTAGGACATTGTATATCTTTAGGTCTTGAGTCTTAAAGACTACAAGAAGAATATGACATTCTCTCCGCATTCCAGTAGATTACAGTGTAATGAAGCAAACATCAAAGTGGAGCAATATTGTAAGTTAAGCAATGTGAAAACTATTATGGTGGAGATACCTACACGGGGCTCTCGAACTGCTTGGGGAGGGCGGTGGTCAAGTGAAGGACAGCCGCAGAACTAGAAGCTGACTGAATTCAAGGAACTGCAAACTTTGTAATTCAGTACACCTGGAGTTGTGAAGTTGGATGAGTGGAAATGAAACAAAGTAGATCAATGGGTTTCGAATGTTGTCTAGAGCAGGGGTCAGCAACCCTAGGGTCATGGACTGGTATCAGTCCATTGCTGGTTAGGAACTGGGCCACACAGCAGGAGGTGAGCGGCAGGAGAGTGGGCAAAGCTTCATCTGTATTTATAGCTGCTCCCCATCGCTCAGATTACTGCCTGAGCTCCAACTCCTGTCAGATCAGGGGTGGCGTTAAATTCTCATAGGAGTGCAAGCTCTATTGTGAACTGCACATGTGAGGGATTTAGGTTGCATGCTCCTTATGGGTAGCTAATGCCTGATGATGTGTCACTGTTTTCCATCAACCCAAGATGGAACTGTCTAGTTACAGGAAAACAAGCTCAGGGCTCCCATTGATTCTATATAATAGTGAGTTGTGTAATTATTTCATTATATGTTACAATGTAGTAATAATAGAAATAAAGTGCACAATAGATTTAATGCACTTGAATCATCCTGAAACCATCCCCTTTTCCCACCCCGGTCCATGGAAAAATTGTCCTTCATAAAACCAATCCCTGATGCCAAAAAGGTTGGGGACCACTAATCCAGAAATATATAGTTTCTATATTGAACTTTATAGAAACATATTAAATGATTTTGAGCACCGTTTGAAATACTTTCATGGACATATTAATATTGACATTGAGCAAAGCCATTATAGCAGCATAGGGAAATGGCTTGAGTGAATGGGGTCAAGTCTAAAACAGGGAGATTAATTAGGATGTAGTCATTGTAATCAATGAGAGAACCAAACCATTATAGAGACAATAAAGGCAGATGTGACATTACATATAAAAGAATATGGAGAGTGATAGTACAAATCTGACTTTGGAGTTTCTAATTCAGGCCACTGGATGCAACATATTTCCTTGAAATATAGAAAACAGGAGGAGGAGCAGGTTTGTAGTTGGGATGGAAGTGGGGTGAAATGAGTATAGTATTAGGCATGTTACTCTTTTTAAGTAAAGATGTCTGTCAGACTCTCAGCTATAAGGTATGGAGCTCAGAAAAGAAGGTTAGGGTTGGAGATAAAGGTGGAAGTTGAAACCAGAAGAGTATAGACTTCACCCATGGAGAAACTGTTGTGTGAGCAAAGGGATGCATATGGAACGTGAGATATCACAGCCAATAAAAGATGAAGAAAACAAGATTCCACAAACATACTGAAAAAGAACCAGCAAAGAAGTAGAAGAATAATGCAAATAAATGACAAAGTGAATTCTGTAGAATTGAGGGAAGCCCCTTTTTTGGGTAAAATATCATGAACATAATTGAATATTGATCACAAAGAATAGTAGAAGTCATAAAGGAAAAGAGAATGATGTTATCAAGAAGTATTCTAGCAAGTAAATAGTTCCCCTGTCAGAATTTTTTTTTTTTTTTTTTCAGGAAGAAAGACACAGATTTCGTGGGAAATTCTATAAAACATCTTTCCTTATTTCTACCACAGAATGACAACTTTACCTTTTAGTGTGTTAGATACTGATGGCTACAATTATACTGTATAACCAGGAACCAGAAAAATCTCTGTAGCACAAACTATTTGGAGTTTATTTCCATGTATTTGCAGGTTGTCAAGGCATCAGCTGATCTAAGTTGGGGGTGTTTGGGAGCATTGCTTGAATACATGAATCTAGCTGAGGTGGGCTCCCTGCTGCTTTTGGCCTCTGTTTCCACCTGCAGATGTTCATTCTTGGTGCCATGTTGAGGAGGGAGGAGTTATACCCTGGGAGACTGTTCCTGGAGAAGGTAGTGGTGCAGAAGAGCTAGCCTCTGCTTACATCATGTCTGCTGACTTTGCATGAGCCAAAGCAAGTACATGAATGAGCCCCAAATCAAGAGACATAGTTTCCACCCATGGAGGAAGGGTCAAGGGGAAGAGACAAAATACTTTTACTAAAAGTAGGGCATTGGGAAGAGGTACTGTTTTTGAACAAACATGAGATCAATCACATAGGAAATCAGAATCATGATATTAATTACTTCTGTGCTAGCTGTAGGTAGTCAAATTCGCTAGTATTGAAATACATAGGACCATTTGACCCTGATTAAATGATTCTTCCTCCTGCTGCTTTCTGTGGCTATTATTTTTTAGTGCTGCCACTATCTCTATAGCTACTTTTAATCCACTGCTTCATTTCACACAGGGCTCTTTAAGCAAATACCTGAAAGTGATACTCAGCTATTTAAAAAGAGCGTTTCTTCTTGCTTCAATATACTTTACTGTTATTTTGCATTGTTACAGTATTTGGTAGTCTGACTTTGGAAGAAATGGACCATTACTATACTTGCATATTTTATTCTAATCCCCATTTTACTAAAAACGTGGTGTATGTAAAGCTTTTTCTTTTGGAAAAATGAGTTATATTTCCTTAAACAGTTATTCCATGTATCTACATGATGTCTGTGTTTTCAAAGGAAAACACTGATCAATTAAGAGATGAAGAGCACTGAATTGCAAAGGTTTATAAAAATATTTTATATGAATGTCCCTTCTTTGTTCAAATTGTGAAGCATTTCAAATGTGCAGAAAGATTATCTATTCTTTGTGAAATTGAAGGCATCACATTTAACTGAAATAAAAAATACATATAGCTCTTTCAGAGAAGAAAAGAATTTTTCAGTAAGTTGTTCTATTTGTAGCAGGCACCAAAACTTCAGACATCTGCCATTTGCCCTTTCACAATCCCCAGTGCCTCTCACTACACTTACATACAATTTATTTCATCTGGGTAAAAAGGGCGACTTTTGTGATGTCTACTCTAGTTTTATTCTAAGCAATAAAATCCACAAAGTCATCAGCTGGAAGTGTGAGATGTATATATATGAGACATCAAAATACATATTTATTAAAATAAAAAAGTACACTGTGTGCCATCTTAAATATCTAGCTTACAGATGTCATTACCTGACATAGAATGCACCAGGAAACATTGTTTCAAGGCCAGCTCTACCAAACAAGAAATATAACTTAGTTAAGTGACAATATATTTTCAAAGCAATCATTCATTTTTACTTTTCAATTATTTTTCAGGTTTGTGGAAGGAATGCTTAACATTTGTTACAATGCCATTGATCGTCACATTGAAAATGGTAAAGGGGATAAGATTGCCATCATCTATGACAGTCCTGTTACAAACACTAAAGCAGCGTTTACCTATAAAGAAGTTCTGGAGCAGGTAATGTCATAAACTTTTATATATATTGGAAGTCATATAGAAATCAAATAGCATACATTCTCATTGTAGAGCCTTGAATTCTCTTAATGCATTGAAATATGTTGCCATGTTTCTCTTTTGATATGCACTGGAAATGAATACAGGGGTGTTAACTCATGTAGACAGTTTTTATAGCCTTCAGTTTATGTTTTACAGTGCTAAATGATGCTGATTTTATAGGGAGAGAATGGCAAATTCTGAGAATGTGTCAATCTTCCCCTGATCTTGGCTCTTCATTCACATTACCATCACCTTTAGCTCCTCTCCAGATCTTGTATTTTTGAAAGAGTCCCCTGTCTTCCCTGTCACCAGACTCTGCTCATGTTAGATGACCACCAGAGTGTTCTTCCTAAGAAACAACATGTTTCTCTCTATGACACTTAAAAATGTATTTCTTAAAAAATGCTGTTATCCAGAGAATAAAATCCAGATTGCTGTGGTGTCTAAGATGCTTTGGAATCTGGTCATAGCATTCCTTCCAACCTTCATTTTCCAAAATTCTTGGCCATGGACACAACCCTTTTTTTCACCCTGGATGTTCTCCTTTAGACACTCCCAGGCCTTTGTATATGTTCTTTGAATATATTTCATTCCTTTGGCTTATTTGCTCTTTTGAATTCTTTCCCATTTGTGTAGTTCTTAGGTGGACCGTGACATTAAGAGATGAGTTATTTTTCTCTTTTATTAACATTAGGGTAGAAATAAGGTTTCAGAAGTAATTATAAAAAGTATTTGGGAATTGTGAACTGTGGGAAAGTTATTCAAACTGTGGAACTTTACTTATATATGATTTAAAGAGAGGTAATGGTGTAAGGCAGGGTTTCTCAACTTTGGCACTATCGATATTTTGGATCAGAAAATATTTTGTCATGGGTGTTGCCATGTACATGGCACGATATTTACTAGCATTTCTGCCTCCTTGATGCTGATAACACACCCCCACCTCCCTGAGTTGCAGTGTCTGCATTCATGGCTAATGTCTGCTGAGTGGCAAGTTTGCCACTGGTTGAGAAGCAGAAGTTGAGCAGAGTCTGTCATGCTAGGGTTTGGAAGCATTTGCTTTGAAATGAAGGCTTTTAAAATTGCATTCTCTCCTTTTGCTTTTTGAACCCATTTAAGGATTCCATTCCATTTTTAGAAAGTTTCGTCAACTCTCCCTGACTCTTTGAAATTATATTCATTTGCATCAAGAAGTTGTTATTTTGACTTGCAAGAAATTTCAAGAAAGGCACTTAGACAAAACCATTACCTTTCCAGTCCTGAGTTCCTGCAAATAAGAGAGAAAAGCTTACACCAGCTTGCTTAGTGGTTATCAGCCTGGTTGTAGCAACAAATTCCAACATCAGCTGATTTAAACATAAAAAAAGAACTTACAAAAAAGGAATATTGAAGAGCCAGGCTTAGAAAAATGGTACACCCTAAGGGAGAAAGAGCAGTGATGAGGAGTTAAGAAGAACTCACAAATTGTCCAGTAACTTGACTCACTGCCTTGAGTCAATCTTCTAGGTTGAAAGACAGAGTAGGAAAATCCATTGTGCTGACCTCCTATGGATTCCAGTGGGGATGGCACCAGGTTTAAGAGGTCAAAGAAGAGACCCAGAGCCAGCATACAAGACATGGAGTTTTACTCGGGCCTTACATACAGGGGAAAGTCCACTGGTGGCAGGCTGGGCAGAAGAACAGCACAACTTGCCAAAAGCATGCAGTTTCTTTCTTTCTTTCTTTCTTTCTTTTTTTTTTTAAGATGGGGTTTCACCATGATGGCCAGGCTGGTCTTGAACTCCTGACCTCCGGTGATCCACCCACCTCGGCCTCCCAAAGTGCTAGGATTACAAACGTGAGCCACCACGCCCGGCCAAGCATGCAGTTCCTATAGCATCTTCACTTAGCATGATTGCTGTGACAGTCTCCACCTGGCAACTTTCACGGAACCTAAAACAAAGGGCCTTGATCCTGGACTGGATAGAGCTGAGATATTCCTCAAAAATAAGGAATGGATTTGTGGATTGGCCACTTCTGGATTTGTATTCTTTAGCTCAGAACTCTGAGCACATTCAGGTGTGACTGCCATACAGGGTCTTTCTCAGGGTATGGTCAAGTCAAGTCATCACTGTCAGGGCGTCTACCATATAGCACCTAGTTGGCCAAACTTAGGTGAGTTGCCTAAACAACTAGTCAAGCCAGAGCATTCAGGCAAGAAAAAGAAATAAAGGGTATTCAAATAGGGAAGGATGAAGTCAAATTGTCTCTATTTGCAGACGACATGATTGTATATCTAGAAGACTCCATCGTCTCAGCCCAAAATCTTCTGTAACTGGTAAGCAACCTCAGCAAAGTCTCAGGATACAAAATCAATGTGCAGAAATCACAAGCATTCCTATACACCAATAACAGTCTTAAAGAGGGCCAAATCAAGAACGAACTGCTATTCACAATTGCTACAAAGAATAAAATACCTAGGAATACAACTAACAAGGAACATAAAGGACTTCTTCAAGGAGAACTACAAACCACTGCTCAACGAAATAAGAGAGGACACAAACAGATGGAGAAACATTCCATGTTCTTGGTTAGGAAGAATCAATATCTTGAAAATGGCCATACTGCCCAAAGTAATTTACAGATTCAATGCTATCCCCATCAAGCTACCAATGACCTTCTTCGCAGAACTGGAAAAAAAACCACCTTAAACTTCATATGGAACCAAAAGAGAGCCCACATAGCCAAGTAAATTCTAAGCAAAAAGAACAAAGCAGGAGGCATCACATTACCGGACTTCAAACTATACTACAAGGCTACAGTAATCAAAACAGCATGGTAGTGGTACCAAAACAGAGATATAGACCAATGGAACAGAACAGAGGCCTCATAAACAGTGCAACATATCTACAGCCACTTGATCTTTGACAAACCTGACAAAAACAAGCAATAGGGAAAGGAGTCCCTGTTTAATAAATGGTGTTGGAAAAACTGGCTAGCCATGTGCAGAAAGCAGAAACTGGACCCCTTCCTGACACCTTACGCTAAAATTGACTCCGGATGGATTAAAGACTTAAACATAAGACCTAACACCATAATAACCCTAAAAGAAAATCTAGGCAAAACCATTCAGGACATAGGCATAGGCAAGGACTTCATGACCAAAACACCAAAAGCATTGGCAACAAAAGCCAAAATAGACAAATGGGATCTAATTAAACTCCACAGCTTCTGCACAGCAAAAGAAACAGTCATTAGAGTGAATCGGCAACCAACAGAATGGGAAAAAGTTTTTGCAGTCTACCCATCTGAAAAAGGGCTGATATCCAGAATTTACAAAGAACTAAAACAGATCTACTAGAAAAAAGCAAACAAGCCCATTCAAAAGTGGGTGAAGGATATGAACAGACACTTTACAAAAGAAGACATACATGAGGCCAACAAACATATGAAAAAATGCTCATCATCACCAGTCATTAGAGAAATGCAAATCAAAACTACATTGAGATACCATCTCACACCAGTTAGAATGGCGATCATTAAAAAACCTGTAGACAACAGATGCTGGAGAGGATGTGGAGAAATAGGAACACTTTTACACTGTTGGTGGGAGTATAAATTAGTTCAACCGTTGTGGAACAGTGTGGTGATTCCTTAAGGACCTAGAAATAGAAATTCCATTTGATCCAGCAATCCCATTACTGGGTATATGTCCAAAGGATGATAAATCATTCTACTATAAGGACACATGCACACGAATGTTCATTGCAGCGCTGTTTACAATAGCAAAGACCTGGAACCAACCCAAATGCCTATCGATGATAGACTGGACAGGGAAAATGTGGCACATATACACCATGGAATATTATGCAGCCAAAAACGATGAGTTCGTGTCCTTTGTAGGGACATGGATGAATCTGGAAACCATCATTCTCAGCAAACTGACACAAGAACAGAAAATCAAACACCCCATGTTCTCACTCATAGGCGGGTGTTGAACAATGAGAACGCATGGACACAGGGAGGGGAGCATCACACACTGGGTTCTGTTGGGGGGAAATAGGGGAGGGACAGCGGGGGGTGGAGAGTTGGGGAGAGATAGCATGGGGAGAAATGCCAGATATAGGTGAAGGGGGTAAGGTAGCAAATCACACTGCCAGGTGTGTACCTATGCAACAATCTTGCATGTTCTTCACATGTACCCCAAAACTGGGGCCCTGTCTCCCTCTAGGATGCAAACAAGGGGAATTTCGGTCTAGTAAGAATGGAGTTCAACTGCTGGGCAGTGCAAGACAAAAAATAATAATGCTGCAAATATGTTGTTTGGTATTTTTTTTCAGTCTGTAACTGAAAACTATTTTTGTGTAAGTATTCAGAGACAGATCTCACATTGGGAGTAAGAAAGGCCCTCTGTTACCAAATGAGCTTGTTATTCTTATGAGGCTATGTTCTATTATAAGAGATAATGTTGATTTCCTGAAAACCTATTAAAATCTATGTTTTGTTTTAGGATTGCATTTTCAGCTTTTAGAAGATGTTTAATCTATGATTAAAAATTGTGTCTGTGATTTTGGCATATTGCTGCATTCTCGTGACTATACTGGCAAATTTTTATTAGTATACAAATATGTAAGTTTATTTACATATTGTAAAAATAGTACCTATATTCACATATTGAAGTTAATACATAAACATCTGAGTCAAGGAGAAAGCTTTAGGGAAACATAAGACAAGTTGTTGCCATTCTCATTTTCTGTTGGTTTTCAATTAATTACATAAGTGCATATGACAATTATACATTTATGTTTTGCTTAGAAGCTTTTCTGCTAAGTCATCTTGATTTTCTAATATTGAGTGTGGACTTTCAAACCCTTTCAGTGTTTGTGCTGGTTCCCTGGTTTCAGTTTAGCCTGACATCAAAATACATAAAAGGATTGTTTTTCTCACCTGCTGACAGCCTCTGATTCCCCAGGCTTTTCTTCTCTAAGGTACTAAAGGAAGAACTGTTAGGAAAGAGAGAGAAGCATTGTGTGCTGCTTTGATTACCTGCTTCTGATTCCCTGTGGCCTTTATTTTGCTAGGTAGAGAAGACAGAGAAAGAAAGCTTTAATGGGTTAATGCATTGAGAACAAACATAGAGAAGTGCCTTTGTACGTTACTTGTTTTCCTCTCCCATGTTTCATTTCTACCACAAGTTTCTGACTAGATAATACTTGATTCAGTTAGTTTGTGTTTCTTATTTAATTAGTGAGCCAACACATTTTAGGCTACCTTGTCTTAGTAACATGGAAGATTTGAAAATTTTAAAGAATTATTTAGAAGCACAGGTTTTCTACAACTATCATCTTTTCTATAGATCTGAGAATATTTTAAATATCCCTTTATTAAGGATTTTGTACAGAGATTTGGACATAGTTCAAGATCCATCATTCATTCAATAAATATTTGTTTTGTATGCCAAATCCTGATAGAAATAAGATATACAAAATAAATGAACCAGTTTCTTATTGTCAAGGAGATTTAAAAAAAAACATGCAAACAGGCAATCTCAATATAACCGAATAAGGGTCATGATAGGGCTTAATGTTATATTCTGTAGGAACACATGTCAAGGCAGCCAAGTTAACCACAGGTAAATAGAATCTAGGGAGATTTCTGGAAGAATCAATGCCTAAAATTATCCTGATTGTCTACCCTCTGCTTGAAATAATTTTTCCTCCAGATATCTTATGGTCTATGTTACCTGAATGTTCTGTTCTCAGTGAGATATTTTCTGGCCATATTAAATATAAATGTTCCTTTCCACACCACTTCATAAATTTATTTTTTCACTTTCTTTTTAAATTTAACATTGATTACTCAGTATCATTCCTTATATTTTATTTATCTGCCTTCTTTAGTGTCATTTTCTCTTCTAGAATGTAAGTTCCATAAGGGCAGTGACTTTTTATTTGCAGAAAAGTCCCTTATATGTAGTGAATAGTTGTTGAATAAAGAATGATACAGTGAAAGAATGAATAAATGAAATACTTTTTGAAATTTCTAAGTGAATCTACCTTCGTTTATTGCAGAAACGTCTTAGATTTAAATTATATTAGTAATGGAATTGGCTACTTTCCAAGTAAATTCCAATTCTATCTGTGAAGGATTTTAACTTATTTACATTCAGCTTGCTAGTTCAAGATGAATGCATCCTGCTTGGATTTCCCACACTTATAACTCAGAAGATCTGCATTATGGAAGACATGTATGTTTTCATTGTATCCTTGCTCTTGTTAGCTCTTTTCAAGTTAGTTGTTGCCATATTAAGCCTCAGTGAAATAAGTTATGTGTGAGAGTCTATTTATATGTGTATGTATATCATATATATATGATATATATATGATATATATGATATATGATATATCATATATATATATGGAGAGAGAGAAAGAGAGCACAAGTCATTTTAAAGTATCACCGTATTTATTTTGACCACTAATTTTGTTTTGAATTTACTTCTGTGTGTGGTAAGTGTGCTCTATTTTTTATTTCAACAATTAAGAATTTTTATGTATTCACTAAATAAGAATGTGACCCCTGAAGGGCACTTGAGCAATTTTCATGAATACATGTATACTGGGAAAATTGACAAAACCAATTGTGTACTAAATTTTCCTGATTTAATTCAAACTGTAAGTGCCTATTATCTTAACTAAAGGTAACTTTTTGAAATATAATTATGGCAGTAGTTGTAATTATAAAGGTCAAATAATTTAAGGAGAAAATTAGTCTGAAATCAAGGGCCATGTCCCATGATAATTCATTCTCCCAACCCCTGCCCTCTGGGATATTTTCTTCAAAGTCTGTATTCCATCTATTCAGACATATGTCAGAGTAAGATAATCTGACATTTCTTCATCTGTCATATCAGTATTGCCTTAAGAAAACACTTACGACACAAAAACCAGGACATGCAGAAATTCAGCCCTGTCGATGGTTGTTTTGTTCAGGGGAAAGGATGCAGCAGCTTGCATTCTTTGTTTTCGTGCCTTAAATTTCCTAAATAAACAATAAAAACTTCATTTATAGTATAGCCAGTGCCACTAAAAAGTGTATCTCTGTAAGTTAAATTACCTTTCCATGCTTGGTAAATAGGAGAATGATGCTAGTATGAGATAGAAGTTGTAGTCGTTCATGCATTTTTTTCCTAGGATGAAATTTTTTGAACTTTTACTAATATATACGTTCATATAGGAGAACAGATCACAAAAATAAATTTTGTTAGATTTTCACAAACAGAATAAATCCATATAAGCAGATAAGCAGAGTATTTCCAGGCCCCTAGAAGCCCTTGTTATGTCGCTGTTTAGTCATTTCTTAGCCCCCACATGATTGCTATTCAGACATTTGAAGGTTTACCTGCTTTTGAGCTTTATACAAATTGAATAATACAGTGTACTCTTTTGTGTCTGGATTTTTTCACTCAACTTTCTGTTGAGTTCCACTCATTTCATTGCAAGAGGTTGTAGTTTGGTTATTTGGGTAATGTCTGGTTTGGGGCTATTATAAATAATGTTGCTACGAATATGTTTGTAGGCAAATTTCATTGCCAATATTTATGCATTTGTGTTGGTCATGTGCTTAGGAGTAAGATGAATTGTTCATAGGCTATGCACACATTGGACATGAGTAGATAGTGCCAAACAGTTTTCCAGAGTTGCTGTACTAATTTATATTCCTATCTGCAGTGTATGAGAATGCCAGCTGTCATTGGTGTTGACAGTTACAGACCTTTCCAGTTTTGCCCTTTATGGTGAATGTGTAATGGTATTGCATTGTGATTTAAATTATTTTCCCCTAATGACAAATGAAGGTGAATTTCTTATCCTGTGCTTAATGGTCATTTGTCTTTTATTTTATTTCATTTTATTTTATGTTTGCAGAGATGATATCTCGCTGTATTTCAGGCTGGTCTCAAACTCCTGGGCTTAAGCAAGCCTTCTGCCTCAGCCTCCCAAAGTGTTGGAATTATAGGTGTGAGCCTCCAGAAGTTTGAGAATTACAGGAGACTGATGATGAGAAGAGAATGGTAGAAAGTGAGGTTAGGGTAGTATCCAGGAGTCGGATCACGTAGAACCTTGCAGGGCATGGTCAGACTGTATCTGATTCTAAGGATGATGGGAAGGTCCATATTGTCAAAGAAATCACTTTGGCATCTCTGAAGATGAAGTGACTGTAGTGAGTAAGATTGGAAACAGGGAGATGACAAAAGAATAGGCACCCCATAACTTAAATCCCCTTAGAACAGCAGTATTTATTTGCATGTGGGAAATGAAGGGATGGGATAGATAGTCTGCACCATGAGATTCTGGAAGCTATTCTGCATATGTGCCTGGTCTTGGATCCCTGGTTACATCCAGTGTGTTTGAAAGACATCTGATTGAGCCTATTTTACAGCCATTACCTGTAAATGCCCTGCTTCCCTTCCATGCTTTCAGGTCTTTTGTGACCATTCTAGGAAATTGTTTCTGTATAATTTTCAACTAGAATTCTGGGAAAAGAAGATTATCTGTTGTTGTACTTTAGTTCTCTTTCTTTTACACACACACATATACTTTAAAGATGATTTTCATCATTAAACATTTACTTAATAATTGATACACTATTCCCCATTCACCTAAATTTTTAAATGTTTGGTCAAAGGCTAAGCTGCTAAAATAAGGATGTACAGTAATATAGTGGCTTAAATTTTTTGAAAAATGTATTTCTCTTACATAATAATCTAAAGATGATGAGGTTTAGTTTAACATGACCCAGGATTATTAAATCTTATTGCACCTTCATCTTCTAGCTCATTGCCTTCATCTGGATCATTGAAGCTGAGTCAAAGATATGTATGACTCAACTCTTGGGAAAGTGGAAGAGGATGTAGAGGAATGGGCATGCTATTTTAATATCCACACAGAGAAATATCATATATGCCTTCCACACACATCCCATTTGCCCATCAGCTGCTAGGAAGGCTGGAAAAAGTAGTGTAGTTGGAGGGATCTTGATGGGGAGCTAGGAGTTCCTGCCACAAATACTCTTTCATTTCACAGGTAAAATAAATATCAGATCTTACATGTAAATAATTGTAACCTGTTCCAGGGAAATAAATAATTGCAGAAAATGAAGTCTCGTAGGTGGCACGCTAGAGATTAAGAACAAAGGCTTCTTCAGTGATGTATTCCTCAGACACATACTAAATTCTTATTGTGTATTATTTATTGGATTAGACAGTGGGGTCATAAAGATGAAGTAAAACATGATTCTTGAATTTAAGGAGTTTATAGTTTGCCCAGTGAGAAATACACAAAAGCTATTGAATGTAGTGTGACAATGTAACAACAAAGCTTCCTACATTTTTAGCACGGACCAACCTGGCGACAGTAGTTAAGAGAAGGCTTCACTGTGGAAGTGATGTAGAAGTTGGGTCATGTAATAAAAATAGAAGCGTGTGCCCCATACATATGTAACCTTTCCACAGGTGTTCCTTGAAGGTCTGAAGAACATTTATCCAGGAGGTGGATTTAACATAGCTAAAAATGAAGATGCGCACCCCGAGGACAAAACTGACCGCTTTTGTTGGCTTAAGTTCTAGGCCAACAAGACCAATTAAGTAGGAAACAATAAAGAAAGATCGTTGGTGAATAAAGGAAGAAGACAGAGGAGAGAGGCAAAGTTTAGGAGGAAGAGAATAGAATAAAAGTGTCCTTACAAGTGAGGTGAGGAGAACTGGTCACAATGAACACTTGTACCTGTTATATAGCAGGGTAAGGACAACTGAATGCATCAAAAACTTTCTGTTTCTGACCTTTAAAAATTAACATATGAAACTATAAAATCATGTGACCTAGCATAATTTCCATAACAGGTAGAGGATAAAGCTAACTAACTTAAATTGAAGGACACTGAGTGGCTAAAGTGATGGAAATTAATATTTTAGAACCACATTTTGAGTATATAAGACAAAGTATTTTTCATGTAAGATTTTTTGAAATAGATTAATATGTAGCTGTGAAAAATGACGCCACTAAATTAATTTATTTGGAAGTTTTATGCTAACATTTGTGCACTGTGTAGCTATATGTAATAGTTCAGTAAAATGAATTTGAATAAATCAATAAATGTTGCATTCAGTAGAATTACTGTCAAGATTAGAGACATTGGAGATATTGATTGTTGATTTTCTCATGCCATACTTGATTTAAAAGCATTTCATTTCCATTACAAAGTTGAATAATATGAGGTTTATCATGTATAGGTTTTATGGGAAATTTGATATATTTAAGAATATTTATCATGAATTCTTCGCACATATGATCTGTGTTTGCTTTGTTTATTAGTTACTAGCGTATGCATTGTATTTGTGAATTTTTCTTTTTTTAATTGCATTTTAGGTTTTGGGGTACATGTGAAGAACATGCAATATTGTTGCATAGGTACACACATGGCAGTGTGATTTGCTGCCTTCCTCCCCTTCACCTATATCTGGCATTTCTCCCCATGCTATCTCTCCCCGCCTCCCCACACCCCCGTCCCTCCCACCTTTCCCTCCAACAGACCCCAGTGTGCAGTGCTCCCCTCCCTGTGTCCATGTGTTCTCATTGTTCAACACCCGCCTATGAGTGAGAACATGTGGTGTTTGATTTTCTGCTCTTGTGTCAGTTTGCTGAGAATGATGGTTTCCAGGTTCATCCATGTCCTTACAAAGGACACAAACTCATCGTTTTTGATGGCTGCATAATATTCCATGGTGTATGTGTGCCACATTTTCCCTGTCCAGTCTATCATCGATAGGCATTTGGGTTGGTTCCAGGTCTTTGCTATTGTAAACAGTGCTGCAATGAACATTCGTGTGCATGTGTCCTTATAGTAGAATGATTTATCATCCTTTGGACATATACCCAGTAATGGGATTGCTGGGTCAAATGGAATTTCTATTTCTAGGTCCTTAAGGAATCACCACACTGTTCCACAATGGTTGAACTAATTTATACTCCCACCAACAGTGTAAAAGTGTTCCTATTTCTCCACATCCTCTCCAGCATCTGTTGTCTACAGATTTTTTAATGATCGCCATTCTAACTGGTGTGAGATGGTATCTCAATGTAGTTTTGATTTGCATTTCTCTAATGACTGGTGATGATGAGCATTTTTTCATATGTTTGTTGGCCTCATGTATGTCTTCTTTTGTAAAGTGTCTGTTCATATCCTTCACCCACTTTTGAATGGGCTTGTTTGCTTTTTTCTAGTAGATCTGTTTTAGTTCTTTGTAAATTCTGGATATCAGCCCTTTTTCAGATGGGTAGACTGCAAAAACTTTTTCCCATTCTGTTGGTTGCCGATTCACTCTAATGACTGTTTCTTTTGCCGTGCAGAAGCTGTGGAGTTTAATTAGGTCCCATTTGTCTATTTTGGCTTTTGTTGCCAATGCTTTTGGTGTTTTGATCATGAAGTCCTTGCCTACGCCTATGTCCTGAATGGTTTTGCCTGGAATACAACTAACAGGGAACGTAAAGGACCTCTTCAAGGAGAACTACAAACCACTGCTCAACGAAATAAGAGAAGACACAAACAGATGGAGAAATATTCCATGTTCATGGTTAGGAAGAATCAATGAAAATGTCCATACTGCCCAAAGTAATTTACAGATTCAACGCAATTCCCATCAAACTACCAATGACCTTCTTCACAGAACTGGAAAAAACCACCTTAAACTTCATATGGAACTAAAAGAGAGCCCACATAGCCAAGTAAATTCTAAGCAAAAAGAACACAGCAGGAGGCATCACACTACCGGACTTCAAACTATACTACAGGGCTACAGTAATCAAAACAGCATGGTACTGGTACCAAAACAGAGATATAGACCAATGGAATAGAACAGAGGCCTTGGAGGCAACACAACATATCTACAACCATCCGATCTTTGACAAACCTGAAAAAAACAAGCAATGGGGAAATGATTCCCTGTTTAATAAATGGTGTTGGAAAAACTGGCTAGCCATGTGCAGAAAGCAGAAACTGGACCCCTTCCTGATGCCTTACACTAAAATTAACTCCAGATGGATTAAAGACTTAAACATAAGACCTAACACCATAAAAACCCTAGAAGAAAATCTAGGAATTTTTTTTCTTTTTAAATGTATATGGCTCCTTTGGTTGAGTGACGTAGATATTTTTAAAACAGACCCAGCTATTGCAATGGTCTCATGTCCTTGTACCATTCCTGGGATATTTAGCAAGTTCTCTATGAGACCTTCACATATATTGATTGGCTTTCAGTATATATTGATCAATGAAACTGTAAAGGTTAGCTGGAACATTGCCCAGTGCTGGGAATTGTGGTTGGTTTACCAGAGTGGTTTTCATGTTTTATGTACTGCCTGTAGAAGTGCTGGGGGTGTTTGTTTAATTAGAACTTTGATTAAATCATCACTGCAGAATTGATCTAAACAGTGCAATAGGATTCCTGTTGACATCTTTTGCATCTTTTATATTTTTCTTTAAGAGAAAAAAGCCTCTAAGAAACCAAATTGGCATTTCTTTTTCGTCAGATAGTGAGGCATATAAATGCTTTGTAAAGACAAAACATTTTTACACACTTTTGGTATTGACTTAAATTATTTTTATTTTAATGTATTATTAAGCCTAGGACTTAATATCCTCTTTTTACAACTTAGTACATAAAGCCAAATCTGAGTTGTAGACAGTATAAGTAAGAACAAACCCACAAAGCCAATCAAGCACAACATGACAATATTAATTTAATATTGTGACTGATATTGTTTTGCTGGAGCTGAATGACTGATTGCAAAACGTGTTTGATGCTGTGACCCTGGGGCTTTGAGTTTGGTGACATGTTCTCAGTGGTACCTCAATTCTCTTGTCACATATTAGTGATTGAACTTTCATAGAGCCTTCAATTTCTATTATACAATGTACCATAAACTTATCTGACCTTTACTTATTATGCATGAGATTACAAAAGTAAACACAAACACAGAGAAATTGCATGAGTGCTCAGATAATCCAGAGTATACTATATTACATTATTTAATTAATTTATTTAGAGATAGAGTGTCACTCTGTTGCCTAGGCTGGAATGCAGTGTCATGATCTTGGCTTACTGCAACCTCTGCCTCCTGGGTTCAAGCAATTCTCCAGCCTCAGTCTCCCAAGTAGGTGGAACTACAGGCACACACCACCATGCCCAACTAATTTTTGTATTTTTAGTAGAGATGGGGTTTTACCATGTTGGCCAGGATGGCCTTGATATCTTGACCTTGTGATCCTCTCGCCTTGGCCTCCCAAAGTGCTGGGATTACAGTCGTGAGTCACTGCACCTGGCCTATTATTTTTTAATTATATCAAAGTAAAAACACAAAGTTAAAAGATTCTCACAGAGAACTCATTGACCCTGAGACTATCTCCACAGACTCTACTTGGAGAAACACCACAATAAACAACTTATTAGATCAAGAGAAAAGGAATCTGGCCTTCATTAACAGTGCAAATTAATGTTCTTCAAAAAATATTCTTCATTAGCCATTTAATGCATTGTATAGTCATAGTTTTAAAGTAATAACTTTGTTTCACATTTTTCATATTGTATAAACAAATATGTAGGGCAGTTATACTATCATATTATGTTCACTGAAGGAATATAGTCTTATCTAGATGACTTACATATATTTGTGTTGAATTGAATACTCTTTATTAATAGAGTATAGTAGATTCTAAACCTTTTCAAGCACAAATTTGGAAAACTCTGTACATTAGTGGCAAAATTATGGCATATTTTTCCAAATGCTTATATAAAGGTATGTGAATGCATAATTGTGAAAAATTTCTTCTCTAATAGTTGAATTTTCTTCTTCATTTTAGTCCAGGTGGATTATATATTTTTAAATATAATAAAATTTGCTTCAGCACTTGGAATATTTTCTTTGCAAATACCCTAGAAAATGTATGGAAAGCAATCAACTTTGAATTGTGCTGTTTAAAAAAAAAATCATTTGAAAACTCTTTAATAGGGATTTGTACTCTATTTCTCTATATATCTACGAATGGTACTTTTCTGAGTGGTGTTTGGGTTCCAGTCTGGCCACCCAACTGCTTAACATATAATATAGCTGAAATACAATGCATTAGCAGTGAAAAAAAATAAAATCAATATTCTTGCAGTACTCATAACTAAAGGAGGGAAATAAATGAATATGAATTAAAAATTATTGGAAATGTTAGTGTTAGAGAAAAGCAGATTCAATTAAATATCTCCTGAGGTGGGATCAACTGATTGCTGGGGTGAGTGGTGGAGGGAAAGGGGCAGTTATGGATATAATTTCCAAAGGATGAAAGGAACACTTCGCAGATTTTGCAAGTTGGAAACAGATACATAAGAGGATCCTAAAGTTTTGCTTTTTTTGGTAGATAGAAGGTGAAGAAAGGATAGAGAATATATGTAAATTAGGGCTTATAACTTTTAAAGTGTCTATTTTAAATTTCTCGTATTCTTATATTGTACAATACAACTACATTTCTTAGATAATATGCGTTTTTAGACACATTACCTATTTAAATACCACAGGTTTTTTTTTTTTTCAACTTTTATTTTCTATTCAGGGGGTAGATGTGCAGGTTTATTACATGGATAAATTGTGTGTAGTTGAGATTTGTTGTACAGATGATCCCACTATTCCAGTAGTGAGCATAGTACCTGATAGGTTTTCAACCCCCATCCCCCTCCCACCGTCCTCTCTCTAGTAGTCCCAGTGTCCAGTGTCTATCTTTCTCATCTCTATTTCCACATGCACACAATGTTTAACTCCCACTTATAAGTGAGAACATGCCATATTTGGTTTTCTGCCTCCATGTTAATTTGCTTTGGTTGGCCTTCAGCTGCATCTGTCTTTCTGAAAAGGACTTGGTTCTGTTCTTTTTTTTATGGCTGCATAGTATTCTGGGGTGTATATATACCACATTTTCTTTATCTAGCCTGTCATTGGTGGGTATCTACGTTGACTCCATATTTGTGTTATTGTGAATAGTGCTGCAATGATGGAACATATGAGTCCACATATATTTTTGGTAGAATGATTTATTTTCAACCAAATATTTATTTTCCTTTGAGTATATACCCAGTAATAGTATTGCTGGGTCAAATGGCAGTTCTGTTTTTAAGTTGTTTGAGAAATCTCCAAAGCGCTTTCCACAGTGGCTGAACTAATTTACATTTGCACCAGCTGTGTGTGTGTTCCCTTTTCTCCACAGCTCTACCAGCATCTGCTGCTTTTTGATTTTTTACTGCTAGCCACTCTGACTGGTGTGAGATGGTATCTCACTGTGATTTCAATTTGTATCTCTTTAAAGGTTAGTCATGTTGAGCATTTTTTTGTATATTTTTTGGCCTCATGAAATACCGTAGTTTTAAATGGTTTTAAGGGTGCTTAGTCACTAGCTAAGGCTCCTTTTTGTGTTCATCTTTCTGTTATTTGGGTTGACTTTTTTAGTTTAGCCACATAACTCGTCTCTTACCAGTATTCTTACTTCTCCTCCGCTTTGTCATTCCATTTCACTTCTGCGGCAAAACTCCAGACCTGGATCAATCCAATTTCTTACTAGCTTCATTCCTGTATCCAATATGTTGAATCCTGTTAAAGAAAAATCACATAACTTCAAATATGGATTCACTATAAATTTATGGTCTCCAGTGTCCACTGGGACTTCAATGCTGCATTTTTTTTTTTCTTTAGCATTTCTCTAACAAGTTTTTCTTTTACCTTTCAAAGGCTAGTTTAAACTTTTGGCCTTCCCACCTCTGTCCCTCAAGCTTAACAGGGTACATTGATTCAACCCCAGGAATGATAATGAAAATTTTTTGTCACCAGAACTACAGACTTGCCTGAATCCATACCCATTGTTTTCTCTTTCCCTCCTTTTAAATAAAAGCTAATCTTTTTTTTTTTGGGTACCCTGGAGACATTTTATCAATCCTTTTTAAGGCTCTTGTTCTGTTACCGTATCTAATGGCCATGTCACTGCTGGCTCTTTATCTTAAACATATTCGTAAATGTTTCCACTACTAGCTGGTTTCTTACCTATTTTCCTTCACTGATTAACTTTGGGAAAAAGCCATTTTAACTTCCTTATCACATGCTAAACCAAAACCCTCTAAAATATGTCTCATTTAGCTAAGGTAATTAATACTTCTTATTAATTCCAATAGATGTTCAATATTTTACTTCCTCTCTTTATCATATCTAACATTTTTGTCCATTCTCTGACAGTCTTCACTTACTTCTGTATACCATTCTGCCCTCATTTTCCTTTCATTCCTGTGTCCATTTTGTCTAATTTTCCTTCTTAAATACTTCTTATTTTGCCTGTTTCTTCACTTATAAGGCAACCTACTTATTCTAGGTTGCCTTCTCTTTTCAGTTTACACATTCTTCCTGGGTGATTACATCTGCACTAATGGCTTTTTTTTTTTTTTTTTTTTTTTTTTTGCCGCATATGTGATGGTTACTCCCAGTGCAACACTGGCTATTCTCAGTTCTGTATCATCAGCCCACACCTTTCTCCTGATGTCGATATCATGTGCAGGGTTGCTGAGTAGATATCTATACATGGTTGTTCCACTATCATCTCAAATTTAAACATGTCCAATAAGAATGGCATCACTTTCCAGTCATTTGCTAAAACCTACTGTTAGCTCATTCTTAATGTTTCTCAAATACATTTATTTATTTTTATCCCTATTAGGTAATAATTGAGTTTATGCAATAATCATTACATTTTAAGAATTTGGAAACTACTTTTAAAGAGGATGAACATTTTTCAATTATTACACATTGCTCTTAGGTTAAACTTAATGGGTAAAACAAGGCTCTCCATCATATCTGATATTGTTTCTTCATACCTTTCCAGTTCATCTCACAACCCTCTTCATCCCGAATGTTTGCTCTCTCTAAACTAAACTGCCTTTACTTTTTCAGCCAAATGGCACATGCCATGATGAGTAGAGATTTTGGCAGAAATTTTCCAGTGCGTAAAAGCAGGAGGAAGTTACAATTACCCAATTATTAATGTCTAGAGTGGAGAGATGTTAAAATGGTAAAAAGTGGAGGCAATCCTTAATTATTCTTTGTCTTTTTGTTGAATGCACCCTACTCCTGTTGTGTGTTAATGACAGGCATCAATTACGTATTCCATTCTTTTAGACCTTGGACTTCTCTTTGACGTAGAATTATCTTCTCTGTCCACAATGGCCTGTTACATAAAAACATTGTTTTAAAATTAAAAAGATATTTTCTATAAGATGTGATAAATTCTGATGATTTTCTTGTAAATTTTAACATATTAAAGAAATGGAAGACAATATTCCCTATCAAGACTGTGAGCACATATACATAGAGAAATATAGGCGTTAACTAATTTTCTATGAAATTGTACTCTGAAAATCACAGTAGCCTTGAAAGCAAAAAGATTATTGAAATATTGGTTATTTTGAGCTTGAACTAAAGGGATTAAATAATTTTCTATTTCACTTTGCTTGTGAATACATAGTCTGAAAATAACCGAATATTGATTGAAACCCACATGTGAAGAAACTTGTAATGAGAAAAATGATTATTCTGAGTAATGGTATTTACTCCTTCATTTGGAGAAAATTATTTGAGAAGAAATGTGCTAGTAAATATTTTCTGAACCACTGTCAGATAACGATTTTGAATGTAAGATAGCATTTTGTGATATTTTTTGAAAAATTTAATAGAATTCCATTCTTAAATATAAATATTCCTCTGTGTTTTAGATAGATAATTTTACTTGTGAATGTACATGTGATGTTTTTATCTTTGGAAGAAAGATTTTTCTTTTCTAAATAACATCTCTAACTTTCCTGCTTTCAAGAGACATGTCTCAAATTAAATTGATTTAGCTTAGCATTATCTTAAATGAAAATTATTTCAATGCTGTATCTAATTAACTGTAACTGTCTAAAAATATTACATTCCTAGAAGCTTCTTATATGAAAATCTTTATATTCCTAAAAATTCTCTTTCAAAAGGGATAGTTTTACTACCAGATCTTAAGCAGTTTTAGAATAATTGATTATTTTCACAAATATTTACCTGGATGTATAGTTAATGCATGACCAAAAGAGTAAGTTATTCATTAGAGTTAAAATTTTAATCTTTTCAATGGCTGTCTGTATGTATACAAGTAAAACAGACTAAATATGTATGCGTGTGTACATGAACACATGATTAATATAGTACATTTACAAGTAAGGTACAGGTATTTTATATAACTCTTTCTATGAAAATTCTGCATATTCTCAAGAACGATTATTTATAATTTTAGCAATCTGTTTCCTCAGATATTATGGTTGGTTTTTAAATTAGTTCTATTTTTTGTTACTGTTTAGACAAGGGTTTGCTGTGTAACATTGCTGCATTTTGAAAATATGCCTTCCCTTGTCTTCTTTTTCATAGAGTTTTCTTTGATGTGGTTTTGAAGTTGCCGGTGATCACTGTATTTTTGCTACAATTTGGATGCTAGGAGTATCTTTTTTCATACAAGCATAATTTTCCTTAGGTGAGCACACTTGCTGTTTTTGAAGCAAGTGCTAATTTGTCCTGTAGACCATGGCTTTTGGCCAATTTTGACCAATCTTTATTTTTGAGCTGTGAACATTTGGTCATAAAATTATACTAACCCAAGGACTGGTTTTGAAAGATTTTCTACAATGAATACATAAAACTTTTATTAATTTAGTTTTTATTATTCATATAAATGTTTTCATTTTATAACTCTGAAATTTAAAGCTTTTACTTCTATCTGATGCATTATGTATTGTTATATATAAACCAAATATGTATTCATCATTTTACAATATATAAATTTCTGTTGTTGCATTTTCTTATTTTACCATAATTATTCCTTTGTCTTTTTTTTTTTTTTTTTTTTTCAGACTCCAAATTTCTTTGGTTTAAGGACCTACCATTTCTTTTTCATTTTTGTATCTGCAGGCTTGACTTCAGTCTAGGACATACAGCAGATACTACATAAGTTGAACCAATGACAGGATATTTATGTATGACTTTAAATTACTGCTAAAATGATTCAGATAATTTCTAGTGGGAAGAGTCACATATTGTTATATCTAAATAAACATATTCATTTAGTTTGCTCTAGGCTTCCTTCACAACTCAGTTATTCACACACTGGCAGTGTAGTATCTTCCTGCTAGCTGGCTCTGTTCCCTTGGGATCCATATTGCCCTTGGTGTCAGACTGAAAATCAATTATAGTGGTCTATGCTTGTATAAAGCCATTAAATTATTAACAAAAAACAATTTTAAGAAGGTGCAAAAATGAATGTGAATTGGGTGAACGGCACATGGTTAACTTAAGCTGAAAAATTATTGATTGTAAACAACCGATGTTAAAATATTTTCCCTTTTGCTAATAATAGAAATTGTAACTATACTCAGACATTTATGGTAGGATAAGAATATGTCATTGGATAAAAATAATATGTTTTTTCTTTGATAATTTTCCACCTGAAGTTGATAAGAACAAGGTGAACCCTAAAGTAACATATCAAATGCCTTATTTATTGAAGTTTCAGTAGCACTTCGAGTGGATTCAGAATTCTTTAAACTTGTTCAGAAAGTAGGAGATACTAAAATGAAAGGAACCACAAATAGCTGTGTGGCCTAATTTCTTCTCCCAAGCCGCCTCTGTTCATTGTGTTCGATGGTCACATTCAAAGGCAAGCTATGGCCCTTCCAATTTCCCACCATGCCCGTACAGGCCCTTCAGCCCCCTGATCTGATTGACAACTGTCTTCTTACTTGTTTCTTCTCCAGGCCCCTGGTCTCCTTGCTGTTCCTTGATTACATCACATATGATCTCCTTTACCTCTTACACGTTTATACTGCACTGTTGTTCTCTCTGCCTAAAATAGTACATTCGTATACACATTTTTTTCAATCTCCTACTTGTCTTACTAAACTGTGGCTTTCTTAGTTGCCTCTCAGTGAGGTTCCATTGAGAATTACATCCACCCCTTCCCCTGCACTCCAAATCCTCTTTACTCTGCTCTACCTCCTTCCCCCATATGACTGAAGATATTTTTACTATAATACATAATTTTATTATTTATTATGTTTATTGTTTATTGTAAGTATTTCCCCTGCTAAAGTGTATGTAGCTGGAAGCTAGAGATTATCTTGTCTCATTTACTGATCTGATGTATCTGAAAACAGTGCCTGACATATAATAGATACTTAATTTTTTTTTAAGTGAAAGAATGTTGAACTACTTATTCATTAAGGTCTGGGCATACTTCCCACAGCCCATTATAATTGCCCCTGGGAGGGAGTCTTGCAATAAATTACATCATGTGTGGGCTTATGATCTGTTTTGTTTTTATTGCTAGAAAGTACAAAAACATGTTACATGAGACATTTGTATGTTGAGGTCTCAGAAACACAAAACAGAACTGTGTATGTTTTATTCAAATACAGAGGGAAATCACTTTGTATAAGTAATTAGTGTAAAAAAACTATAAAAAATAATTGGCTTGAGGCAGTAGAAAACAAAGAATATGAGGTCAGATGACCTGTGATCATGTCCTGTTACAGCATTTGCTAGTTCTGTGACCTTGTTTAGCTATCTATTAACTCTGAGCCTTAGTTACCTTTTCTTTAAAATGTGAATATAGTAGAATTTGTCTTATTTGCCCTTATTAGTGTTTAATGATAGGTTTTCTTTATTAATATATAATTTTTTCCTTTAACAGTCACCCAACATCTATCTAAATTGTAATTATTTTGTTTTCTGTTCACCTGACAGATTCATCTTTTGCAATATATATAGGCTCTACAGGGGCAAGTTTGTGTCTGTCTTTTCTCAGTATTGTGCTCCCAACTCTTGCATACCATGTCTGGCATATAATAGTTGCTCGGTAAAAATGTTGTGACATGACGGGTTAAGCAATCTTAAGTCATCGAGTTTGCATGAAATAATAGTAGGTTGGTTTATAATCAATAATTATAACTGTCTGTTTTACTAGCATCATCATCATGTACATGTTACTCAGGCTTTAATCTACTACCAGGAGGGTGATCCTCATCTAGTATTACTGCCTTAAGTTAGAAGTTTAGTGAAATAATACAAAAAACACTTCACTGATCTAATGGTTTTGATATAGGTCTCCAAGCTGGCTGGTGTCTTTGTCAAGCATGGCATCAAGAAAGGTGACACTGTGGTTATCTACATGCCCATGATCCCACAGGCGATATATACCATGCTGGCATGTGCAAGGATAGGTGCCATCCACAGTCTCATATTTGGGGGATTTGCTTCTAAAGAACTAAGTAGTCGCATTGATCATGTAAAGGTAAGTGCTTTATTTTGGGAAATCAAGCTGTAGCTACCTATAACCTAGTCATATTTATCTGTGAATAAATCATCTGAGAATGATCTATAATAGTTAGATCCTCCCTTCAAATGGGATGGTTGATAGATACTTTTTCTAGAAATCATTACATTAAATATCAAAAAGACACCGATATGCATATGTTTGTTGCAGCTTAATTTACAATTTAAAAGATACGGAATCAACCTAAGTGACCATCAGCTGAAGAACGGATAAAGAAAATATGACATATATATATCATGAGTCTGTTTGAAATATCATTGAGGTATTTAAAACAGCACAGCGTCTGACATATAGTACTCATTTAAAAATTTTTAACTATTAGTAACCTATAAATTTAGTGCAGGAGTTAGAAAAATTTTAACTGTAAATTGACCAGACGTTAAATATTTAGGCAGTATGAATGACGTGATCTCTATTGCACCTACTCAGCTTTGCTGTTACATATAGCACAGAAGCAGCCTGAGGCAACACATACACAATAGGTGTATATTTTTCAATAATACTTCGCAGAAACAGGCTGTCTGCTGGGTTTGGCTCACAACCATAGTTTGCAGACCCCTGATTTAGAGGAAGGAGCATTTTCTTTCAGTCAGGGCAAACAAAGAAGGCTTCCTAAAGGAGGTGAGATTTGAGTTAGATCTTGGCTAAGATTCAGCTAATGTAAGAGAATAACATAGCAGGACCCAAAAAGGCAGAAAAAGATTCTGACTCAAGCAATAGAGACAGGAGATGGTAAAATTCATTTGGAAGGACAGTAATGTAGACTAACGTGACTAAAAGCTGAGAGGCGAGCTTGCAAAGGCAGATTTTATCTGAACTGGATTCTGTTAACCAGTAAAGGTTTTTTGAACAGGTGAGTGTCATGTTTTAAGCAATGTTAAGAGGAGATATGTATTGCAGTATATGAGTAGTAGTGAAGCTGGAATCTGAAATAAAAACCATTGATAGGTGTTTTGGGCAATATGAAGGGGAAAAAGGACTCTGGGAGGAAGGTTCTTATCGGAGTAAGAGATGGTTAACCTTTAGAGTTTTACAAGCTCAAGATGAGACATTCTTAATGGGAAGAGAGCTAATGTATACTGAATGCCCCCTGAATACTAGGTATAGAGTTGAGGCTTTGCATATCTCAGTTTATCTTATAATAGGCTAGTTATTAAAATAAGAAAGCTGATTTTTGGACAAACCATCTGGGTCCTTTTTTTTTTCTTTTTTCTTTTTAAACATGTTGCATTAGTGCTTACGAAGAAAATCTAGGGAAAAAATATCAGTCACTGACCTGCAAATAAAACTTTTTAAATTGTGATAAGTTACAGGGGAATTACAATACATAAAATAAATAAGGATTTACAAAACTTTTGGTATACCACTTAAGGAATTTTCATTGAAAACGTGCGTGCACACACACACATACACACCCCTAAGACTCTTTTGTTAAGGAGTTTATGCAATAAATGCTTTTATGGACAAGGCAATTGGGCAGGTCATGTGTAAAGAGAGAAGATAGAGATAGAGATATATATCTGAGGTAGTGGGATACAAATAGTGTGTAGTTGAATTAGGAATGATTTTGATGTCATGATCTTCAAATAAATAGGCTAAAGAAAAAGGTTTAACGGAAGATGATGGAAAGGTTGTATTCTAACAAGTCAGTCTAGACTCAATAAAATCTCCAACAAGACTCTTAATAGAAATGTGAAAGGAATTATTTTTTCAGAGGAAGAGTCTAATTTTGACTTTATTAAATTCTAGCTTTGATATATTCTATATATGCTCCTAATTTGATACGTAGCTTGCTTTTATTTATTCAGAATTCTAATTTTAGGGAATGCTATCTAGAGCTATTTTTTGTGAGTATTACAGATATTAAAATGTGAATTACATTCAGATGTCTGACCTTTAAAAATATAATAAAAGGAAACATACTTTTTGCTTTTTTCTCCCCTTTTTGTTTTAAGGCAGCTTGATACGGTTTAAAGAGGTTCTGCACCAAACAGAACTGGCCTTCTTTCTGCCTCCACCACTTGTAACCTGGGGCAAGCTATGTAATTGCACTGAGCCTCAGTTTCATGAATATTAAATTATATTCAAAAAGCTGACAGTACTACGTATGCATATATTTAGCACCGTATAAACCTTTCCTAGATGAAATGTATTATAACTAGAAATCAGAATTCAGGAATACATGCAATACCTTGGGTCGATTATCTGCCTTCTGAATAATTTATTATCTGTCTCTTTTGCTTTGGATTTCTTGGTGAAGAAACAATATGCTTAAAAATATGAGGACTTCTTTTTCTGCAAATTAATGAGTTCCACAAATGTTTACTGAAAGCTCATGACATGCCAAGCACTGTGCTAGGTATAAGAAACACAAAAGTAAACGGCATCCGAAGTTGGCCGTTTAGAGCTTACTGTGGAGTAAGCTCTAAGCAAACACTGACTGTAGTCAAACATTTGAGGCATGTCCAGAATATACTGAAGAAGAGGATTAACACAAGCTGTGGTTCCCTCCACAAATGCATTTTGGCTACACCTGTGTTTGTCCTCAAGAATGACTTTTCAAGTTAGCAAGTTGTCAGGTAAATAGTATAAAGCGTGTCTTTTTTTTTTTTTTTTTTGACACAGAGTCTCACACTGTGGTCTGGCGCCTGGTCTGGAGTGCCGTGGTGCCATCTTGTCTCACTGCAACCTTTGCCTCCCAGGTTCAAGCAATTCTCCTGCCTCAGCCTCCAAGTAGCTGGGATTACAGGCGCTCAGCATCATCCCCAACTAATTTTTTGTATTTTTAGTAGAGACGGGGTGTCACTATGTTGGCCAGGCTGGTCTCAAGCTCTTGATTTTGTGATCTGCCTGCCTTTTTCTCCCAAAGTGCTGGGATTATAGGCATGAGCCACCATGCCCAGCCTAAAGTGTATTTTAAGGACAGGGGCAGGTCTAGGTTTTGTGGAACTTGGAGCTTAAATCATTTGGGGACCTTTCTAAGAAAATAATATCTAATATTTGGGGAATGTGAGTATATATTAAGAATGAGAAAAAAATTAATACAAATTATTGGAGATTTGGGTCTTTTTTTGCTGCAGTCTCTTTATGCATTTAGAAGAGAAATATGTAGAAAATCTGTGAAATGCCACCACAACCTCAGCAACAGCCAGCTCTTACTGGGGCCTCTTAAGGGGCTTCAAGATTTGCATTTTACTAGTTCATGGCAAATCTACCTGGCTTAATGAATTATTTGAAAGGAACTTATACACTTCATACCTATGAGTCAGAAACATCATTGAGCATGCAATTTTGAACAGGTAAGTGAGATTTATGTGAAAGTGGTTAAGTCTATGACAATTAAAAAGGGTTTGTTGGTTTACAGACCATTCAATAGAAAATGGAATCATTCAGATGTTTCTTTAGAAATTGCCAATCTGCAGCTAAAATATTGGGATTACCTTAATTAACATTGTTAAAGCTTTCTCTCCATTATTCTTTCTTAATTGTAGCCCAAGGTGGTGGTTACAGCATCATTTGGCATTGAACCTGGAAGGAGGGTAGAGTACATACCACTTATAGAAGAAGCGCTAAGAATAGGACAACACAAACCGGACAAAATTCTCATTTATAATCGTCCAAATATGGTAATCTGAATATTGAATTTGATTCTTGCTTATGGTAATATGCTAAGGATGATTTTAGTTTTTACCATTTAAAGGAGACACTTGATTTATAAGCTATTTAGTATACTGCTCAATGTCATTGTTATTTCTAGAGAATATATAAAGAAGACTTACTGACTTCATGAAAATCTAGGTTAAAACCAAAAGACTAAAGCACAGAAACATGTGTGAGATTAATGAATTGGGTTATATGTATACTGCTATTGCTGTAAGTATTTTTATTAGCTCAGATTATAATAATTATAATGACAAGAATTGACTGCTTACTGTATGATTTTTAAGATACTCTACTAATGAATACCTTTTTTAAATTTTCTTGGTAACTCTATTAACTACATGGTAATATTATTCCTATTTTAATAAAAGAGGACTCCAATGAACATGGAGATAAAGTAACGTGCCCAGTTTGAAAGTGCCAGAGTCAAGATTTGAATGCATGCTCTATGACTGTATGCTTAATCCCTCAGCTGTCCTGACTCTTGGAGTGGTGTGATTAATTTGCATGCAAATATCTTTTTAAAATTTAGAAAAGTATTTAGGCCAGAAATAGAACTATGCTCAGTAAAACAAAACATGAATATTCTAAGTGGATAAATTATTCTGTGATCCATGAAGGAAGGGAAAACAGTATATCAATGAATACAATTTACAGTACTTTTCCTATAACTTTGACCTGATGATCACCTTACTTCTTTACCCAAGCAAATCTCTAGCTATTTATGATGAGACCAACTTGGGTTTCTAGCAGATTAATTTTTTTTTCAGAAGTGAAATTGCAAGAGTGCAAAGAATCATGTGCAATTTGTAGAACTCTTGAGACGTTTTCTTTGAAAATACTTAAATGACAAGATCTGAGACAGAGTGTTAACAATATGTCATTTTGATTACCACCTAGCAATTCCCATTGCCACATTAAATTCCTGTGTAGAGTTATAGTAGTCTGTGGTTCATGAACTATTGCACTTAGTGATTTTAATGTTCTTATGATCTTGAAGAAGAATTTTAAGTTTCTTTCAGATGACCACAAGCATTTTTTTTTAAAGCTTCTTTGCTTTAAAAAAGCTTCTTTGCTCTTTAAATCAGGAAATGCAAAATCAGCAATATAGAAGGCTTTGGGTAAGAAAAGTTTAGAGGAATGGCAGGAACACACACATAATGTATACATATGAGTATATGTGTGCTATTCACATTCATATGTAATTTTTACAGAAATATGATGTACTAAGTTCTAGGCCCAATGCTAAGTACTTCCAAATACTTTTTTAAAATTTAATTCTAACAAACCAATGAAACAGATGCTGTTACTCACTGTATTTTACAGATAAAGAAACTGAGTAATGGAGAGGTTATAGTCCAAAGTCATGGCTAATAAGTGGCAGAACCAGGATTTAAACTCCAGTTTAATGACTGTAACCAACAAGATATATGCTATGTCTTTCACTATAAACATGTTGGATATGGATATCAATGTTCCTTATTCAGATTTTTCTAATGCAAGTTAATGCAAGTCTCTTCTCTTTTTAATAGGGATAAACTGCCTGCTTCCCCCAGTAACTAGCTTGCTTTCTCTGCTTCTCTTTTTCTGCAGATCCTTTCCTCTGTTTTGATATAGGTAAGGGCTATAGAGGTCTCTTGTTCTATTAGACCTGCTGTTTAGGCAGCAATTAAGCCCAGTGAACTGGCTTTGCTTTGAATTTAGAGAGACACAAATTATGAGGCTTAGTGGTGTGTCTTACTAACCAGGATTGCATTTTTGTAAGAGGAGATAAAAACTTGGCTGCCACACCTAAGCCTCAGGCAAGCAAAGATGGAATCAAAGGATAGAACATCAATCACTCCTGGACTCTCCCAAAACTGCCTTTTAAGAATTATAACAACTAGGAGAGATATATCTATAGAAGTAAATGCATATATGTGAAAATATTTTTTTCTTTCTTCATTTGTCAGCTCTCCTTTGTCCATACCTCTGTTTCTTAGCCTGAAGAGTAACCAATTATTGAAGTCCTAATTTCATTAGAGGCCTATGCAGTTATCAACCTGTAATTATTTTTGTGATCACTCAAATTATGTTTTTATTTTGCAGTGTGATGATTTTTATAGATCTCTGTGATGTCAAAAGCCTGGTAATTTGCAAATTTTTAGTTGCTTTTATTCATTGTATAAAAAGAGATGTAAACATATGATTTGGTCATAGTCAACTATTTTATTTATTTAAATGGCAGAGCCAGTACCTATCAGAGTGAGGCTGGATAAATCAGTTTGGCCTGAAACTTCAACTTGATAAGGAGTCTTCAATTCAGCTATAAATGTGTTTCTTCTTACAGGTATCATATTCATATAGGCATCATATTTATAATAAAGTATTGGCAAATGTACCTATTTAAATATATAAACAATTTTTACCACCCTGATTAATGTGTTAATCAGCCTAGAAAATGGCAGTGGCTTGTTTTTTCTAAATTTTTCAGTCTTTGGGGTTATCTCAGGAATCACTTCCATTATATGGTTACCTACATCCCTAGATAGTAAATCTTCTTAATTTTCACCGAGTATTATATAACTTTGCTTGTGCTTGTGCTAACATGTTTGCTAATTATAAACTTCCTGATGTGTGATCTTGAGCACAGCTAACATTTAAGAAAATGACCAGACTTTTAATTGGCATTAACTCTACTTAAATAGCTATAATTCCCCATCAGAGTAACTTTTCCAAGAGCCACTTCCCTGCTTTTGACCCATCTCCCCATTCCATTGTCACTATTTTTGAAGAAGCCTATCTACTTTCTTTAAAGGTGTATCTGTTTAACTCATGACTGTATTATCACAATGTTTACAACACAGAGCTGGTTCTTGAAACAAAAAATGAAAACAAACATTTCTCCAACAATAATGAATGACCTAGAAGGAGAAAAACTTGCATCATATTTTAGATACATTACAGACTCTGACTAAATTTCAAAACTGGATTTTAGTCTTCAAAAAGCAATAGTAGAATTCTTCCCTACTCCTGAAGAATTATTACTGCTTTCTTATTTGGAAAGGTATCTGTGGTATTACTCCTAAAGGCCATTGTATGAAGATAAATTTTAATAGCTTAGTTGACACACCATTATAAAGATGACACTTCCAAAGTAAAAGAAATAGGCTATGAAAAATAAAAATTAGTTTATAAAATTATTAGTGTACATACATCTATAAAAACATGAAACCTTGTTAAGCTATGAGTGTTGATGAAAACATTATTGCATGAGACTGAATTTCTTAAGGATATCATTAGATTTAAATGAAACATGTCTTTTTGTCAGTTTAGTTGAAATGAATACCACACTTTTGGACTTTTTATAAACATTTATGTTAAATCATGAACTTGAACTTTTTAGTCATAAATCTGATGTTTAGTGCCATATAGGCCTAGATTTTCAGCCAGATGCTCAGACTTAAGTAGATTTAGCTACTTTTTATTCTCTTGATTTCATCTCCTTATTACAGTACATATTCCTATATTTTTGCTGTGCAGGAGGCGGTTCCTTTGGCTCCAGGTCGTGACCTTGATTGGGATGAAGAGATGGCGAAAGCCCAATCACATGACTGTGTTCCTGTTCTTTCAGAACACCCACTGTACGTTCTTTACACATCTGGCACAACGGGATTGCCTAAGGTACTCACTCTTTTAGGGATAACTATCTATAGCAGCAGATTTACTTGGCACCAAAAATGTTTGATCATTGACTGGAAATATTTGCAGACTGTACTTTGAAGTTTAAACTGTCACTTTCTCTGCTTTTGTTTTTTTTTTCCTGTCCTCAGTCTGGAGTGCGGTGGCATGATCTCACTTGACACAGTTACTTTATATCTTAAAGACATGTTAGGCTTAATGCTAAATATAAAAAAAATTACTATTTAACATCAAATGTTTTGCTCTCATTTCTTCTAAAATCATCTCAAATGCCAGAAATATACAATTGCTTTAGTAGATGTTTGATTGAATATCAGTTGGTAATAATGTTACGTAAAAATATATTTTAAATGAAATATTTTGATTCTTTTAAATTGAGGTATAGGTTTCATGCAGTATAGAATTGATTTTCGATATAGGGTAATTCAATTCTTTATTATAAATGTGAGTTTGAGAATTGGCCTCAGCAGTTTGAACAGAGGCAGTTTATCCAAAGTATTGAGCTATTTGATTTACAGCATGGAAGACACTCAAGGATTTTTAAACCTGTTTACCATGAAAGGTGTTTTTATAAAGCAAAGCTGAAAACATCAATATTTATAAATATGTCAAATATCAACAAATACTACTTTTGCCTTGTATCTCCAAATAACACTGTTTCTTCATAGACCCTTATAAAGGATAACAGTATCATTTTCCTTACTCATCTTTAATCCTTGGTTTAATATTCATCGAATCATAGAATTTTGGTAGGGGAAGAGATTTTCACAATCATTCTCGTCCTTAAGGTCAGTGGCTTCTGTATTACCATTAGATTTCTGTAGCATCAGTGTTCTGAAAAATTCATCTCAATCATTTTTAAACAGTGGTTCTATTAGATTAGATTAGCTTTTTGAAAGGAAATTTAAGATGTTCCATATAAACTTGGCTTGTGAAAAAGAACACTTTTGGTAGGAGAATATATTCTCTCTGAGGACACAGGTCATTTTTTAGTATATTTTGGTCTACCATTATGCTTTGTACATAGTTGGTGCTCAATAAATCTTTGTTGCATTCATGCATGGATGCATACACATGAAGATACTTGTTTCATTGTAGAATTGGAGCCTTATGATTGTTACATCTCTAGTGACTTGAAAAATGTTTCTGCATATCGAAGTCTGGAAGATTTATTTATTAAAGCATTCCAAATAATCTGCTGAACACAATTCTCAACCTCCACTTTTTCCAATTCCGTATTGTACACTAGCCACCTGGAGTTCAACTGAACATTTGCCTATAAAATAAAAGGAGACTCAGCAAAGTTATAATCTAATATAAAAGTATCAACATGAGAGAAAACTCATGACCCTGAAAACATAGTATAACTTAATTTTTAAAAATTACAGTTTCTTAAAAGCTTGAAGAAATCATAATAACATTTGTACTACCTCAAGACTTTAAGTCACTGAAATTGACTGTGACTGGGAGTAGAATCTTATGAAAGGGGCAGAAGAAAAGGTTTTGAGAAATTAAAAGCTGACTTGCCAGTGTAGTAGAAATGAAATAAAAGTAACACACAGAGGACTAGATTGAAAAATGGTTCCAAATAAGGAAGAATATATGGAAGAATATAGCTACTCCAGGTTTTTTCTGAGAGGTTCTTTACTGGATTCCTTTCAGTGCCTGAACGGAAGATCCTCTGATATGTCTATCATCCTCACTTTCCTCCTAATGTACCATCCTGAAGACAATTTATTTCAATAAATTTGAGTGTGTTTGAATTGTGTGGAGAATTTTGTACCCACATTAAATTTGGCCCAATTTAATGTACATGTACGTGCATTGAGTGCTCATTCTGTGCTGGAATAGATACAACTAAGAGTAAAGCACAGTCCTTCTAGTCTAGTAGTTATGAACACAGGTAATGCAAGACAGAATGTGATCTTTTAGTTGGGAAGATAGGTGACCACACGCAATGGAGACAAATTAGTTGTCAGGCTGTTTAATTAGTTTGGGACTTTACATAGGACAGCTCACTTCATAGGGATGAGTCAGATTTTACTCTAAGATAGGAGTCTAAGACTTTGAATCTAAGAACATATGAGGGTGCTTTTGAATATTCATTAAATAGAATCGAAGGATGTGTTAAGGCTAGTAAAACTAAAAGTTTCTAACATAACATGGTGTGTCTTTAGGACATTTCACATGAAGATGCCCAGTCAAGAGTAGGAAATGAGAGTCTGAGCTCAAGAGTTACACATATGGGGTTGAAGATAGACACATGTAGGTCATTGGGGTGCAGGACTGGTGATTACATTATGTGAGTGAGTGGGCTTTGCAAATTAACACATATAGAATGGCAAAGGAAGGTAGTTATCTCTTTAGATTCCTCTTCCCTCCAGTGTACTTTAGAATTGAAATTGCTTTAAATTTTACATTACAAACAGACTTTTATGGCACTTCTTTTAACCTATATTATACATACTGGTTTTTATTTATTTAGTTTTATAACAATGAATATTATCTGAGGTCTTAGAATATATCTGATCCTTCTTTGGATCCACTGTAGCACTAACTTTAAAATTTGAGCCAGGCAGAGCCTCAGAATATTTGTTGAACATTCTCTTTCTTCTTTAGTAAGTAAGATTCTTGGATGCCTCCTTATTTGTACAATTTTCATTTCATTTTTCGTAGATATATTCAGGATTAATATAACCTAAAATCTTAATGTTGAAATCCACAGAATATAAGTACAAGAAAAATGAACACAACATGCTTTAATGAAGCATTTAGATATAAATATCATGTCATCATATGATTCTCTGCTTCGATCCCTGATCTTCATGAAGAAAAATAATGTTGTGAGCTCATAAAACTGTTCCACGTAAAAATGCTTGTTTCTCATAGGCAAATATAAAATACACATAAGGCAATCTGTTCTTTGGTTAGAATTTGTATATATGTTTAGGGCATATTTGCATATCAACATTTGCCAACCCTGGATTTGTCAGATTGCTGTATGACAGGTTAATCTGTTAGCTGCTGGAATATTTATTCCAGCAACCACATCTGAGCTTCTTTGGATACATTTCTGTTTTGTTGTGGGTTTCTATTTTGTTTGGTGTGGGCGCCTTTATTTGAGATAGTTCAAAATACTACATGATAAAAGAATCCCTCATCTGGATGAGATGTCCTTTGAGGTATGGGAGACTTAGTGATCATAATATTTATCTGGTTCAGTTTGATATCATAAAGTTTGATATCACAAAAAAAAAAAAAAAAAGGAAAAAAGTTCAGTGTCAAAGGAGAACAGGGGGAAAGAAACCAAAAGGAAAAGACTGAAAAGAAAGCATGATAAGAAAGTGGTAGATAAGGCCGTTGTCCTGGTGTGCCCTACTTAGGTAATTTATGTAGCTTTCATTCCTGTTTAAGTGACTTAATAATATTCCCTACCCTAGAAAAAACAGAGTGCAAGTCAAATAAAACACGGTAGTGAACTTTTTTGTTTAATCTGTGGTATGCTCTTGCAGTTAAAATGCTGACCTGGTTGCACCTTTGCCCCTTATCTCAGTTGTTCAGATTGATAAAAAAAAAATTACATAGCTGCCAAAGTATCCTCCACAGACATAGTTTCAGAGTATTCTGAAAGCCTATAACAAGATATTTTATGTTTAATGAAATATCCCAAATGGAAACATTTCATGCCTTCTAAGAAGATTCCAGATTTACTAAATTCTACAAGTGTCAAGGATTTCTCCTGAATGAAGAGTATTTGTTAAAATAATTGTATCATTTACACATGTTTATACACTCAACTGTTAACGCATTTAGATAGTCAACAAATGTATTAAATGCCTATTCTACACTAGAGACTGTGCTGAAGATACAAAGGTGTCCTCACAGTGCTCAAAAGTGGTAGAGAAAGCACAGCAGTAGGTGGGGACATCAGTTCTCTGATGAGGTTTCCAGGCATTGAGGGCTGTGAAAGAGTACCAGAGAGACTTTTGACACAAACAATAGGATGGCAGGAAGTTTCCCAGAAGACATAGTACTTCTGCAATGTCTTGAAGTACTCCTGGTGGAGACAATGGAGTTCATCAGGTTCAGAAAAGGGGTGGAGGCTTATTCTAGAAAGAGGTGATACCATCTGTCAGACCACTATCAAACCAAGATTTATTGCTGATGCGTTAGATTTTTTATTTTCCCCCTTTATTTTTTCTTGTCAGGCTGAGTTGATACACACACACACAGATATATCCATACAGGTACATAAACATATACATATGTACACATACATGTATACATGCATATATTTACATGTATATGTGAATAGACATTTTACATATGTATATATTTGCCTTGTATGATCATTTATTACAAAATAAATGATAAAGGGCCTTAATGTAGGAAATAGGAAGTTTTGTCATGGACTCCAAACTTTTCTGCTCTTAGTATTTTGAGATTTGCCTGTCAGATATTTAAAGACCATTAAAAAAGATGCATTTTTACAACGAATAATCCCAAATTCTTAATCTTACTGCACACTTCAGTCTTCCCTCCTTTTCTACAATACCTATTATTGCAGTTGTATTTTTCAAGTTGTGGCAGCCAAAACTTCACACGACGTTTATACCAACATGTGTTATGTTTTACTTCAATGGCCCCATTTATGGGAATCTGTGACTTTACTTGTCTTCAGAAGTGGCTCAGTAAGCTGGCAGTAATAAAGAACTATCTGTGATAACTTTGTGGTCCCATTTCTGAGTAACTAATATTCAGCCTTTACTTTTACTTGCACTGATTGAATTTTTAAGCCCCATAAACATTATAATTGTCCCCCCTCCCGAAAGACAGCACTGTCACAGCGTTTCCATTCCTATTTCTGAGATAGGATTTGCTTTTGTGTGTTTATTCAGGGCTCAGAGTGTGAGTCCCATCTGCATATTTTTCAAGTTCTCCAGAGATCTTTAAGAATTATGACTGATCCTACCAAAAGATCAGAACAGAATATTAGCAGGTTACGGGGTTTTTCTTAGAATGTTTTAGATCATCGACTGACTTTACTTTTAAGGTAGATAGAGTATAAGTACATATAGAAGGTAACAATAGAGATTCGAAAGTCTAAAATGCATCAGGTTTGTGTTTTAGGGGTAAGCACTGGTATTTTGTAGTTTTACCCTATATTCAGTTATACTGTAAAAGTGCTGTTTTTAGTTTCCAACTAATTTTGCTTACAGTATAATGATTAATTTTTTTGAGCATAATTTTTGTGTTTTCAGAGGCTGAATGAGGTTTCTCTTTTGCCCTTTAGTCATCCTTACCTGGAAAATGTGATTATAAACAGGAAACGAAGATGCTTTATCATTTTGTTTTTGTCACAAATTAATATTTATGCTAAAAGAAATTCTTTTGAAATGTAATCTTTGTGATTTTTATACTTTCAAACCCCTTATAAAAGATGAACCTGGAGAACATGAAGCTATGCAGTTCTTTTTTCTACACCATATCAAATACTCAGAAATTTGAAACTGAATTATCCAAGCATTTGCCAAGGGAAGACCAAATTGCAGATCTAGAGTCTAGCTTAATAGATGGTAAAAAGATGCTTGAGTGAAATTTGTATACTCCTTCTTTAAAAAACAAAAGTAAGTGGATATCAAAGACTAATGAAAAACATAAATTACAGTTTTTCTCTCTCCTTCATTTTAATTGTTTTAAAGAGAATCTTTGATGGCATCTCTAATTATTTTGATATTTATGCCTTTATTGGCTGATAGGAGCACAGGGTAAAATAAAAAGCAATAATTTCTAGAGCTAAGGAAAGAATATTGTTAATGAGATATTAAATTTTAGTCGTTACAGCATTAAATGCTTTTTCATGCATGGTCTCATTTTTAAGTCTCATTTTTTTGGTCAGATGGGCTTAAGTATTCACTAATTTACAGACAAAATGACACTGGTAAATATTGTTTGAAGAAGTACTCATCTGAGAGGTAAATAGAAATTTGACAACTTATCCTTTAAATTTATCTTCCAGGTTTTACAACTGAATTACTATTCAGTTTTGTCTTTCCTCACCTTTTATTTCTTGTCATTATTTCTAGTCAATGCTTCTTACCCTCTATACCATATGATATAAACATTTACCTAGTTACAATATTTAGAGTTATTGATAAAATGGGTTCTAAATGCAGGGGCATGTAGGATGGAGAGAAAATTTTAAAACAATTTTAAGTGAAATTGTTACTGATATTAAGTATCTCCATCTGTCATAACACATAGACAGCATATTGTCTACAAAAAGCTATTTTTTCTAGTCTGTAAAATGAATAGTTTTTATGAAGTGTTTGCAAATTGATTAATATCAGATTCATCAGTCTGTTGAGCCATAGGAAAATATCTTCTCAGTAGAACAAACTAGCAAAGTGCATGGAACATAGGATAGGATACAGTGGGAAAGTAACTGTTTTGTTTACATGGGAAAGTGCATGTTTAAAGCCTACTGGCAGGGGGCTTAGGATTTCTAATGTTCCCATGGAGATCAAGAGGGCCAGCTGCATGCTAAACATGTCATACAACCTAGAAAATATCTCTTAAATACCAACAAAGCTACATCTGATATTTGCTAAGAAACCAGGTATTACTGGTGAATAAAATAATGTTCTGCAGCTTGATACATATGTTTTATTAGTGGCACCCAAGGAGAGCAGCAATTTTAGTAACCAATGAAAAGTCAATCTGTTTCATTGCCCTGATTTGCTATGTGTATTAAGGTCCAGAACTATGCCAAAAAGCATAACTAATTGCACAGTTATTGATTAGATCCATGTTTACTTTTTTATAAAAAGCAATTATCTTTTGCATAGAGCAGTTATTGTTGCACTAAAACATGCTTCAAAATACATGCGAGTGGAATATACCTTGTATCTTTTAGCAGTTGTTCACCTAATCATTTTGAGTATTCATGTGGTTAACTCTTATTGAGCCAATGATGATTAATGTTTTTAATGAAACAATAAATGAATGTAATTATTAAATTTACTATTCTTATTTATGGTGACATTTGTACCCAGTGTTCCAATACTAGTCTTGTATTGAGGTTGAATATATTCCCAGTGTTGGGGAAAGCTACTAGAAACTGATTTGTGAAAACTGTACTACAGTAATGTAATGATCCATACTTTTCCCCAAAATGTAATATAAGAATCTTTTAATGTTAGATTCAACTAACTGGAATTCATCCCTAAAAGTTCTAGAATTCATAATTAAAGAATTGCTCAGCTTTAAAATATGCTTGCATGATCCCCAGTGAAGCATTTTAATGACATTCCAGTTAGAAGATGACTTTGTTTACTCTAAGCAGTCTGTTATTATTTAATCATCTTAAGAAATACAGGTACTTATGTTAGTCTGTATTTGAGGCATATAACTACATTTTACCTTTCTGTACACTAATTTTTGTTCTGGAAATATATCTGAAAATGTAGTGTTGATAATGTGTGTTACCATCAGAAAAGTTTGTATTGCATGCGATATTGTGAAATCACATTTTCTTTAGAAGACTAATAATGTTATGTGAGAATAGATTCTCACATAGTGAGACAAATGGCACTAATGAGGACAAATTATTTTGTGTTGACTATTGAAAGACCCCCCAAAAATGATTCAAAGATAATTTTATAAAAGCTAATGTAATTTGTAGCTAATATTAAAATACTTTAAATCAGGAACTTTTAAAGTGGATGCTATGAAGATAGTGTTTTCACACATTGTTTATTGATTTTAGCTTCACTTTTTCTCTCCTTAGGGTGTGGTTAGGCCCACTGGAGGATATGCTGTCATGCTAAACTGGTCAATGTCTTCTATATATGGACTTCAACCTGGAGAGGTAATCGTGGTTTTAAATTTACATTACATGACATTTCTCTGAATGAAATATATGCATTTTATTATTTTATTTTTTAGGTGTGGTGGGCAGCTTCTGACTTAGGCTGGGTTGTTGGACATTCCTATATCTGCTATGGACCTCTTCTCCATGGGAACGCAACAGTCTTATATGAGGTAATACAGTAAAATTAATACCACATATAGATAATATTTATTTTATTAAAACTTTTCATGAAGCAGTCCTGAATAGGATCAGAAAAAATTTGGGTGGGGACAGGGGACATTATTGTATCTTCTTCCAGTGAAAAATAGAATTCTGAAGTAGAAAGGGATATGTAGGAAATACTAGCCAGTTATTTCAATTTTGTTGAACAGTCAGAATTAAATTCTGAAGAACATAAAATAACAAGCTTTGTATCTATCCCTTACAGATTTTTAGAAAGTATTGGCAAATTGATACTGATTTTAGAGTCCTAGAAAATAGTAATCATAAAACAAGCAATGTAGATTCCTTTTTTTGTGTTTTTATAAGATTAATGGATGTCCAAAGTCATGTTGTCTCAATTTTAACTAAATAATTTCCTTTGTTTCTAATAAAGCTCTCTGTATAAGGCATAGGTATATAGACTGACCAGATTTATAGCTGAATAAATAACTTTAAAAATTCAGATCCATATATCAGTGTCACCTAGGAATACGATTTCTGTGTATATAGGAAGTTTCCTTCATATGCCTATACCATTTAACTTTATCAATGTCTTGCATAAAGACTTAGAATACATACCTATCAGATCTGTAGAAGATCAAAATCTTGGAGGGATAACTGATATGGTAGTTTGCTAAATTATTCAAAATGACCTTGGACTTTCGGGACAAATTTAACAAGATAGAAAAAACATAAATCTTTACAGTCTTAGATTAAAAAATATAGAAATGAAAAAGGGAAAACTTGGGCTGGTTGCAGTTTATGTAGCTAAATCTCTGGGTATTATAATGTCCATAACTTAAACATAAGCTGTTGGTAGAACTGCTATTTAAAAAATACTCACCATGTGCAGTGATATAATCTTACTTTACTCTTCCACATTTGATAATTTGTATTCAGATTAACTGAAAGGGTAAAAAAAATCATGAACTTACTAGAAAGCATCTTTGAAAGAAGGGAATAGCATAAAAATAATGTATACAAGAAGGAGGTGGGCTGGGCATGGTGGTTCATGCCTGTAATACCGGCACTTTGGGAGGCCGAGGAGGGTGGATCACTTGAGGTCAGGAGTTTAAGAGCAGCCTGGCCAACATGGTGAAACCTGGTCTCTACTAAAAATACAAAAATTAGCCAGGCGTGGTGGTGCGTGCCTGTAATCCCAGCTACTCAGGAGGCTGAGGTAGGAGAATCACTTGGACCCAGGAAGCAGAAGTTGCAGTGAGCCAAGCTCATGCCACTGAACTTCAGCCTGGGTGACAGAGTGAGACTCCATCTCAAAAAAAGAAAAAAAAAATAGGTGGAGGAATTAGGAATGGCTAGTCTGACAAATAATACACTTAATGTGCAGATACCATATTTTGATATTTAAAAAGTTGCTACATATAAAGTATGTAGTCTTGTAATACAGAGTTACAGAGAGTTACGTTTTGGGAATAATAGAGACAAATTTCAATGGTTGGCAGTAGAACAAACAGACAACTTCTCAAATATAAGGCTCTCATAAGTGTTCTGTCAATACCAGACAAGGCTTGTGAAGTAGAGAATTTTATATGTAGGGTGTGGAGAACAGTATTATATGATTTTAAGTCAATTTGCCCTCTTAAAATTCTGTAAGTCAATGAATTTGAAAACACAAGAGGCTATTCTCAATCTTTCTGGAATACTCTAGGCCTCATCATCGCTTAAAGACCATTTGTGTTCTTTCATTTTTAACTGGCTGGTTTTCTGTCTCTGAATGCTAAGAAATATTAAGGTAGACTTTGACACAAGTATTAAACCATCATACTCTACATCTTTTACATCCTGCTTTTATATCTTACAGACTTGTATGCATTTTGGAATTCATATTCTATTCTACATCTTTTATATAGTGCTTTTATGTCTTACAGACTGGATATGCATTTAGGTATTTGTAATAATTAAAATAATCTTGACAAATAATTTTATACCATTGTCTCTGCAATATAATGTTTTTTATTAAAATAATTTCTCTTGAAGTAAACAAAATATCAACACTGAATAGTTATATTGAATTGTGGTACTGCTTACACAAATATGACAAAGCCAAAGATGCCAACATATTTATGGTTATAAGTTTCAAGCTGTTTTAGAACTGATATACCCAAATGTTTTGTGCTTTTTGCCGTGGGCTTCTATTATTTCTCAAGTTTATTTAGAACATGATATTGATACTATGATGGAGGGTTGTTTCTGTGTTGGAATGATTTGCTCAAGAAGAGTATAGATGCTCTATAAATATTGGTTGTGTGAATAATTGAATGAAATTAACTACAAGTTAAAACCTTTTCTCTGCACTCTGACTTGTTTTCTACAACTTATAAAAGAGGCTTTTTAAGTTGTAAATGTCTTTAACTTTCTCTGATCACAAAGCAAAGTCTTTTAGACCTTTGCTCACTTCTAGCTATGCCATCCTTATTTTCTTCTACACTAAGTTCCTTGAAAAAATATCCTGCCCACATTCCTGAACCTCATATTCTTCAATTACTCCTCATCTCACCATAGTTTGATTTATGTTCACATCAGTTGATAGAAGCTACTGTAGCAGAGGTCACCAGTTACTTCATAAGTGACAAAGTCAAAGGGCCTTCTTTAATCTGATTTTATTTTTTCTCTTACTGGAGTTCAGCCCTGCTGACCGTTCCTTTTAGGTGATTCTCTCCTCTCTCTTGAGCTCCATGGTCCTTTGCTAATATTCGTGCTGTTTCTTTTACCTGGTGTGAGTTTCCTCCTGTCTTTCCTTTCTTGGTTAACTCCTACTTTCTTTGTAGACTCTGCTTAGATGTTATCATCTCTTGAGAAGTTTCTTCTCAGGATCTTGGGCTGTGTGTAGTGCCCCTTTCTGTGGTCCTGTTACTTTCAAGCCTGTCTGTTACTGAGCTGGCCACACTGTACTGAAATGATCTGTTTACATCTAAAAGAGGGTAACTTCTAGAATAGGATAAAAGCCAGTTTCACAGCATAGTGTGTAGCACACACCACACAATTAATAAATACTTATAGAACTGAATTAAACTCTACTCCTCATTTTCTTCCTTCGATCCTGACAGTTCTTCTTTTCTTCTGTTTCTTTCACTTTGGTCCTAAACATTAAAGTTTAGCTGGATCATAGTCTTAGTTCCATTTTCTTATTCTGCTTATGTTTCCTGGATGATCTCCAAGTAGTTATATTTGAGGATCATTTATTAAATCATGGCTCCTAAATCTCCTGTTTACATCTGACTTTCCTGCTGAGCACTAACTTATTGTTAGACATCTCTGATTAGTCTATACACATCTTATGCTCAAGATGACGTGAATTGAGTTCTATAACTTTACCCTACCCTGCAAACCATATTTTCTTCAGTGCACTCTGTGTTTCTGTTACTGTTACCTCCATTCATGCAGTAATCCAAACTGAGAATCTGCAAGTGATTCTTGAGTTCATTTTCCTTACCTCTCACACTCTACTGGTCTTTATATTTTGTTGAATCCACTTATTTAGTACTTATCAAAAATGTCCTCTCTTTTCCATGCCTCTTGACATGTATTCAAGGCATATCATACAAAGCTGAATATGATATTCATATTCACAAATATGAATACACAAGCTCATACACAAATATGTTGACTGATGTCCATTTTACATTTTGGCTTCTCTTATGATTTGTGCCTATACATTCCAGTTGCATATTTTAGGTTATCATTAGATATACTCCTCTCTTAATGTTGATAAAGCAACAGACAGAAAATCAGCAAAGATGTAGAAAATTGACACCATCAACCAACAAGATTTAATCGACATTTATAGAATACTATTCTTGATAGCATCAGAATATGCAATCTTTTTAAATGCCCACGGAGTAGTTAGCAATATAAACGAAATCCTGGGCCACAGAACAAACTTCAACTAATTTAAAAATATTTGAGTATTTGAACTCATGTGAAGTCTATTTTAAGATCACAATATTTTCAAACTAAAAATTAATTATACTTAACAGGAAAATCTCTAAACAGTTGGAATCTAATCAATATACTTCTAAATAAATAATCCGTAAGTCAAATAGGAAAATCCAGGAAAACACACACACACACACACACACCCATCTCTATGTGTGTATATCTCAAACTGATTGAAAAACAAAGTATATCATATACAATTTTGGGGGACACAGCTAAAGTAGTGCTGAGAGGGAAATTTATAGCACTAAATGAATACATTAGAAAAGAAAAAAACTCTCAAATCAAGAATATAAGCCCCTATCTCAAGAACCTAGGGTAAGAGGTGCAAAATATACCTAAAACCAGAAAGGAAAAATAAGAGCAGAAATCAATAACATTGAAAACATAAAAACAGAGAAAATCAATGAAACACAGAGCTAGTTCTTTGAAAAGATAAATAAAATGGACAAACCTCTATAAGACTGACCAAAAAAAAAGACAAGTCACAAATTACCAATACCACACATGAAACAGGAGTTATCATTAAAGACCCTGCAGACCTAAAAAGGATAATAAGGGAATACTATGAGGAACTCAACACACATAAATTTGACAACATAGATGAAGATGCAATGGACTAATTCCTCAAAAACCATAAACAAATGAGAAATAAATTACTCAGATAGCCTTATTACTATTAAGAAAATCCAATATGTAATTAAGTAGGCTCCCAATAAGAAATCTCCAGACACAGATAGTTTTTCTGGAAAGTTCTACCAACATTTAAAATAGAAGAGGAGTCATGGGTATTTGGTATTTCTGTATTCCATGTGCCATCTACCAATGTTTAAAGGATAACACCATTTCTGCACAGTCTCTTTCAGAAAATAGAAGGGGGGATCACTTTCCTATTCATTTAAGGCAGCTTGTATTGCCCTAATAACAAGTCAAATACAGAAAAAATAGTACTATAAGTGAATGTCCCTCATAAACACATAGATACAAGAATTCTTGACATAATACTAGCAAATATTTTGAATTAAATTCAACAACATGTAAAAAGAATTATACACTGTGACCAAGTGGAATTTATTCCAGAGGTACAAGCCTGCTTCAATATCTCAAAATTAAAGTAATTTACCATATTAATAGGCTAAAGAAAAGTTATATAATTAATTGATGCAGAAAAAATTGTTTAATGAATTCAACCTTTATTCATAATGAAGAACTACCCAAAAACTAGTAATTGAAAGAAACTTCCTCACAAAGAATGCCTATGAAAAAACCTGCTGCTAATGTCATACCTAATGATAAAAGCCTGATTGTTTCTCCCGTTGCTCAGAAACAAGGCAAGGATTTCCACTTTCACCCTCTATTCAACGTATTTGTAGAAGTTCTAGCTAGTTTAATAAAGAAGTATAGGAAAACAAAAGGCATATACACCAGAAGGGAAGAAATAAAATTGTCTTTATTTGCCAATGGCACGGTTATTTGCATAGAAAATTACAGAATACACACACACACACACACACACACACACACACACACACACATATATATATACATACATATCCCATAACTAATAAGTGAGTTTAACCCAGTCTCAGGATACAAGGTAAGCATATGAATATTCATTATGTTTCTATATATTAGCAGTGGCCACATATGGGCATAAAGGGCATCATGAAGGATCTTTGTGGAGATGAACTGGTTTGTATCTTGACTGTATCAATATCCTGATTGTGATAACAGATTATAGTTTTGCAGTTGATACCCCTGGGGAAAACTCGGTAAAGATTATGTGGTATACCTCTGTTATTTCTTACACTGCATAGAAATCTGCTTATTTTCTTGATAATTACCACATTTTCAAACAAATTCTTAAAACTAACTCATTAAAACAAACAAGAACAAAAATATTTAATCCCTTATCTCCTGGCAGCTACAACATTCTTTCTTTCAGGGCTTGTCTACGTTCCATAGCTCTAACAGCAATTGGAGAAGATTGCAGAGTAAGTTCCATATCTTAATTAGGAACTTACTCTGCAATCTTCTCCAGTTGCTGTCACCATCATTCCATAGCTACAGCTTTTCCTGGTATTCCCAGTCATCTCTACTTTCCAAAGCTAATGGCCATTTTCAGTCTTCATTGTACTTCTCAGCATCTGAAAGTGTTGGCCATTTGCTTCATCCTAATCATTCTCTTTTCTTCTAAGGTACAGCGGGCTCCTGTGTAATGTACAACATGCTCCTGTTTCCCTGCAGTCATTCTTATGCTAATTCCTGCCCCAGGAGCATTGCCTGAAATATATGCCACTTGTCTGTTAGATCTCGGCTGGTGTCACTTCCTCAGGGAAGCCTTCCTTGACCTCCCTGATTAGGCCAAATCCCTTTATCATAGTCTTTTGGCACACTGCATTTTCCCTTGGTGGTTTGTATAAAAGTTTCAGATTCATATTAGTCTTTGGGTTCCTTTGATGTGCTTGTTTGCCCCTCTTTGCTCTAAGTGTACTAGGGAAGGAGTCATCTGTGTGTTTGTCCACCATCAATTCTCAGCTCCTTGCCTTAATGATACATATTCAGTATTTAATACATATTTGTTAAATAAATGCCCAGATGATATCAGAAAGAAACATTGCTTTATAGGTAAAGAGTTTTTTCCATCAGTGAGTAATTTAATTTTTCTCTTTTACAACAGGACTACATCAACAACTTATGTAAGACAGGCTATATGTTTTATAGACAGATTATTTGATTTTATCCATGGAATTGGACATATTTAAATACGGAACACCCGTCCAGCTCAGTCAGTGAAGTAGGAGATATTTAAAGTATGTAATTCTGGAAAGAAAATTGGATCAGTTAGAATATGGAAACCAATTCTGAATAATTTAGTCTTTACTTTTGAGAAGAAGAAAATGAATGTACTTCTTTAGAAATCTACACTGATTCCAATAGATCTAACCCTAACCATGTATGAACAGGAATAGATATTTGGTAGGATGGTTTTGCCAAAGAGAAGAGATAAAACACAAGCAATCTTTTCACCTAAGAATGCAATATATAAACAAATTTAGCAGCCTTCTGCATATGCACATGCATGTCTGTGTGCTGGCAAATGGTGATTATACAGAGATATGCTTGCTAGCCTCTCTCTTCTCTCCAGTATTTCTCCCCTTTACCAGATTGTCATCTGCAGAATCAAAGTCCAATACTGTTTCTCCAGGGCAAATCAGTCTTTCTGAGTCCTGCCTTTCTCCTTATCTTTGCTGTGTACCAGTGTGCAAAAGTGTGTGTTATACACATATTTCAATTTCATAATACAGTAAGACCAGGCTTCCGCAATGACAGTGGTGTGGTTAAGCAAGAAGTGAGATTGCTGTTCCTTGGCTAGGGTATTACGTAGGTCTGAAATGGAATGTTAGTAGTTACTGTTTCTCTTTAAATCTGGCTTGAGAGTAAGCCATAAGCCAGTTGGTATAATTGGTCTTGATATAGCAGTTGTTATTTTTATGTAATAACAGTCTTTTATTTCCGCAGTCAAGGAGTATAAGTTTGTTCTTGTTTTACATGTGTTTGCATGTCACATATTTTATACATTACAGCAGCAAGCCTTTTCAATAAATTCTTCAGTATATTCACAAGATTAGTCAGGTCAGATGGCATTTTGTTAGTAATTCAAGAATTAACTTTGAAAGTATATGTTATACTCTGCCTTCTCAGACAATAAATTTGAGAAATTTGAGGATTTAAAATTCTGAATTGTGGTACAGGAGTATGATCACTGGACTAGAAATATTAATATCTGTGTTGCTATCTTGCTGTACCGTTATGTACCTATATAACTTAAGCAAATTAAACCTCTTTGGAAATTCATTTTTTAATCATTAAAATGAGAGGGTTGACACATACTCTCTCAATTTTCACTTATGTGAATCTTCTTCACTTTAATTGGTTTTCTTTAGTAAATATATTATTTGGTAACTTATTTTTTTTAACTCTGGAATTTATTTCAATTTCTTTTCATAGGGAATGCTAATTCTTCAAATATATTTGTTGAAGAAAATTTTCACTTTAAATTAGTGAAAGCTTTTAGAATTTTAGAGGAAGCATAATAGTTGAGGCTGCCATGGTAAATTTCTGACACTTCTATTTCTCAGTCGTTTGGCCTCAAACAAGCTGCTTTGCTGCTTTCTGCCTTAGTTTCTTCAACTATAAATATCAGTAGTAATAATACTATGGCATTAAATTGGTTAATCTGTGAAAAAAAAATCTTTAGAATAATTCCCAGGATATAAGGATATAATCATTCAAAAATACAAATGTATTATTTCCCAGAATAATATATTTTCATAATAATACAGATTCATCCCATTGAATCTGTAGCTCTCAGTGGAGAGGAGATCCGGAATGGGTAGCTCCTGTCTGCAGGCAAGCTGTCCCTCATCTCTGTTTGTCTGGTTGACTCTGGGGTTTTTATGGGTTTCAGAAGAAATAAAGTACATGCTGATTGGTCCATTGGATGGCCTGGAAACAGTACCATAAGTTCTCACTCTGAGCCTGGGTCTCCACTCCAAACTGACAGCCCTGCCCTCCGGCTTCAGGCCATCACTGGCTTAAAGGTGCTGCTTCACTAGGGACCTGCCCCTTTCTGCTCAGAAACCTGTCTGCATCCTGCTGTCATCAACATGTTTGTCCGTGGCACCCTGGCTGTCCATGATGAGGGGCACCTGCAGGCCTGGGCTGAACAATCCTCAGCCCCCCTTGCCCTCTCCCCTGTGGTCATTGGTGCCCAAAGTTCAGAGGGAGCCAGGGAGGCAGGATGCTGGCATGTCTGCAATGCCCTGAGCATGCACACACTTGGCTGTGCTGTGATATCACCTGGACAGGGCTACAACTTTGCTACAAAATCAGAGCAGGAGCCAGGAACAGGGAGAGGCTATGCTGCAGAAGCAGACACTTCCAAGCCTGTGTGGGGAAGGGGGCTTCCTGGGCCTCCAAGAGCACAGGAATTCCTGGGTTCATAGCCATAGTTGGGTGACTGCAGCTGCACTCTGGAGGGCAGGGATCCTATCCCGCCAACTTGGAAAAGAGCCAGGCTCTCACCTGCTCCATGGAACATACAGCCCTGGCTGTGCCTCCTCTGCTGCAGCCATGTCTTCATAGCAGCCACTTTAGACAGGCCGCTGCTGCCACCACGAACTTTTCTTTATAGAATGACTGGTTTAGAAATGAACTCTGTACTCTTTATATTTGTTGGGGAATCAAATGAAATAGCACATTTGAAAATAGTCCTAAAGATTAAAAAAATAGCATTTTTATACAGTCATGTATTACATAGTGACATTTTGGTCAATGATAGACCCTATATACATTGTGGTCCCATAAGCTAATAGACCTGGAAATTTCCTATCATCATAGTGTCACACAGTGCATTTCTCACATGTTTGTGATTGTATAAACAGACTTACTGTGCTGCCAGTCATGTAAAAGTACAGCACATGCATTTATGTGCGATAAGAAAATACTTGATAACAAGTGACTGTGACTGGTTTGTGTATTTAGTATAGTATACATTTTATCTTTTTTAATTGTACTTTAGGTTCTGGAGTACATGTGCAGATCATGTAGGATTGTTTCATAGGTACATAAGTGGCAAAGTGGTTTGCTGCCTCCATCCCCCCAGCACCTATATCTGGCATTCCTCCCCATGTTATCTCTCCCCAACTTCTCTACCCTACCGCTGTCTCTCCCTGAGTTCTCTCCCAACAGACCCCAGTGTGTGATATTCCCCTCCCTCTGCTCATGTGTTTTCATTGTTCAGCACCCTCCTGTGAGTGAGAAGATGCAGTATTTGGTTTTCTGTTCTTGTGTCAGTTTGCTGAGAATGATGGTTTCCAGTTTCATCCATGTCCCTACAAAGGACACAAACTCATCCTCTTTTGTGGCTGCATAGTATTCCATGGTGTTTATATGCCACATTTTCTTTGTCCAATCTATCATCAGTGGGCATTTGGGTTGGTTCCAGGTCTTTGCTATTGTATACAGTGCCGCAGTGAACATTATGTGTGCATGTGTCTTTATAATAGAACAATTTATAATCCTTTGGGTATAGACCCAGTAATGGGATTACTGGGTCAAATGGAATTTCTATTTCTAAATCTTTGAGGAATTGCCACACTGTCTTCCATAATGGCTGAACTAGTTTACACTCCCATCAATGGTGTAAAAGTGTTCCTTTTTGTCTACATCCTCTCCAGTATCTGTTGTCTTAAGATTTTTTAATGATCGCCACTCTAACTGGCATGAGGCTGTATCTCAATGTGGCTTTGATTTACATTTCTCTAATAATCCGTGATGATGAGCAGTTTTTCATATGTATGTTTGCTTCATATATGTCTTCTTTTGAAAAGTGTTCATATCCTTCTCCCACTTTTGGATGGGTTTGTTTTTTTCTTGTAAATCTGTTTTGTTTCTTTGTAGATTCTGGATATCAGCCCTTTGTCAGATGGGTAGATTGCAAATTTTTTTTCCCATTCTATTGGTTGCTGGTTCTCTCTAATGATTGTTTCTTTTGCTGTACATAAGCTCTGGAGTTTACTTAGGTCCCATGTGTCTATTTTGGCTTTTGTTGCCAATGCATTTGGTGTTTTAGTCATTAAGTCCTTGCCTATGTCTATGTCCTGAATGGATTTGCCTAGGTTTTCTTTTAGGGTTTTTATGGTGTTAAGTCTTAGTCTTTAACCCATCTGGAGTTAATTTTAGTGTAAGGTGTCAGGAAGGGGTCCAGCTTCTGCTTTCTGCACACTGCTAGCAAGTTTTCCCAACACCATTTATTAAGCAGGGAATCCTTTCCCCATTGCTTGTTTTTGCCAGCTTTGTCAAAGATCAGATGGTTGTAGATGTGTGGCATTGCCTCTGAGGCCTCTGTTCTGTTCCATTGGTCTATGTCTCTGTTTTGGTACCAATACCATGCTGTTTGGATTACTGTAGCCTTGTAGTATAGTTTGAAATCAGGTAGCATGTTGCCTCCAGCTTTGTTCTTTTTGCTTAGGATTGTCTTGGCTATGTGGGCTCTCTTTTGGTTCCATATGAAGTTAAGACAAGTAGCCATCATTTTGCTAACTAAGTGTATTCAACTGGACACACCATATAGTTCTTTTCTCTCCCTTTGTGTAATGGAAAATAACATTTAAAAAACTAGTACATAGTGATCTGCCTTTCTGTATATATAGAATAAGAAAAATGATGACTCAGTTATTGCTCTGATTCAGGCTATATAATTTGATCTTCTCAATTGGAAAAGATTATTAAGCTGATGCTAGCATCTTTTAGATTTCTCCCATGACTAATTGTTCAAAAATATTTATTTTTGAGTTTATTTTTTCTATGTGTGTGTTTTATGTTGGGGCTGGCAAGCTCAGTTATTGTCATAGCTCCATCAACAATATTTATTAATGTCTATTGTCAACCCCACATCATGGTAGAAGGTGATGGGGAAACAGAATAAATATCAGATATGGCCCTTTTACCAAAGACCTGACAATATAGTCAAGGAATTAAGATTAATATAAAGAGCAGAAAGCAAATAAGACACATCTAAATAAACTCTTATACTGTGTAGAAGGTATGACAATTTCTTTGTAAACTACATGGAGTCATCACCTATGATACATACTCTAAAATTTAACTTTTGCATGCTGGCTCAAAAATCTGCACTAGTTTTTAGAGGGAAGTTTGTGACTAGTAGATAGGGAGAACTTTGTGAATGAGACAATAAAAATTTATAGCTATTATTGATTCAGTGTTGAGTGATTGGAACTCTTCTAAGCACTTTTTATACATGGTTTTAATTATAAGTACAAACTCATGATGTAGATATTTTAAGTCCCCTATTTACAGCTGCAGAAAGTAAGAATCAGAGACAGCAAATAAATTTACCAGTGACACAAGTGGGATGTTGCTGTGATGTTTGAAACAAGCTTCCCTGGATCCAAAAGCAGGATTCCCTTGCCATAATCTGGAGAGGGACAATTGGGAAGCTGTTGTATAGTCCTGGATACATGGCCAGGACCAGAATATCAGTGATCAGAACATTGAGGAGAGGTTAGGGTGTCAGGTGGCTATGGTAAGAGATGAAAAGGGAGTTGAAAATGGCTCTGATGTCTTCAGCCAGTCCAACCAATATAATGGCAGTAGGAGGAACAACTGGTGGCGAGGAATGCAATACTTTTGGTTTTAGTAATACTGAGTTTGAAGGTTGTACTCAGATATTTGTATCATATGGCAAAGTCATGACGGTTTGATCAGTTTACTCAGGTAAAGATTGAGAAAGGAAACAGGAAATTATTGAGGCTGAGGAAGAGAAATAACATAAATTGACAGTTAGAAATTGGAGCCAACAGGAGAATCAGAAAAGCAAAGCATACTAAAGAGTGATGAGAAGATTTTTAGAGGATGGGGATCAACAGTGCCAAGTGCTACAGAGAAAAGACTAATATGACAACCGAAGAGCACTTTGATGATTAGGGTGTCATTTGTCCCTTTCATGAATGTGAGCAAATTCATAGGAAAGTTTGTTGTGTTCATTTTTGGCATGGAGAAATCTGAACATGTTTGAAGATTGTTTGAGGCAAAGCACTGGATGTTATGGAGGGCTCAGGTTTTGTGTAACCTCAGGTTGAATTGTAATATGCATATGGAATAGCCACCCCTCACTTCCTGGGCAGAAGTCTGGAAGTGTGATTAAGGAAGAACCCATTTAATTTCTTTGCTTACCGTGAAGTCTCATTAATCACAATGAATAAGAAAAACCTTTATTTGTCCCCCTAGTGCAGGATAGCAGAGTGACTGCACATCAGCATGAAATAATTTAAAAGATGAAAACAGCTCTGCTAGAAGCCATGCTGTATGAGCTATGCTAGGGGTAAATGCTCTCTGTGACTACTGAGAATACTAAATATGTCAGAGTTCCTAATTTGCTCAGCACTGGGTCTGCAGAATTAGCAGTCTCAGTTCTCTGCTTCATTTACTTGACGTTAGTACTTCCAAATGTAAGATTTAAAAAAAAATTTTTAAGGGGATTAGATAGACTCTTATCTGCTAGACAGAAGCAATGGCTTATTCACTGGGGGTTGGCTTCATTATAATACCCCATATTGTCAACTCCCAGAGCTAGGAAGAGACAAGAGAAAAACCAAACCAAAAGGATAGATCTAGATTGTTTAGGATACATACCCTGCCCTACTTTGTTTTGTGCTGCTATAACAGAATGCAACAGACGGGGAGAAATTATATAGAACAGAAATTTATTTCTCACAGTTCTGTAGGCTGTGACATTCAAGATCAAAGTGCTGGCAGGTTCCCTCTCTTGTTCCAAGATGGTGCCTTGTTTCTGTGTCCTCCAGAGAGGAGGAACAGTGTATCTTCACATGACAGAAGAGCAGAAGGACGAGAGAGAACAAATCCCCTCCCACAAAGTCTTTGTTTTATCAACAATTGTCCGTTCATGAGAGCAGAGCCCTCCTAACCCAAATATCTTCTAAAAGGCCCCACCTTCCAACACTGTTGCACTGGGGATTAAATTTTCAACACATGAAGTTTGGGAAGCATGTTTCAGACTGTAGCACACACATATCTTGCAAAAAAAATCGATTTATAAATATTTGTATCTTGGAGCTTTAGCCATTGAGAAGTCTTACCTTCTCAGGGTTGGACACAGAGTTGTATCCTTAACTGAAGAAAGGAAAGGACTCAAGCTTGAGAAATTGTACCTATGTGGAACCTACCACAAGGAGATAGTGAAGAGAGATTGTCCAAATAGCAAACTGATAGAGAATATTAATCTGAACCATGTGACATTGCTGATATTTGACTGGTTTGAATTACAAAAATGGGGATTCCATTTGATTAAAGCAATGGTGGAGTAGAGAAAGAAGACAGGTTGGTTGGAGACCTCAGATTGACCAATGAATTGTTGGTTCTTTGAGAATATTTATAGCTCTTTAATAGAAGTGTGTTAAAAGGGTAGTCTTTGCAATTTACCTTTCTTGTGGAACAGAAAATGAACAGATGTTATGGTCTCCACATTTCCATTTGCAGTCTTGCTTCTTCCAAGCAGCTTCTGAGACAAATAGAAAATCTTTGAGGAGCATTTTGTGTTTTGTGAGGCTTTCATATACTTTGATAATTTTTGTTTATAGACCCTTACTCAGAATCCCATAGAAGCTATTGACTTCTCTCTTATAGGGAAATGAACATATATACATACCTTAATTTAATTTCAGAATATACTTGAACTCCTCTGAATTTTGGGTCAGGAACTCTTTATGAAATTAACATAGTTAATCTAATTTAATGAAATAAACAGTTAATTAAATTGACATAACTCTTTATGAAATTAACAGTCCTCTCAAGTAGTGATACAACCGACTAAAACACCAGATGAGAGTGATACTCTTTAAAGGTCTCTGGGCAACACAGAAAGAGCTTCTGGGTCAGAGCTAACCCTTTTATCTTTGGAGAAAGGTCAGTTGTACTCAGAGTTCTATGTCCTATAAATCATGGTATTTTTGTCTAATCTAGAGTCTGGTTTATAGGGCAAGGAATAAAGAATTAAGGACAATGCAGCATTTGTCCCCAGTAATTTCCACTGTATATAGTCATAATCAGATTTCAGTTATCATCATATTCACTTATTAACACTTGGATGTAGCTTATTTATTTATAACAAGTGGAGAACATAAGAAACAGCTAATGTTAGATTCTAGCCTCATCCATTAGGGCAATCAGACAGGCTGGTACTGAAAAATAGCCTTGTCTGAGGTAGTGCCTATCGAAGGACCATGCACCAGTTCTAAATCCTGGCTGCAGATTAGATTCACTTGGAGGGTGCACTTAAAACACAACAGTGCTCAGCCAAATCAAGGCCAGTCGAATCAGAATCTCTGGAAGTGTTGGGTTCATTCAAAAGCATCCCAAGAAGTTCTACCGTACATTAAGGGTTAGTAACCACTGGATTACAGTAATATTAGATGGTGGTGTGAATAAGATGAAGAAAGGCAATAAGATGAAGATGGCAGCCTGTCCTTACAGGTGAGGCTAATGGAATGATGGGACACCTCTAGCATGTAAGAATCAAGGAAGTCTGATCTGACTCAGCTCGTATTTGTAAGTAAGTTTTCCATTCTTAAAGCAGTCTGCTATAACACAGAGTCCTTTAAGGCTCTTAAAGCATAGGGCAATTATCCCAGCTGGCTTTAAAGCAACAAGTAATGTATTGAAAATTGGAACAGAATAATGTGAGTTATAGAGAGGGGGGCATTGAGGAAGAAACGGCCCATTTTTGAAGAGATCGTCCACTCTCTTTTTTCACATTTTAAAACTTGCTAAAGAATAAACAGTGGAAACCTCACTATCCCTTGTTTCCAGCTTTATAATTTCTCTCCCTTGAGGGTTGTCAATCTTATATAATAGTTAATTCCTATATAAGCAATATCTTTTTTTTAATACAAACGGAATTATATAAATACTATGCATACTATTCTGCATTTTATTTTATTTTTACTAAATATTCTGGATAATTGCTCATGTCTTTAACAAGTTTTAAGTTTAAATGTTGCTGTCTCAAGCACTCATCCCTATAGATACATGACCTATAGTAGGAACTCAGCAAATGATATTTCCAGTTTTATCACTCTCCTGAAATAAACAAAACGACTACAGCACCTGTCTGCTGAAATAAAATTTGCTACTACTCGATAAAGGATGCTGCTAATATTGTCTTCACCTAAGAACTGCTGTGGAAGCATGCCTTGGTGACATTTCTCAAAAGCAGTGTTCAGAAAGAGACAAGATGTATTTCTAATCCTGCCACAAAAAAAGAGGCAAAACTGCAGCTGACTCAAAAATTTTTGTGTCAGTGTCTGTGAAATCACAAGTAGCCTTGACCTCAAGCCTTGAAGAAATGGAATCATAGGATTAATAATAAAGCAATTAATTTTTTTGCTCAAAAATTTAACTCCAGTGCTTAATTGTAACTTTATTTTGCTAAGTGGTTGTATTTTACTGCTTTCCTGTGTTGAAAACCTAACCTCAGTAGAAAATATGTGAGAAGGTGAGATAGTAACTGGCTTTTGAACGAGGGACTTGTCATCTATAATACATAATAATGCAGTGAATCATAGCTGGTGGAAAATTATATATGGAAGTTAATGTTAAAGTATTTTGGTAACTGTTTTGGTTTCTGTGCTTTATACCATTGTTGCCCACATTATAAATCTTGCGAATATTAGCAACTGATGTTTTATAAATCTCTCTGGTAAAATTGTATAATTTGTCACAGCTGAAAGCTTAGAATTTTGGCTTCTTCATTGTAAAAATCCTTTTCTGCCTTTATTATCTAGGAAGCAACTAATAATGTGAACTTTAGTTTGGAAGAAAGGAATTAAACAACTGGTAACCACATTGATTTGAGCTTGAAGAACTTTAAAGTTGATATTTTTGGCTGCATTATTGCTTTTGGTGTATATGTTGTTTGTTTAAAATCCCTGCATTCTTAGAATCGTCTTGTTTTTAAATTGAATGTTGTTTGGATTATTGCCCCTTACTGAAAACCAAGTTCTGGAATCAGTGTTATTTTCTTAAGGCAGCTCAGTATGCTGAGTGTGTTACTGACTACTTTTAGAAGACGTTGTGAGAGATTTTATTGCTTATGTGCGCATGCTTGTCTGTGTGTGTGTGCATGTGCATAGGGAAGGAGAGAAGAATTTTAAGTAAAATCAGTAAGCCACTGAGTCACTTTTATTTAGCTTTAATAATAAAAGATGCTTTATAGGCTTTGCTTCAGTTTTCTGAAGCTACTAGTGGTGGTAGGTACTGAGAACATACACGTTCTCTGTTTATTACTGCACTGTCTGTTTATTGAACACAAATAGCTTGCAGCATCTATGTAATTTCTAATATCATTCCATACAAACACACACATACACACATCCATACTTAGGAGAATATATGTTCCATTATAATAGGACCTTATCTGGCTTATTCACAAAATTATTCCCAGAATATTTATTAAATAAATATGCCAGAGTTGCCCACTTTATTACTGTTTGTATGTAAACAATAGTTTCTGATGAAATATCTTGTTCTGTGCTGCATTATATTATCTAAAGTGTTTACATTCAGAACTTAATATTTATGTTAATCATCAGGCTATTTGTGAAATGGATAATTTCTTTAATATCACAATTAATTTGATACCAACTAGAATGTCTTCAGAAAGAAAAAAGTAAAATATATAAATATTAAAGTTATTTTAAAATAGGAAAACATTTTATTCATAACATTGAATTATATTCGGGGGAATAGACAGTAAAACACAAAGCAATTGAACTTTTTTGTGTTCAATTAACTTATGAAAGAACATTGTGATATTTTGTGAATCACTTCTTTACTGTTCTAATAGTAATGCTACATTATCACAATTTTTATATTCCATAAGTATAATATTTGATGAAAATTAGTTTGGTACAGGATCAGATTTGCAATGGAAGTTAAAATCCTATATTTTAAAAAGTATGGTGTAGTTTTTTACTAATACAATCATGCATTGCTTAACAGTGGAGAAATGTTCTGAGAAATATATCCTTAGGAGATTTTCTGTGTGTACATCATAGCATATACTTACACAAACCTAGTGGTATAGCCTACTACATAGCTAGGCTAATGGTACAGTCTATTGCTCCAAGGCTACAAACCTGTGCAACATGTTACTGTGTTGAATACTGCAGGCAATTATAACACAGTGGTATTTATGTAGCTAAATATATCTAAACATAGAAAAGTACAGTAAAAATATGGTATCATGCCTGTAACCCCAGCACTTTGGGAGGCCAAGGCAGGCAGATTGCCTAAGGTCAGGAGTTTAAGACCAGCCTGGCTAACATGGTAAAACCCCATCTCTACTAAAAAGACAAAAATTAGCCAGGCATGGTGGCAGGTGCCTGTAATCCCAGCTACTCGGGAGGCTGAGACAGAGGAATTGCTTGAACCTGGGAGGCAGAGGTTGCAGTGAACCGAGATTGTGCCACTGCACTCCAGTCTGGGTGACAGAGTGAGACGGCATCTCAAAAAAAAAAAAAAAAAAAAAAAAAAAGATGTTCCTAGTGATTCATGCCTTTTTGTTAGTGCAACAATGGACTGGTAGGACACTCACTCTTTGAAAACAGCAGACAAAATTTTGCCTATCACAGCAAGTTTACACAGATATGTGTCTGCTGTATGAGCAATCCCAGCACAGTTATTCTTTCCTTGAAATCTTTAATTCTTGTAGAGGCTATCTCATCCGCCGCAGTTGGTGTCTTTCTGGTGCATGACTGTAGTCTCAGCTACTTGGGAGGCTGAGGCAGGAAAATCACTTCAACTGGGGAAGTGGAGGTTGTGTGTGCCAAGATCGCGTCACTGCACTCCAGCTTGCATGACAGAGCGAGACTCTGTCTCAAACACCAAAACAAAGCCAAAAAAATATGGTATCATAATCTAAAACACTGCTATATGGCATAGGACTGTATTTCTAATATTTGATCTGCCCTTACTGTTATCATTAAACATATGTAGTTGGAAGCAGAGTAAAATACTGTGGCCTCTATGTAGGTAGTCTTACATGGTGTATCATTTTAATTATGATACTAATATCACCCTTTAGTGAGTAATTATTTTCTCATGACACTGGCACTGTAGTGGAATTCAATTCTGATTGGCTACAAAGTATCTTTCTTCAGTGGAGGTTAAATTATCCTACAATATTACTTCAGTGCCTCTACCTTATTGAGAAATTATTGGTAAAATGATTTATTCTCATTTAGCAGGCAAGTAAATGGAAGCATAGTCAGGGTAAGTCAGTTGCACAAGGTCAGTTAATAAATCATTTTCATGTGGGTGAGATCACGTTACCTAAGTCACAATCTAGAACTCAAGGGACTGATCAGTCCTGAGACATATCAAAAGAGTAAAAATAAAATGTTGACTTTGTTAGAAATAATAAAGTTGCAGACTCATTTCAGACTGATGTACTAAAGGTTTCAAAATCTGTGAGTGAAATTATGTACATGTATTACCAAGTTATATTTTGCGGCTTTTTATATTATTTGCATGTGTTGATTTGTATGAAGCAGTAATGAAATACATTGAAATAGTGCTTTGGATAGTTGTGATAATAGAAGTAAATTTCCAATTGCAACAAATACTTTTTTGATATTAAAAGAGCATAATAGAAACCAATAGAATATAAAACAGACTTAAATAGTTTTTTTTAAGAAAATAGGAACATAATTACACTAAAGAATATTAAAGACAACCATTTAAAAATAAAAGTGTCCAATCAATGATCTAATCAATGGGTATTGCCTCTAAATTATTGGACAACTATGCTATACCTCATTTATTATGCATTCTTTTTTCTAAATTAAAAAAAAATTAGGTCTAACTGTCAAGATATCATTCATTCTTTTGTTATTTTTGGTTTGGGGACATTGTTGAGTTTGCTACTAGCAAATCCTATCCTCTTTTTTCTTTAGTTTAGTGTTTCCTACATGTGATTTCCAGAGTTTCATGGGAAACTGAGATAGAGAATTTATTTAGAGAAGTTTAGGAAATATTAGATACAGGTACCTATATCTTAGAAATTAGTAATGCATTTCAACCTTTTCAAGGTTTCCAGAAATGATCTAAGATTTAAAAAACCTATTGCCATTTGTTTACCCCCAAATTCCATGAAAGAGTTTGTACAATGTGTGTGTGTGTGTGTGTGTGTATAGATATAGAGATTATATATCTCACATAATATATGATAACATTCCAGGCATCTTAAGAAACACAGGAAGCGGTAGCAGTGATGAGGATTGATTAGGGAAGGAGGGGGAGGGGATGTGGCTTGGCTAAAATACATTTTATGAGTTAGAATGTTTGGAGAGTTACTGATTTAGTTCAGAAACTTGCCTATTTTCCACTTTTTAGAAACATCAAATAAACCTTTCTTTTGTTTTCGTTTTCTGAATCGTATAGCTTGCCAAAATTGTTAGACTTTTATGCATGATATTCCCCTGAATATATATAATGCTATTTTGAGTCTGTGGAAAACATGGACTGTGGTATATCTTATTGGATTATATTTATTTCATAGGAGTTACTTTTCTTGGAGTGAGACATTTAACTGAAAAGATCATTGCTCAGGAATTACTGCTTTTTCAGAATTTTCTGTTTTCTCAAATGTTTTGAGAAACACTGTTGTCACTTTTAATAGTGATCATGAAAAATATATTAAAGTTAAAAATTCATAAAAACCTCATTTAGTTTTTTTGGCAAATACACGAATGTTTTATGTTCTTAATTTGAATGTGATATATATTTTCAATTCTTTAATTTTCAAAACTTGATAAAGAAAAAATTTTAATTTGAAAACTTTTAGGATACTATAATGGGGCAAACAGCTTCTCTTATGCCTGGGTATTTGGTTTGCTTTATTTATGGCAGAACATGGAAATATTTAAAACCCAGGTTTTTTTGAAAACCTCATTTTATTAATATCGCTGCGTTAAATGTATAACTATTGAACTGTCAGTGAAATATGTGACGTTTTACCTAGTGACATTTTAAATGAATCTCATTGTAGGGGAAGCCTGTGGGAACACCAGATGCTGGCGCTTATTTCCGTGTGCTGGCAGAGCATGGAGTAGCTGCCTTGTTTATAGCACCAACTGCAATTAGAGCAATCCGTCAACAGGACCCTGGGGCAGCCTTGGGGAAGCAGTACTCTCTGACAAGGTGAAGTTGGGATGCACAGGGCAAATGACATTAGAAACTGCAGTCAAAATGAATAAGTGAATGTTATATTTTTTCTGGTACTGCAATACTCTTATGGGAAGAGGCAAAAGATTCTAAGTGTTATTAAGCACAATTTGTCTAAATATAATTTTGAAATAGTTGGAATTTTAACTCTGCTTAGAGATTTTAAAATATTATATCATGTTAATTTCAGTTCAAATATTACCAAAATATTTCTTTTTTAAAAATCACTCCTTATATTTTCCTTAAAAGACAAAATGCCAATTGTGACTTAAAATGCACAGATAGATGGATACAGATATACTAGCATCTGTCTTTTGAAAACAGAAGAATGAGTTAAATGAAGAGACAATATTTGAATTCATATACACAGATAAAATGTGAAAATTATAGTCCAAATTAAATATTTTAAAAAGTGAAGAACAAAAAGACTTAGGTAAACACACAATAATAGTGGGAGACTTCAGCACCACAGTGACAGTATTAAACAAATCATCAAAGCAGAAAACTCAGAATATTAATTCTCATCTGCGTATGGGAAATACTCTAAAAACCAACCATGTACTCAGCCATAAAGCAGTTCTCAACAAATAAAAAAAAAATACCAGTGACACTCAGACCACAGTGAAATCAAAATAGAGATATCAACAAGCTCTCTCAAACCCATATGATTACATGGAAATGAAACAATCTGCTTCTGGGTGACTTTTGGGTAAACAGTGAAATTAAGGTAGAAATCAGGAAATCCTTTGAACTGAATGAAAACAGATTGTACAACATACCAGAATCTCTGGGTCATAGCTAAAGTAGTGTTAAGAGGAAACTTTATAGCAATAAATTCCCACAAAAAAGTTAGAAAGATCTCAAATTAACAACCTAACATCACACCTAGAGGAACTAGAAAAACCAGAGCAGACCAACCTCAAAGCTAATAGAAGAAAAGAAATCACACAAATTAGATCTAAACTGAACAAAATTGAGATGGTAAAAAAATCATATGAAAGATCAGTAAAACCAAAAGTTGAGTTTTTAAAGGATAAAGATTGATAGACCACTAGCTAGACTATTTAAAAAAGAGAGAAGATCAAATAAACAGAATCAGAAATGACAAAGGGTACATTAGCACTGATGCCACAGAAATGTAAAAAATCCTGAGACAATTAAAAATGCCTCTATGCACACAAGGTAGCAAACCTAGAAGAAATGGATAAATTTCTGAAAACATACAATCTCTTAAGATTGAACCAAGAAGAAATTGAAACACTTAACAGACCAGTAAGGAGTCTCAAAACTGAATTAGCAATAAAAACCTACCAACCGGAAAAAGCCCTGAACCAGATGAATTCACAGGTGAATTCTACCAATATAAAGAAAAGCTGGTACCATTCCTACTGAAAGTATTTCAGAAAGTTGAAGGGGACGGATTCTTCTTTAACTCAATCTATAAGGCAAGCATCATTCTGATACCAAACTCTGGCAGAGATGCAGTGAAAAAAAGGAAACTTCAGGTCAATATTCCTAATGAACATAGATACAAAAGCTCTCAACAAAATATTAGCAAACTGAATCCAGTAACACATAAAAAAGCCAATCCACCATGATCAAGTAGGCTTTACTCCTGGAATGCAAGGTTGGTTCAACATACATATGCAAATCAGTGAATGTGATTCATCACATAAACATAACTAAAAACAAAAGCTACATGATTATCTCAATGATGCAAAAATGATTTCAATAAAATTCAATATCCCTTCATTTTAAAACCATCAACAAACTAGTCATCAAAGGAACACACCTCAAAATAGACTCATCTATAACAAATCTACAGCCAATATTATACAGAATAGGCAAAAGCTGGATGGATTTCCCTTGTAAACCACAACAAGACAAGGATGTCTACTCTCACTACTCCTATTCAACATCATTCTGGAAGTCCTTGCCAGATTAATCAGTCGGGAGAAAGAAGGAAAAGAAGAAGTAAAACTCTCCCTCTTTGCAGATAATATGATTCTATACTTAGGAAACCCCATAGTCTCTGCCCAAAGGCTCCTAGATCTGATAAATAATTTCAGCAAAGTTTCAAGATACAAAATCAATGTACAAAAATAAGTAACATTTCTAGACACCAATTATGTCCAAGCTAAGAGCCAAATAAAAAATGCAATTTTATTCACATTAGCAATTCAAAGAATAAAATACTTAGGAATACACCTAACCAGGGAGGTAAAAGAGCTCTACAATTGGAATTACAGAACACTATTGAAAGAAATCAGTGATGACACAAATTAATGGAAAAACATTCCATGCTCATGGTTAGGAAGAATCAATATTGTAAAAATAGCCATACTGCCTAAAGCAATTTACAGATTCAATGCTATTCCTATCAAGTTACCAATGACATTTTTCACAGAAGTAGAAAAAAGTATTCTAAAATTCATATGAAACAAGAGTTCAAATAGCCAAAACAATTTGAAATAAAAAGGATAAAGTCAGAGGCATTATATTACCTAACTTCAAACTACACTACAAGGCTACATTAACTAAAATGTTCTAGTACTAAAAGTACTAGAACAGAAACAGACACATAGACCAGTGGAACAGGTTAGAGAACCCAGAAATAAAGTTGCAGATCTACAAACATCTAATCTTTGACAAAGTTAACATAACAAGCAATTGGAAAAGGACTCCATTCAATAAATGGTGCTAGGATAAGTGTCTAGCCATATGCAGAAGATTAAAACCAGACCCCTTCCTTTCACATATACAAAAATCGACTCATCATAAATTAAATATAAAACCTAAAACTATAAAAAACCTAGAAGAATACATAGGAAATACCATTCTGGACATAGGGCCTGGCAAAGATTTCATGATGAAAACTGTGAAAACAATTGCAACAAAAACAAAAACTGACAAGCACAATTAAACTAAAAAGCTTTAGGACAGCAAAAGAAACTATCAATAAAGTAAACACAACCTAGAGTATTGGAGATAATATTTGCCAACTATACATCAGAGAAAGATCTGATATCTAGAATCTATAAGGAGTTTAAACAATTCAACAAAAACCATTAAGGAATGGGAAAGGACATTATATTAGTCAATTTTTCCATTGTATAAAGAAATACCTAAGACTGAATAATTTATAAATAAAAGAGATTTAACTGGTTGATGGTTTTGCAGTCTGTTCAGGAAGCATGATGCTGGCATCTGCTCAGCTTCTGAGGAGGCCTCAGGAAATTTGGCAAAGACATAGGATCAGCCTTAATGCCCATTAGTGGTGGACTAGATGAAGAAAATTTGGTAAACTTGTATACTACAGAATACTACACAGCCATAACAAGAATTTCATGGCCTTCACAGCAATATGGATGGAGGTAGAGACCATTGTCTTAAGCAAATTAATGTAAGAACAGAAAACCAAATACTCCATGTTTATCTTTCTAAGTGTGAACTAAACATTGAGGACGTATGAACACAAGGGAACAAAAGACATCAGAGACTACTTGAAGGTAGAGTGTGGAGGATCAGAATCAAAAAGTACTTATCAGCTACTATGCTCATTACCTGGGTGACTCGATAATCTGTAAACCAAACCCTGAAACACACAATTTACCCATTTAACAAATCTGCACGTGTGCCCCCTGAACCTAAGATACAAGTTGGAAAAAACAAAGTGAAGAAAAATATTTTATTTTTGTTTGTAATAATGTGCTTTGAATAGTCTAGATATTTTTCTGCTGGTTTATGAACCTACTTTTTTTAAGACAGAGTCTTACTCTGTCTCCCAGACTGGAGTGCAGTGGCACAATCTTGGCTCACCATAACCTCTGCCTCCCAGGTTCAAGTGGTTCTCCTGCCTCAGCCTCCCAAGTAGCTGCGATTACAGGTGTCTGCCACCACGCTTGGCTAACTTTTGTATTATTAGTAGAGACAGAGTTCACCATGTTGGCCAGGCTAATCTCAAACTCTTGACCTCAGGTGATCTGTCTGCCTCGCCTCCCAAAGTGCTGGGATTACAGGTGTGAGCCACTGCGCCTGGCCATGGACCTACATTTTTGTTTAATGTTATGCATAGTCAAAGATAATTACAGCAAGTTGCATCTTCAAGGCAAATGCCAATGTCAATCTCATCGAACTTCTTTGAATTAGTTTATTATCCTAAACTAAGATTTATAGTTTATTCAAGTCAAAAAGTGTGCTTGAATTAAGGTGGCATGCATTGTTTAAGTGAAATGCCAGAGTATTTTAATTTTATGTTTCTGTGGCCCAAGGGAATTAAAATAGATATTATGCCCTGAATACCAGTGTCAATGACTGCCTGTGAACCATGTCAGACCCAATATCAACAAAGGTCTCTTCAGCTAAGGCTTCCTAGTGTCAGAAAGTCAAGGACAGTAGGATCTCTAAAGCCCCTGTCATAATAGCCTACACAATAAATGTCACTGCCACAAACTCCTGCAGCCAAGCCACTAAGGCATCTACAGTCATCACGAACACTAATCCAGCTGGAGAAGCTGTATGGAGACTGCAACACTGCATTCACATAGTACCAGAACCACTGCACTCTGCCCAACTGTTGCCCACAGGCCCATCATCAGATGAAAGCTTTCCCCTATGAAAGTCACTCTCTGACATTTGAAAGAGGAGACTGTACCAGAAAATGCACAAGCATTAATGAGGGAATACCAGAAACATGAAAGCACAAAGGAACACAGTACTACTGAAGAGACGCGAGAGTTTCCCAGTATCTGACCCCCAAATTTACAGAAGTTTATGAGTTTATTGAAAACGAATTTAAAATAATGTCTTAAGAAAGCCAAGAGAGACAAAAGAGAATACAAGTAGACAATTCAATGAAATCAAAATAATTCTTGAACTCATGAATGAGAAATTATTCATGAAATAGATATTATAAGAAATAGATATTATAAAGAATAAGAAATCTTGGAGACAAAAAATTCAGTTAAGCCAAAAAAAATTCAGTTGAGAGCTTTAAAAAGTAGAGTAAAGCAGAAGAAAGAATCTGTGAACTTGAAAATCAGTCTTTTGAAATTACTCATTCACAGGAAGAAATGAAAAAAGAATGGAAAAAGTGAAGACAGCCTATGAGATTTATGGAACACCATTAAGTGAAGAAGTATTTGCATTATGTAATTTAAGAAGGGAAGAGACAGAGAAAGAAATTGAAGGCTTATTTAGTGAAATAATTTTAAAAAACTTACTAAGTCTTGGGAGAGATACAGATATTTGGATCCATAAAGCTCACAGATCCCAAAATAGATTAATCCAAAGAGGCACATTATAATCAAATTTTCAAAAGTCAAATACAATTTTAAAAGCAGCAAAGACAAGCATCAAATTACATCATAAGAGCGTTTCCATAGACCATTAGCAGATTTCTCAGTAGAAGCCTTGCAGGCCAGGGGAGAATGAAGTGGTGCTGAAAGGAATAAGAAAAACAAAAAAACAAAACTACTAGCCAAGACTTGCTGTCCTTCAGGGATGAAGGATAAAGTATTTCACAAAAGCCTAAGGAATTCATTATTATTAGACCCACCTTATAAGATATATTTCAGGAAGTCCTTCAAAGAGAAACAAAAGGATGATTATCCCTAACATGAATACATATGAAAGTGTAAAACTTTCTTCTAGAGGCAATGATGGTTTATAAATCATACATGCCCCTAGTATGAAGGTTAAAAGCCAAAATAAATAAATAGCCAATATGTTGGTTAGAAGCACACAATATAAAAAGATGCAAATTTGACATAAAACACAAATTGTGTATCAGGCGAGCAAAAAAATCTAGAGATTTTGTACGCAACTGAAGTTAAGTTTTTATCACCTTAAAAATGTGTGTTATTGTAACCAAACAGCTTAGCTTCAAACTACCTTTAAAACCTTTTTTTCCTTTCTTTCTTTCCTCTTTTCTCCCCAGTCTCAGGGTATAGCGTTGAGAGGAGCCACACACACATTGTCCAGAATGTGCTGTGAACCTCCATTCCCTCTCTCCCTTTCCCACTTTATTCTCCTATGCCTTATGCACATTTATCTACCTAAATGGTTGTTAAATGCACATCATGCCTACTTATCTGATCATATATTTTCTTAGAAGCCCCAGGTCATGAATGCTGACACAGAACAGACACCTGCAGAATTCTCTCCCCATACAGGCCACCAAAAATCGTAACTAGCAAAGGGTCCAGCTGCTCACTGCTTGTAGAAAGAAGACAAAATAACAAGAGTAAGGTGTGATAAAAAGAGAGGAGACTTTATTATCCATGCTTAGCAAGGGGAAGAGTGGAAATTATTTTGGAAGAATTTGACCCACTGTTCCTCTTGCTAGCACAGATAATTAAATATCTTCTCCTTTTATCTATCATACTTCGTTCTTGTGATTTTGGCTTCTTTCTACAAGCGGCAAGCAGCCAGAGCCTTTACTGGTGGCAAGATATTTTACTTAAACCTCATGGCAGCCACGAAACAAAAATCTACAGCAGATACACAAATGATAAAGTGAAAGGAGTCAAAGCTTAGCACTATAGAAATTATCAAATAACAAAAGTAGACAAGAGAAGAAAAAAGGAACAAATAAGCTACCAAATAACTAGAAGAGAAATAAAATTGCCATAGTAAGTTCTTATCAGTAATCACTTTGACTGTGAAAGGATTTTATTCTCCAACCAAAATCACGTAGTTGATGAATGAATTAAGATCCACTGAAGTGACAAGACTTAGGGACAGACACAGGCTGAAATTAAAAAGATGGAAGGGGAAAGTCCATGTAAATGGTATCCATAAGAGAGCAGGAGTGGCTATTCTTACATCTGATAAAATAGACTTCAAAAGTTGTCATAAGAGACACAGGAGGTCATCTTTAATGATAACGGGGGTCATTCATTAAGATAACTCAACCATTCTAAATATGTATACACCCAATATTGGAGCAGCTAAATATATAAAGCAAATATTAATGAACATGAAATGAGAAGTAGCAATATAATATAGTACTTCAAAATCCCACTTTCAACAAATTTTCCATCAGAAAATTAATAAGGTGATACTGGACTTAAATTGAACTTTTGACAAAATTGCCCTAACAGACAGTTATAATCGATATGTTAGAAAAGTATTACCTCTATCTGTTTCCTATATTTTAAAGCAACAAGGGTTGTCTGAGTTTATTTTTATACCTCTGGTGCTTAGAATACAAATTTCAGTTTAGAAGGAAGTTTTTATTACATTGAGAAAGCAAATTGCAGCTGATAATAGAGAAATGGTTGCTATCTTATTTGTGTATGTATGACTCAAGTTTACACAAGTAAGTCTGAAGCTACATAAATAAGAATGTGCCCAAATCTGGAATGATTTTAAGTCCCCTAATAATGTAGAAAGCAGGAAAACCAATTAGAAGGATGACTTTATTGCTGAGAAAATTTGAGGACAGGATACCTCTAAAGGGAAGTAAATTATATTCATTGGTTAGAAAAACATACTTTTTTATTTAGTATTTTTTGAATTTAGAGATATTAGAGTATCTTTTCTGTAATATGCTTGATAAAATATATTGAAAATTGTTGCTGAACAAACCTAAAAATTCAAAGATTCTGACAGGCAGTTATCTTAAGAGAGGATCATTCTATTCAATTAAGAATGAAGCTGATTTGAAGCTAGACTCCAATAGTTGAAAGTGTTGGTTTCTTTCCAGTTAACCTGCATTATTAGGTATACCTCTTCAGGTGTGCCAACTGAATGCATGGGTGTTTTATGTCACCTTTTTTCCACTGTGAATTTTGAACTTCAATTTTCCTTTCCCAATAAATTATTGTGACTGAATTTGCTATTAAGTTCCCACACCTGTCCATCAGCCATATAGTTTTTGCTCAGTTTCTCAGCTCTTCAATTACTGTTGCCAGTTAGCAAGAGGAACAGTAGTAAGATAATCAGGCTTATGTCCCTCTACATTTTTCTCTTTCGAGTTTTGATGCCTCAAGTGCTACTGCCTTTAATTTTCTGATGTATTCAAAAGGTAGTTCATTTTTATATTTTTTCCAGCTTGTCTGGTTGTACTTGAGAAAAAGAGAGAGAGAGAGAGAAATTGTTGGGCAAAATGCTAGTCAGCCTTTGACAGAGGGGTCAACTACATGTGTAATATTAACACTAGCATCTTTATATTTTAAAAGTGAATTCCAATGTGGAACAAAAAGAAAATTGAATGTAGGGAAAATGGAGATAACCACAGGAATATTGATGCCAAAAAATAATGATGATCTGTCATGTGAACCAGAAGTCGATGAGGCATCACTGAAATAATCTATTTTTATTTAACATCTGTTGGCACAAGTGAATAGTAATTTTTGCTTGTTTGGTAGTTTATGGACCTTGAAGGAAATAGTAACTTTCGTCTTCTTTGGCCCTCACTTTATTCCCTGATAATTCATCAGATTTTTATTTAGCTTTTTATTCATTTCTATTTTGAACTAAAATTAATTTGACAACACTATTATTTTTCCATTTCCCTTTTGCCTAATTTTCAGCTTCATTTGAGCCTTGAGTTGTGCTCAGTTTTACATAAAATTAGAGAAAGGTGCATAGGTCTCATGCCCATTATTATTTTCTCCTCTCCTTTTTTTCTATTTTGGATATTTAGTTTTTAGTATTACCAGTTTTAAAGCAGATAAAACTTTCCATGTGTTACCGTCGTCAGAAATTATCTACACATTTAGTAGTCACTGATAATCTGGGATAACATTCTCCAATAAACTGATCTCTCCAATATGGTAGGTACATGTGACTATTAAACTCTTGAAATGGGTTAGTATTGCTGAGAAATTGATACTGTAAGTGTTTGCTTAATTTTAACTAATTTAAATTTTAAATGGCCACATGTGTCTAGTAGCTACTGTATTGTACAGTCAGATCTAGAACATATATTATTTACTTAGGTAAATTTATCCCAAATTACTCTACAAAAATGTCTCATTTTACATTATATTTACACAAAATATATTTTTGAATTTTCCAATGTAGGCATTTATTCCTTTGTTATTAATAAAATAATGTCAAGGTTAGTAATGAGGAATTTAACTGTTGAAAATGTTATACTATTCTTTATTTCAAACCACTATACTTTCTTGAAATAATAAGATACCTCATACCTAAGATAACTATAAAATATAAATTTATACTAAGTTTTTTGCTTCAATTATCATTGTTACAAAAATAGCAAATCACTTAATATAGTTTTGTTTACTCAAAGGAATTGGGAGTTAAATAATATTTGATTAAATACTTGTGAGATTTTATTTCATTAATTATATCTTGTTCCTAAATTTTATTTAGATTTATATTCTATGTTCATTAATACTATTCAATTAGCAGTCTGTAATTGATAAAATAACTATCTTTTTGACAGTTTGAGGAATTTTAATATAAAAATAAATGGGTAGCGTCTAGCATATTTGGGGAAAGAAGTCATCCATATTACTTTGACATTTTTCTAAATCATTAATGATCTCACAATTTTTCCTTTGCATTAAATAAATACTAACGTTATTTTAATGGAAATGGAAGGGATTTTCTAACTTTCAGAGAAGAAGCCACTTTTATCATCCATTATGAAATATCATACCTTTCAATTTATTAGTGTCAGCATGATGATTGCTATTATAATGATATTTTTAAAAATCAGTAAACAAGTTTAGGAACAAAAGCAATAGGAATATACTGCTAAAACATAATAAATACTAAGTTAAAAAATATATAATGGTGACATTTGCCATCAAATTAGAGTTCAGTGCTAATGCATGGTGTATTATTATAATCAATTACTCAGATTAATTATAGTTTATGTGGCAGGGGATGAGGGATAGCCAAAAAAAAAAAAAAAAAAGTTACAACTTTCAAAAATGCTGGTAATATGAAGATATCAGCTGTTCCTTGCTTTGCTACAAATTCTGTATTTTAATGTTTTAATTGACAATGTTGTACATCATGTTCTTTTTTAATTGTGCTATAGGTTCTGGGGTACATGTGCAGATCACACAGGATTGTTGCATAGGTACATATATGGCAAGGTGGTTTGCTGCCTCCATACCCCCCATCACCTATATCTGGCATTTCTCCCCATATTATCTCTCCCCAACCTCCCCACTCCCTACTGTCCCTCCCCTAGCCACCCCCGAACAGACCCCAGTGTGTGATGCTCCCCTCCCTGTGTCCATGTGTTCTCATTGTTCACCACCTGCCTATGAGTGAGAACAAGTGGTGTTTGATTTTCTGTTCTTGTGTCAGTTTGCTAAGAATGATGGTTTCCAGATTCATCCATGCCCCTATAAAGGACATGAACTCATCATTTTTTATGGCTGCATAGAATTCCATGATGTATATGTGCTACATTTTCCTTGTCCAGTCTATCATCGATGGACATTTGGGTTGGTTCCAGGTCTTTGCTATTGTAAACAGTGCCAGAGTGAACATATATGTGCATGTGTCTTTATAATACAATGATTCATAATCCTTTGGATATATACCCAGTAATGGGATTGCTAGGTCAAATGGAATTTCTATTTCTAGATCCTTGAGGAATTGCCACACTGTCTTCCACAATGTTTGAACTAATTTACACTCCCACCAACAGTGTAAAAGTGTTTCTATTTCTCCACATTCTCTCCAGCATCTATTGTCTCCAGATTTTTTAATGATTGCCATTCTAGCTGGTGAGAGATGGTATCTCAATGTGGTTTTGATTTGCATTTCTCTAATGACCAGTGATGATGAGCATTTTTTCATATGTTTTTTGGCCTCACATATGTTTTCTTTTGAAAAGTGTCTGTTCACCTCCTTTGCACACTTTTGAATTAGTTTGTTTTTTCTTGTAAATCTGTTTTAGTTCTTTGTAGATTCTGGTTATTAGCCCTTTGTCAGATGGGTAGATTGCAAACATTTTTTTTTCCCATTATGTTGGTTGCTGGTTCACTCTAATATTGTTTCTTTTGCTGTACAGAAGCTCTGGAGTTTAATTAGATCCCATTTGTCTATTTTGGCTTTTGTTGCCATTGCTTTTGGTGTTTTAGTCAGGAAGTCCTTGCCTATGTCTATGTCCAGAATGGTTTTGCCTAGGTTTTCTTTTAGGGTTTTTCTGGTGTTAGGTCTTATGTTTAAATCTTTATTCCATTTGGAGTAAATTTTAGTGTAATGTATCAGGAAGGGGTCCAGTTTCTGCTTTCTGCACGTAGCTAGCCAGTTTTCCCAACGCCATTTATTAAACAGGGAATCCTTTCCCCATTGCTGGTTTTTGCCAGCTTTGTCAAAGATCAGATGGTTGTAGGTGTGTGGTGTTGCCTCCGAGGCCTCTGTTCTGTTCCATTGGTCTATATCTCTGTTTTGGTACCAGTACCATGCTGTTTTGATTACTGTAGCCTTCTAGTATAGTTTGAAGTCAGGTAGCGTGGTGCCTCCAGCTTTGTTCTTTTTGCTTAGGATTGTCTTGGCTATGTGGGCTCTCTTTTGGTTCCATATGAAGTTTAAGGTGGTTGTAAACAGACCAGTGTAAAAGTTCTGTTGCTTCTTCAGAAAGTCATAGTCTACCTCTGTACTGTCCTATAGGTAGCCTCTGGCCTCGTGGCTATTGAACTATTGAAATGTGGCAAGTCCAATTTGAGATTTGGTATTAACAAAAGACTGGAAGATATCTTACCAGTAATTTTTATATTCATTGCATATTGAAATAGTAACATTTTGGATATATGTAATTTAATAAAATATTAGAGCCAATTTGACTTTATTCTTCTTATTTCTCTGAATGTGGCTCCTAGAAAATTTTAAACTACATATATTTATTGGATTTGTAGCTCACATTATATGTCCGTTGGACCATACCAATTGCATTAGCTCATTTTGCTTTGCTGTAAAGGAATACCTGAGGCTGGTTAATTTATAAAGAAAAGAGATGTATTTTGTCTCAGGGGTCTGCAGACTGTACAAGAAGCACAGTACCAGATCTGGTTCTCGTGAGTCCTCAGAAGGCTTAGAATCATGATGGAAGGCTCAGGAAGAGCAGGCATCTATCATAGCGAGAGAGGAAGCAAGGAGGAGGAGAGGAGGTGCCTGGCTCTTTAAACCAGCTCTCATATGAACAAGTAAAGTGAGTGAGAACTCACTTTTTACCATGGGGAAGGCACCAAGCCTCCCCACTAGGCCCCAACTTCAACATTGGGGGTCACATTTCAACATGAGATTTGGAGGGAACTAATATCCAAGCTATGTCCCCAATTTAGTTAATCATCATGGCTCTAACTACATTACTGCAAAAAATAAAATGTAATAAGATAATTTTATTCTCTGAATATCTTTACATTTGCAGATGATGATTTTTTTTTCTCTCAGAAAACGAATGTGGAATAGTAATAGCACATTGAATGTTTAACCACAATTTAACTAAAGCCTCTTTTGACACCCTTATACATATAAGGGTATAGATAGCCTCTTCTATAGACGAAAATTACCATGAATAATTCCAGGTGGTTGCACTTCTCATATAGACATTATTTATCAGTGATTCATTTATATTCAAATTAATTATTTTATGTTTTCAATAGCTGTTTACAACCCTGATTTTTTGTAGGATAATGAAACTGTCACTTTTTTCTCACTATTGAGGTCAAATGTATCTTCAGGGCCAAGATTATCTGTAAAAGTTAGGGAAGATGTCAAAGTAAAATTGGTGATGTGAGAACTTAAAACGTTTGTTTATTTGGTGGCCCAGCTTCTGTTGACATTCATGCTATCTCTTTGAGATACCCTCTCCCCACTCTTCAGACCTCCATTCAGCCACTTTAATCAAGTCACAGACATTATCTTTACTCTCCACTGCTATGGTCCTTGAGTGATTTTTAATACTATTTTGAAAAGAATCCTTCTATAAAAATACTCGTTTCCCTCTGTGTCGTTCACTGTTAGATCCTTTTAGCTAACATAAAATCTATCATCCTTCAGAACAGACACGTTTTCAAGATCTCTAAGTTTGAGATTGCCTTCTCTACAATGACACCCATTTTTTTCTCACCTTGCCTTCATTTTCATCAAACTTTTTCTTATGTGACTTCTAGTCTTTTACCTCACTATTGTATATTTCTTTTATGCTGGTTATTCCTGCCTTGCCTTCGTATGTGACTTCTAGTCTTTTACCACACTATTGTATTTTTATTCTATTCTGGTTGTTCTTGCCTTACCTTCCCATAATTCCTGCCTACTTGGGAGTGTCCAGATGGCCTTTCCAGCATTGATTTCCCATCCCTTGTATCACACCCCAATCTGTGCTATTCCTGCTTAGCCTCCCAGGCCACTGATTGAGTCCATAAAAACCAACTAGCTGTTCTCAAGTCTTTTCACATTTACGTTGTGCTCCAAAAATATCCTAGAATACTTACTCCAGAATTTTGTTCTCCTCAGGTTAACTGTTCCCTCTCAAATTCCACACTCTTAGAAACCAACATACCTCCTCTTTTACTTAGAAAAATAAATCAAACTACAAACTGGTGTTAATTTTGCCACCCCCCACCCCTGTGCTTTAGCATGCTAAGCATCTAGAAGTGTTTAAATACCTAAAAATTTTATGTACTTTGATTGGTCTTGGGGTTATAAAGATGTATGTTCCTAAGGCACTCATAGTTCAATGTAGGAAATATACAAAAACGAAAGAATTCTAGAATGAGATACATGTTTATAGCAAAGACAGAAACAACGTTATTGGAACATTGGGGTGGACATATTTGAATTTTCATGAATCTTTATGAAATGATATGAAAAATTAATGATATGGTAAAATATATTACGTTGTTTAGGATGAGTGGGCAGGTTTTTGTCAACTGTGTCTTACTTTGATGATAAATGAAGTAACTCTTCATACACACACACACACACACACACACACAGAGACTTTTTTTTTTTTTAATAAACAAGCCATGAAAGCATTTGAAAATGGAAAAAATCCATGCTCTCAATGAACCACTAATGGGGTCAACATAATTCTATTTTTCTATTTCATTTTTTCCATTCTGTGGTATGGTACTTTCTGCAAAAGATGCTTATTCTCCTGCATCTGTTAGTAACCTTGGATTCCTTTTGATTGAAGAACCTTTTGACTTCCAAGGCCACAATGGCATTTACTTCTTTATCAGCTGTCTGTCCTGTAAAGGTCCTTGGAATAGGAAAAATATGTACTTGAAATCAGAGTAAGCTTTATCAGAGGAATTCACAAGAAGGAACAAATTCATATAAATATTGCCTTAGCCGATACTTATGTATGTATATTTTGTGTATATCCTTACTTAGAATATAGCAATCAAATTTGGAGACAAAATTAGCAGGGATAATGTCAAGGTGAAAGAGATTTTATCTTTGATCATTACATGAACATGACAGATCTATTAAAGAGATCAGCTCGATTGCTCTTTTAAAAGCTGAAAAGCGGTGGCCGTGAATTCTACTTTTGAAGTATCTCATTTCAATTCTGTGATGTGTATTTGGTTACATCTGGGCCCAAACAAGAAATGCCTCTCATCATTATACAGTCTGATATATTGATTATATGGCTGTATTCCATCATGATGTAATGAGTGTGGTTATATTCAACAGTGTTTTAAAAATATAAATGAGATTAGTTAGATTTATTTTCCAGGAATAATTTGATATCACTGTCTCATATTCAGGTTCAAAACATTATTTGTGGCTGGAGAACGATGTGATATAGATACCCTGGAATGGTCCAAAAGTGTCTTCAGAGTACCCGTCTTAGACCATTGGTGGCAAACTGGTGAGCATTTTCCTAGCATGTATGTAAGTATTAAATAAACGTCCTAAAAGACTGCAGGGATTGGAGGAAACTTTTGAGCTATGACCAGATCAGGCACAAACTCAGGATTCGAGTGGTTCAGGTTTCAGTAAAAATAAGCAATTTTTTTATTGTTGTGTTATTAATAATGTCTTCATAAGTGACGATGATGCCACCATTGTCTTGGTCCCTAGGTATAAAGCACTAAAGACCTCTTTGTCTTCTCTTTTTTGTTTCCTATATCTGGTAAGTTACTAAGCCTCATATTTTCCTTTAAAGTACATTTTGGGTTTATCCCGCCTTCAGTATTCCCATTGCCTTTGAACTGTGGCAACTGCTTATCGTCTGCCCTGATTTAAAGTATCCTAATCACTCATCTCTGTTCTCTCTGCTTTTTTATACACCCTGTACACTCTTCCCAACGTCCCTTTATGAAGCCTTGTTCCTCTCATACGACTCTCTGGCCACCTTCTATATTCTGTAAAATCTAATATATCCTACCTAGCATTCAAGGCAGAGAAATTTATTTTTCTTCAAAACAATCATCATTACATATGTAATTTATTCATTTAATTTATTTTGTTTATTCTCTGTAGTCCTCCCACTAAGTGTTCTTGGGAAACAAATTTTCATATTAAATGGATCGACTGTAAACTTTGGAATAAGCAGACAACTACCACAACAAAAACGCTGCTTCTTCTTTAGAGGGATGGCTATATACATGAGAGTGGGTACATTGTCTAGAAGCCATTTATCTCCTCACCAAGTATAGAGATTTTAAACAGTTTGACCCACTGAAAGCAACTATGAGCCTTGGCAGTCCTACAACCTTCATATACACATATTTTGGTTCAGTCCCAGTTAGCTCAATGAATTAGATCAACATTTTTAAATAAATGTTTTCAGTATTCTCACCTTCTGTGCTTCTGGGGCAGAATATCCAATTTGGGTTAAAAGTGAATCAGATTACTTCACAAAAAATTAGTTCCGATTATAAAAATGATTTTCACGTAAAAGATTAACTGAGACTAAACCTCAAATTCAGTGTTTGATATTTCTGAAATTTTTGATTCTGAGAAATTACACTTTTTATATGATGTCCTTGAATATTGTTCTTTAACAGTGTGTTTTTTGGCTCAGCATGGTGGCTCACGCCTATAATTCCTGCACTTTGGGAGGCCAAGGCAGGCAGATCACTAGAGGTCAGGAGTTTGAGACCAGTCTGGCCAACATGGTGAAACCCATCTCTACTTATGATACAAAAACCTACCTGGGCATGGTGGCGCATGCCCATAATCCCAGCTACTCGGGAAGCTGAGGCAGGAGAATCACTTGAACCCGAGAGGCAGAGGTTTCAGTGATCTGAGGTCCTGTCATTGCGCTCCTGCCTAGGCAACAGAGCAAAATTCAGTCTCAAAAAAAAAATGTTTTCTCCTTTGAAATATGAAATATAAAATGAATGCTCAGAGCAGAAGACGCTTTCCTTACATTTTCCCTAAGATGAAAATCAGAAGGTTTCTGTTCCCTCCAGTTTTATTTACTAAGGGCAAATTCGGTACTACTTACTTAGACTCAGTTTTGTAACCATTTAGAAAATACCAAATATAAGACTGTTGAGAAAATGCTACAATGCTATGTGTAGAAATACATAAAAATAAGTGGAGAATTATTGCTTCTGCAAGAATAATATTTACAGTATTTAAGTATTCCCATTAGCCAGGAAAGTTTTAACAGTTACTTTCTTGGTCATGAACTGGAAAATGTTTTGTCACCTTTAAGATAATTTCCTTTATCTGGTCAAAATGGAGGAATTATTTCCCATATAAATGTGACCTGACACAAACGCTTGCAGAGGAGTTCTGTGTTTCCTTCTTAAAGGTGACTGTGCCGAAACTCACTGAAGAAAACCAGCACATTCATAAATACAATTATAAAATTCCTTTACTTTTTCTTAATACATAATAGCATATGTGGATATATGTAGTTAGTGTATTTAGGCTTGGAGAAAAGCTCACCAAAGCCTGTGACAAGCATATGAGGTCCTTGGTGATGGTGAGTTTCACGAGAATTTGCAATTTTTTTAAATGTATTATTCCAAGGGAATTAATAGCCACATTGTGTCAGTGTGCTGTCACTGTAATCAGGTTGGAGTGACTGTTAATTGCCATAGAAAACATGTGGATTTTACTAATTAAATGACTGATTTTTTTCAATTTCCATTGTCCTCATCCCATTTGATTTTCCAGCATTTGGTATTCTGTCCTGCTAAACTACACAAATACATTTGGATGGGTAGATAGATAGCTACTAGCTAGATCGCTAGATCATTTTGTGCTTTGTAAAATAATTTCAATATAGGTGAATCAAAGGTCAACTACTAACAGCAATGTAGTCAGGATCTCTACTCATTTGCATCAAAATCAATTTATCATTTTTAAAGTTGTATGTGGTGATAAGTAGTTACAAAATGATACTGAAGGGCTGGGCATGGTGGCTCATGCCTGTAATCCCAGCACTTTGGGAGGTCGAGGAGGGTGGGTCACGAGGTCAGGAGTTCAAGACCAGTCTGACCAACATGGTAAAACCCCATCTCTGCTAAAAATACAAAAATTAGCCAGGCGTGGTGGTGTGTGCCTGTAATCCTAGCTACTCAGGAGGCTGAGTCAGGAGAATTGCTTGAACCCTGGATGTAGAGGTTGCAGTGAGCTGAGATCGCACCACTGCACTCCAGCCTGGGCGACAGAGTGAGACTCCAGCTCAAAAAACACACACACACACACATACACACACACACACACGAAGTTCAACATTTTCAACCATTCTTCCTTAAAGTGCTATCAAATTGATGTTTGATTCCAAGGGAAAGGGCAAGTATGTTATGAGTTATTATGAACTCTTAACAAAACATCTGATATTTCTAGTGCATTCATGAGTTTCCTAGTTTTGTATTTCAAATAGGTGGTAGTGCATTTCTCCAAGAAGCGTGCTAGTAAACACATGTTAATGTTTAAGAGAAGGTTAGCTTTAACCAAAGAATTCTTTCCTTTATTTCAAATTTCAAATTTTCTACAGGGTACCCTTTTCTTGTTATTGACTTAGAAGCCGGTATTTTTTACATACTTGTACACTTCTATGAACCTTATATAAATTCATATATGTGTGATTTCATATGTATATGGATAATTCATGAAAGTTTGCTCTCTGATTACATTGATATTTGTGTACAAATGAGCTGCTTAGAAACTGAGATATGTAATTTGAAATGAGTAAGGGATATGTTAAGTAACTATAATGTGTGGATAAAAATTAGTTCCTTTGACTTGAGTTGTAAGAAGGGACTCTGAAGTCAATTCATTTATATGACCATGTTTTATTAATCAGGATTCTCCAGAGAGACAGAATTCATAGATAGAGATACAGATTTAGAAGATGAGACTTGCTAGATAGATTGGCTGGCTTGATTATGGAGGCTAAGAAGTCCTGTAACAGGCCATGTACAAGCTGGAGACCCTGGAGTTCTGGTAGTGTGGCTCAGTCCAAGTCCAAAAGCCTCAGAATCAGGGAAGTTAATGAATGGTGTCACTCTTAGTTCAAGACCAAAATCTTGAGAACTCAGGGGCCACTTGTGTAAGTCCTGGACTCCAAAATAGGGGGAGCCTGGAGTAGTTGTCCAGGAATAGAAGAAGAGTGTATTCCAACTTCAGCAGATGGATACTTCTTTCCTCTGTTCTTGTTTTTTCTGGTCCTGGCTGACTGGATAGTGCCGTCCCGCAATGAGGAAAGATCTCATCTTGTGCCCTCAGACTCATATATTAGTCTCTTCTGGGAACATCTTCCCAAACACAATAAAAAATAATACTTTTCTAGATTGCTAGGTATTTCTTAATGCAGTCAAGTTAACACCTAAAATTAACCATCACACATTATTATTGTTACTCTCATGCAATTTGTATTAGTACCAACAGATTCTAGTGACTAATATCCTTTTTTATTTCATTAATATAGGCATTCTTTGATATCTTATTCAAATAAAACCTAATATTCTAAATGGAAAGCTAGTCTGTGGAAAATACAAGAACAGATTAGCACCCTCCACCCCTCATATGAATATTTTATTAAATTGTTGCTGTTCAGTACCACTGAAGCATGAAGCTCTTGCTTTGGAATATAATAATGTAAATATTTAATTTTCTCGTGAAGGAAATTGGTCTTGTCAAGTTTAGAGAGGAGAGTTGTCTCTATTTGTTTCTAAATCTGTATAAAAGCCAAATTATCATTCACCCAGATGCTTTATCTTCACAGTAACTCATCCATAAGACGATTGAAAACATCTGGATTATTAGTGAATTTTTTCATTTTCTTTTTTACCCAGAGATAGAGAAACAGAGGTGTTACAATCATAATTTAAAAAGAGAAAATAAAGAAGATAATTGTTTCATTAAAACGTGGTAATTCATGTGCAAAAAAAAAAATGAACAGCCAAAACTTCACTATCCTCAGCTCCACAATCCCCTATAACAATAAAAACACTATATTGTTATAGAGGTCAGACAGGAAGCACAATTTTGGAAGAAAAGAACTGTCAGTGCAGTTCATGGTGGCCTTTGCAGGATTTTTTTTCTTGTGATTTAAGATGACTATAAAGGACTTACTGTTTTTATGAATAAATGAACTAGTACAAAAAAAGATTTGCTTAAAGTTCAACAGAGACTTACTATTAAATCCTAAACACATTAGATCCTTTCCTTTCCTTTCTTTCCCTTTTCCTTTCCTTCATGCCTCCCTCATTCCATCCTTCCCTCCCTCCTTTAGCTCCCTTCCTTCCCTCCCTCCCTTCCCCCTCACTCTCTTCCTCCATTCTTTCCTCCTTACCTCTCTCTTGCATCCTTCTTCCCTCCCTCTCTTCTTTTATTTTGCTACAAGATATAGTATTGGTTTAGAAATGATTGTAACAAAACATTCTCAAAACCCAATGTTTAGTGTTATTTAATCCTGGGTAAAAGCACTTTATTCTTTCTCTTGCTATCACTCAGATACTTCATAACAGCTGCAAAGATAGAATACTCAAGTTCCACAGTGGCTTTTATAAAGGACAACTTAGTGAAGGGTTTATTTCAGTAGAATTCACAGAACACAGTGTCTATACTTACCACCAGAAGATCTAGAGCTTATATTGAAAGGGTTTCAAGTGTCCAGGTACTGATGACATAGTCGAAATGAAGTAATGACCACCAATTTGAGCAGCACTAGGTGATTTTGTTGTTTGTTTTCATCATTTTAATGGAAGATTCTTAGATAATTTTCATAATTCTTAGGTAATTTACAGAATTTTTTAAATTCTAAGGAAGAATTTTAGTGAAATTTAACTCTAAGGGATTTTAAACTCTAAAGGATTTCAATGAAAAAACAGTAGTCAACTAATAAATTGAGACATTGGTGATGTTTGAAATTATTGATCTTACTTTATCTGCCTTGAGCCATCCTTGTTGAGTTCTTATATCTTGATATACTCTGAGTATTTCGCTCCATACTTTATTGAACTGCTTCAGCTTAAATTACAGCTGTAGTTCTGAAGTAACTATAGTCTATCTACAGCCTAACTCTTCTTCCATTGAGAAAGAATCTGATAATTTTAGATTTTGTTAAACTGGACCCAAAGGCTACAGCAAACTTCAGTCATGTCAGCTCCTAAATCTAAACTATTGATTCTAAGAGTATACATACCCTAATACCATATTATTAAAAAGTTTTAAGGGCTACTTGACATGATTTCTTATTTTTGCACAGCTTGGTAAGTTAATATTCCTGACAGCAGACAACTGAGGCAAGACTTTTAACTACAGAAGTTGACTAGGCTGATCAAATTGAATCCTTATTAGTAGGAATGTCTGGAGAAAATTCATTAGCCCAGAAATTTTTAAGACAGCAATACATTTTATTTCAAACATCAAAACCACTAAATAGAATAATTACTAAGAGTTCGATAACAGAGATCTCTGTGGGAAATGTTATAGGCACAACTACAGCCCTGTCTCATTCCTCCTAAGTAAACTAATTTGATAGGTAAGATATTCAAGTCAATTTTTCCCCCGATTGTCCTCCTCCGTTGTTACTCTTGAATTCTCAGACATTTTTCTTTCATGTGTCCATGCTGATCTCCTGAATTGTAGAGAGAATTTAATCTGTCAGACTGTAGTTCTGAACATTTAGGCTATAATAGGGAATTTTATATCCCTGGAATCAGCATTGAAAACATTAGGCCTCTTGTTATTTCTTTTATTTTTAAAACATTTTACAACTGTGTGTTAGATGTGTGCCTTTCTTCCCAAGTTACTTAGCTTGTGTACTGTGCAAAATCTTGTATATTTACTGCAAAATGCATTCCTAGGCATAAGCCATAAAAGGCTCTATACGTTTGATGTGACAATGAAGAAAGTATATTATTGGTGATTTGAGGACTCCATCTTGAATTATTTAAATTTCCTACGGTTTAGGTACCAATAGCCATTAGCAAATATTCCTATGCCTACAGATTGGGGAGCAGAATATTTCCATGTGCTATCAAAGCTTCCTTCTGGATTTTGCTTTTAAACTACTTATTATTCTCTGTTTCTGTATTTTACCCAGTAATTTCTGAGTCTATCAAATTTGCGCTGTTTTGGTAGAGTTTCTTTAAAGTACATGCCTGTGTTTCAAAGACAACCCATTGAACTAGTGTGAAACGCAAATGATAGAACTCAAAGAGCTGGGTTGTACTGAACTGGCAAAACACAGCCCCATGAATGAGGTTGTCCGGGAGATACCCTGGGCTACTTACAAATAGTAGAATGCAAATAATCTTTCAGTAATATGAATGACTTACTGCTGTCTGATTCATCTTTGTTTTTCACAGGTTAATAGAAATAAATTTATATTTTTCTTTCATTCAAAGAAAGGATATTTTTGATAAATTTATCATGAGAAGTTGTGATGGGGGAAAAAGCAGTTATATAGACACAGTGTCATCTCAGCAACATGTAGCTAGAGATGCCGTGACAGTATCCATCTGGTGAGAAAGAAAAGAAGCCCTATGTCTTTATTGTTGCCTGGCAACAGCATTTTTTCCTCATTTAGAGCAGACTTCATTAGTTTAAAGAAGGTGATTTTTACCGATAATTTGAAAAGCCAGAGCTTAGAAGTAAGCTACGTGAATTTTGGTTTGTGGGAAGAATAACCTTTTGTCTAATGTAAGTCATGCTTAATAAGGCTTTCTCTTTCTGAAAGTGATTTACTGTTTACAAACTGTTAATCCACCTGACAATGAATTCCCAAACCAAACAGTAGTCATCAAATCGTTTTCCAGGCATTATAATGTAAAAAGAATATCATTTTTCAAAAATATCATTACACAAATTAGTTCAGAGCTGTAGAATTGTGTTTTAGAATCCCTATTTGTGCTCATTATTATGTTAGTGATAATGCTTTGGCAAGAGACTAGACGCTGGGAAATCAGCTAATAATATAAAGTTGGTTTGGCCTTTGAAATATCTGTTCTAATTCTCCTCTTACCCTTGGCAAGTATCATGTATAATTCACATTGGAAAGGTGAAAAATATGTCAAATTTTATAGATCTTCACAAGAATAAAAGTATCTGTACCTTTCTTTGAAACTTTATTGTCTGAAAATTTGATTCCCCCTGTTATATGTAAAACCCCACAAAACAATTCCCAATCCCTCCTTTGCTGTGAATTTTAATTTGGAAGACAGCAGGTGGCTATTCTCCTTGGAGAAACAATGTGGTTATGGAGAAGTAATGCAGAATCCAGCAGGTCTGCCTTTAAATCCCACTTCAGCCACTTATTCTATAGCCATGGGCAAATGCTTGATCTTAAGTTTCTTCAGGACTAATTGAAAGCTTTAAATAAACTGAAATACATACTAACAACCTAGAAGAATTCCTGGTGTATAGTCAGCACTCAGAAAATATTATTATTTATTTTTATTATTTTTTGAGATGGAGTCTCAGTCTGTTGACTGAGCTGTAGTGAAGTAGTGCCATCTAGGATCACTGCAATCTCCTTCTCCTGAGTTCAAGCTATTTTCCTGCCTCAGCCTCCCCAGTAGCTGGGATTATAGGCAGCTGCCACCACTCCCAGCTAATTTTTTTTTTTTTAAGTAGAGACGAGGTTTCACCATGTTGGACAGGATGGTCACACACACACACACACACACACACACACACACACACACACAAATATATATAATTTTCATTTTCCTTTCTATAAATAGTTCTTCATGAATGTAAAGGCCATTTTTAGAATCCTGGCCTTTAAATAATTCCGATTGAAAAAAACTCGACTTTATAGTCTTTAAGTTCAATTTATGTTTGAGAAAATGTAACCATAGAGATTTTACTTTCCTCAAGCCAACAAGCTAGTTGACATTAGAACCAGAACGCTCATTGTTCAGTGCTGTCCTGGGTCCTCTCCCATACCTCTTTTATCTCATGCCTTTATTAATTCAGCATTTCTTATCTAATTGAACACCAGGTTATTTATGGGCTTCTCCATTGAATCCTCCACAGTTAGAGACAATGTGCTGGTAAGGGAGTAGGATAAGAGCAGTGTCTCATAGCTTGAATTAATGGTCTTCCTGCACAAAAAGTTAGGTTGCTTTGAATTAAGTATTTTAAACTAAAATCGTACCATCTCCTGAACACAAAGATTACATTGATTTTCTTTCACTAATGTACATCTCACTGTTTCTGCTTTCTTTCTGCTACCTATTCAGGTTATTTATAGTTCACTGTATAGATTCAGAGGTGAAAAGAATGGTTTCTTTACAAATTGCCTCTATGCCCATCATGATGCTCTGATTAATATGACTCAGCAGTGCTAGGTTGCTGCATTCATTTATTTCTAAGACTTCCACTAGCAGCATGGGCTACTGACTTCTAAATCCATATTGTTTTAATGTAGTTTCTGGAACCACTGTAAAGGCAAAATGGCAGATTGCCAGATGCAGCGGGAGCTCTCATTTATAGAACTGGACTTGTGAACTTGCCACATCTTCCTCTTAAGCCTTGGTCACATCTAGTTTTCTTTAACTTGTGAGCCATAACCCTGGAGGTTAACTTGGCTTTTCCCTTTTGCTTTTGCCCCATATACAGACAGTCACCAAGACCTTTTGATATTTAGTATAATTAAAATTTGGTCTTGTCTTCTACTGCTACTCACCTCACCAGACCGCCCACATCTATCTGATTTATTGCTTTGGGTTGGAATCATCAGTTTAGTGTTCCAGTTAGCAACTGAAGAGATTTTTCTATGATGCAATTCTGAGCTAATCGCCTTTGTGGAAACCCCCATGTCTCCCATTGTTCCTGGAACAGTATTCAAATTTCCTAACATGGCATAAAAGGCATTTATGATCTGCCTCTGTTCACTTCTTCCACTTGATCTCTCATCATCTAAGTGCACCTGTCTCCTGCAAGCTTCGCTGTGCTGAATAACTTGCAGTCCTTTGACAGTCTAACTTCTGAACTTTTATACATGCTACAATTTCTATTTGGCGTGTCTTTATACCCTTAACACTCCCTTCTCCCAAAGAGAAATACTTTTTAGTGAATAGAATATATTCAGTAAATACTTATTGAATGACTGTCCTTTGAATATCATACTTGGAATAAGAAAATGTTGTAAAGGAATTATAATAGTAACATATAGTTTTTATCTTCCTGGAGTCATCTATTTTTCTTTTCTCTGGTTCATTTTGGAATTGTGATTTGCTACTTAATTTTTTTTAGACCCCTGATCTTTACATGGGAGCCTAAAATCATGTTAGAAATATGGATGTGCTAGTCAGCAAACATTTCCTGAGCACAGAATGTTAGAGACTGGACTGTTTGGTCCTGCTGATACAAATGACTCTCAGGCACACAGCCTGATTTCAACTGCAGGCTAGGAGAATGTTTTTGTTAACTACATGCAATTTTTTTTTGAGGATTGCAGTAAATCTTTTTAAAAAAGATTATATAACATTTTAATGGGAAATGTTCCAAGTATTTATTGCTATGTTAAAAAAAAATTACTTCAGAACCTAGCAGCTTAAACCAACAATCATATCTCATGATTTGGGGAATCATAGGCAGAAATCAGCCCGGGATTCTAGTGCTCTAAGTACGGTTGACTAAAACAACTCGGACAGTATTCAGTGATGAATATGTTACCTCAAAGGGATCCTGATCCAGACCCCAACGGAGGGTTCTTGGACCTCACACAAGATTGAATTCAGGGCAAGTCCATAGAGTAAAGTGAAGGCAAGTTTATTAGGAAAGTTAAGGAATAAAAGAATGGCTACTCCATAGGCAGAGCAGCCCCAACGGCTGCTGTTTGGCTATTTTTATGGTCATTTTCTGATTATACAAGGGATGAATGTTTCATGAGTCCTCTGGGAATGGGATAAGCACTTCCTGGAAGTGGGGGTTCCTCCCCTTTTTAGACCATATAGAGTAACTTCCTGACATTGCCTTAGCATTTGTAAGTTCCTAGCACTAGTGAGAGTGTCTTTTAGCACGCTAATGTATTATAATTGGCATATAATGAGCCGTAAGTATGACCAGAGGTCACTTTCACAGCCATCTTTGTTTTGGTGGGTTTTTACCAGCTGTTTTTACCTCATGCTATTATATCAGCAAGGTCTTTGTGACCTGTGTCTTGTGCCAACTTCCTATCTCATCCTGTGACTAAGAATGCCTAACCACCTTGGAATGCAGCCCAGTAGGTCTCAGTCTTATTTTACCCAGTCTCTATTCAAGATGGAGTCCCTCTGACATTTGAATGCCTGTGACATATTTCCCCTTCCCTTTTGTAAGGTAACCCTAATCCTAAGGGTTGTAGAGGGATGCAAATCTGTCTTCTGTAACTTCTTCAGGCTGAATAGGGGCGATGATATTCCTGCCTATTAGCATCTCTTGTATTCAGGGAAGAGAGAACTCAGAAAGTGTCTGTATGTTGAGGGCCACTCGTAACTCATGGGTTTTGTTAAAAGGTGATATGTGGAAGATTAAGTGTTCAATTTAAGAGAACGTTGAGTAAAATTATCCTGCATTCCTACATGTAGAGTACAATAGCAATATATTCCATAATAGTAAAGCAAAATAAGTAATAACTATCCCAATAAACTAAATAAGTAAACTAAATAAGAAGGCTTTCTATGAACTTGGCCACTGTAACTTGGAACCAAACTGATAGGAGGTTGCTAGCTGATTCCAATATATATCCAGAATTAGAATACTAATCTGGAATTTTATGTTACATGTCCCTCTTGTTTCTTCTGAGCTGCAGTCAGATATCACTGATTGGTTCACAGGAATAAGCAAGGTCAGTCTAAATTGCAGGAAAAAACTCAAAAACAACTGGTGACACTAGAATCTAATAGCAGGTATCTACCAGAGTTCTTGGAAAATAGTTTTTCTCTCTCCAGTCTTACATTTTTACTAAAGACAAATCATGATAAGACTGATTTGCTTGTAAAAATAAGTTTTAGTCTTAAACTTGGCCTGATTATTTGTATAAAGTACAGCAAGAATAATTATTTTTCACATAGGCTTTCAAAAATTGGCTTTGATTAAACTTTAATTAATTAATTTGCCAATGTTGTTGTTTTGAGGCAAGGTCTCACTTTGCTGTCCGGGCTAGAGTGCAGTGGTGCTCTCAGGCTATTGAGCTCCCAGGCTCAAGTCATCCTCCCAGCTCAGCCTCATCAGCAGCTGGGTCTACAGGTGTGTACCACCATACCTGGCTAATTTTTGTATTTTGGGAGGTTATAAATGGGGTTTCACCACATTGCCCAGGTTGGTATCGAACTTGTGGGCTCAAGCAGTGCATCTGGCTTTGTCTCCCAAAATGCTGGGAATGTAGTAATGAGCCTCTTTTTTTTTTTTAATTTAAATTTTTGTGGATAGATGATGTATATATTTATAGGTTGTATGAAATATACAGGCATGGAATGCATAATAATCACAGGTCAAAATGGGTAGATAAAGGATTTTTCATAAGAGTTGTCAAAGTGTCTTTTAGAAATAATCAATATTATACATGCTCACACTTATATAACAAAAAGGATTGATTATCTTTGGTTTATGGAGACCATCTACCCACAGTCTGTCTGTCATCTACCATACAACTGAGCCCTAGTCTTTCTGTCAATCTTGTGAATAATCATGTGAATTGGTCCCTGATGTTTAGGAAGCCACAGAAATCTATTAACCAATTATTCTAATACAGCTCTGTCTGTCTCTGCATTTCCTACTACACATCTATCTCTCTTGCAGCCCAAATAAAATAAACATGTCGATGGAACCCGAATGGTGTGTAACTATTTAAATAAATTATATTTACATTGTTATGATTCATTAACTTTTTGTTCAGAACCTCACTAGCTTACAATATCGGACTAACGTCTTAGGATGAATCTAAAGTGTTCTTGCATGATCTGCCTCAATACTTTTCTGACCTTATTTCCTATTAATACTTTCTGTTAATTCTGTGATTCTGTTTCAGTCACATTGGCTCCCTCACTGTTCCCAAACAATCTAGGAATAAACCCAACTCAGGACCTCTGAACTTGATATTTCCTTCTCTTATATTCTTTTCCCCTAAATATCTAAGTGTCACATGTCCTCCCTTCTTTCAGGTGTTTACTTAAATGTCACCTACTCAAGGAGGTCTTTCCTGTTCAATACAAAATTGTGACTCCTCTCCATGACATTTCAAACTCTGTTTATGTTTCCTTTTTTCCCTTAGTATTTATTACTCTTTTATGCACAATACGTTTTTACTTTTGTATAATATGTTGTTCATTGTCTTCCACTTAGAAATTGGGAGGTCTCCACTAGGGTAGAAATTTTGGCTACTTTTGTTTATTGTTGTATGTCCAGTTCTAGCAACACCACCTAGCACGTAATAGCTGCTCAAAAACTCTTTGCTAGGAGGTAATTGGTACCACCACTACTGCCATTTGCAAGTATGGGAGACTGGGCTCAGTTCCTGTCAACAGGGATTTTTCTTCCTCTACTGAGACACAGTCTAGGTGATTTTATTCCCTGATCATCCTCTTTTCCTTGAGAATTTCAGAAGTGCTACTTGTCTATTTCATTCTTCTCATTTGAAAAAAACTATGAAAACTTGAACAAGTTGTTTAAATTTTTTTGGCTAAGCCTCAGAATTTTTCATCAGTAAAAATAAAATTACTTTTTCTCCCTGTAGTCTTGTGGTGGCACTAAACACAATTATTTAGATTAAAAGCACTTAAGTTTTGGTATGTGACATAATTCATATTTGAAAAAAATATAGTTCTAGTTGTCTTCCCTGTTTTTACTTCAGAGTTAGAAATTTTAAAGAAAATTCATTTAGGTAACAACTTGTTATAAAGTAGAGTGAGTCAGTAAAGACATGCGGTGAAGATACTATGAAGTTTGTCCTTTTTTGAAAACAGAGAAATTTCTCTATTAGCTTCTAATGCAGTATGAGTATAAATATGCTAAGGTGACATTCTTCACACCCTTCAATTCCCTGTCATCATCTTCCTAGCTGTCTCTTATCTAAAGAAACTATGCTGATGATTTGCAGAAGATTTTGTGTTTCTGAGGCTAGGTGCTTTTGTGTAGATGTCTCTAAGTGAGTATCCAATGCTCTTCCACAAAGAAAATGCTCTGGTTTGTTTACTGTAGCTATTTCCCAATTACAACATGACATCTAGATTTCTTGTCTCCCTAAATAACTGCTAGCCACTTAATTATAGGCTGGGTAGTATGAAGCAGATGTTTTTAGAACATCTTTGACATGGGGCTTTGGGAGTCCATAGGATTTCAGTTAAGGATTGTAGCATGCTTAGGGGCTGTCACTAACCTGAAGCCTATTCTGCACATGGACCAGTTTGAGAGCAAGGGTGTTTATCTCATCTATATGCATGAGTGTGTGAGAAAATATGTATATGTTTACATTGAAGATGGGTCAGTCCTTGGGTCCCAGGATGTTCAGAGGTACAAAGAAGGAGGACCAAAGTATCTGTAACAACAATTATGATCTTTTTCAGCTCACTTTTATCCTTTCTGTGATTCCTTAATATGTGTAGAGTCCTAGGAACTGCCATTTTCTACACGTCACAGGCAATAGTTCTTTTCTCTTCTCTTCTCTTTTCTCTCTTCTCTCTTCTGTCTTTGCTCTCCTCCCCTCCAGAGTCTCACTCTGTCACCCAGGCTGGATCTTGCCTCACTACAACCTCTACCTCTTGAGTTCAAGCAATTTTCCTGCCTCAGCCTCCCAAGCAGCTGGGATTGTGCTAATTTTTGTATTTTTAATAGAGACAGGGTTTCACCATGTTAGCCAGGCTGGTTGCGAACTCCTGATCTCTGGTGATACACCCACCTCAGCCTCCCAAAGTGCTGAAATTATAGACATCAACTGCCAAGCCTGACCAGCAATAGTTCTTTTGCTAATCCTCTGAATGAATCAATCAAAATAAGGTCAATAGGACTCTTGAATTACTAATGTGCAAAGTATAAGCATATATTATCCACTTTAGGTAACCTCATTTTCAGCACCCTTAAGATTAATTATATAGAAAATATATAATTAATCAAATAATCATAGAAAAATAAGCTTTTCCTAGTTGTCTTATAATGTATAAAAAGGATAAAGGATTAGGATTATAAATGAATAATTACTATAGAAAGATGCTTGGGAATCTCAGGAGGTTTGTATATCAGCTTGCTTAGGCAGTGAATATGGACAGTACTTCACTAATCCTTTCTTACAGTCTTGCAGCTTTATTTAAGACTAGCTTATATTCTCACCTTCTTTCCCTGTATTTCCCTTCTCCCAGTGTGATAGCAAGAGCAGAGTGATAACATTTTTCATGAGAATCCACACTGAGGTGGGGCAGAGCAAGGTGCAGCTGGAGATTTCTTGTGGTGGGTTTTTGTTTGTTTTTCTTTTAGGCAGCAGGTGCAAGAGTCCTTGGCAGGTACATTTTAGATTCTAGAGCTATCTGTTGACAAGCTGTAAAAGCTCTATGGTGTTAAGAACTCTAGAGAGTTTGAACTCCGGGTAACTGGAGTGTCCCTTTTGACAAACTAAACTTGGTAAGAAATACTTCTAAAATAAATTTACATTAGGAGCTTCCTTGCACCAGGGTGGTAGACATAACAAAAGCATCTTGAAAGTGGTATCTCCTTTCCTAATGTGTCTGAGTAGTTTCTCTTCCCATTATCATCTTACTCATTCTGCGTGTCTTCTTTAAGCACCTCACTCTATAAGACTGCTTCCTGTCATCACCCCTCCTCTTGCCTTTCATACCTATTTTGAAGGACAGCTGAAGTGAGAACCTGGACATTTCTGAAAAAACAAAAGGGAAAAGCTGTTAATGCTTCTGACCACGCAGATTTCCTCCCTTGCTTTGATTATGTTGTGGGGAAAATCGGCAGGAGTATTACATGGCTATGGATTGCCATTTCATAAAATATCTTCCTTTTTGCGGATCGGGCTTGGAAAATACTTGAGAACTCTTTGTTAAACATCAGAAATGTCTGCTCTGGTTACTTGCTGATGATCCTTAGCAGTGACCATATGGCTTAGCATCTTAAGCACTAGACTGTGACTTAGGAACTGCGTTTTGATATTCAAGAGTTCATCTTCTGTTATTGATGCCAGCTGAGCCACCATCCATAAAATGTGAATAATGAACTACTCTGGAAGGTAAAGAACATTAATAAATTCTTCCCATCATTCTGAAGTGATATAAATATGTGATAAATTATGGTAGAGCACATGGTAGAAGAAACACATTCTGAGTACTTCAGAAGATGGATGCCTTTAATTTTTTGGATTACTTTGGGTATGATGGGTTTGGCAGTTAATTCCATGGGTATATGTACGTGTAGGTTATGTGTATAATACTAAGCCAGTAATTCCCAAACTTTTCACTAACCCAATACTGTTTTCCTGCGCTTTCATACATATATATTTCACATTTAAGAGATTGTGTTCACTCCAAACTTGCTTTTATCAATCAATGTTAATAGGTGCATTCCTCCATTAAAAAGGATCACTTTCAGGACTTATGGTTATCAGATAATAGTTAATATTCTGGATGTTACAACTTGAGACACAGAAAACAAATTTAGCCTTTTTGTCAATCATTGAAGTTAGCTGTGAGAAAGTTTGTGGTTTTGATGGAATAGTCAGCAGACTATAATTTTCTTCCTTCCTGTGTTTTGGGGCTTCTAACAACCAGGAACAGCAGATTCTGAACAACTTGATAAAGTATTGCCGAATTCAGCTTTAGATGCAGTTTCTCTAGGCAAGTGTAGTTCTTGGGAAATTAGAGCATGATATTATTATATATTAAAAGTAATGGTAGAAACTGCAATTACTTTTGCATCAACCTAATAATTTCAAAAATCTTTGGGTTACTTATTCCAGAGAATAAGGTACAAATAACAAAAATATTTTGACACAACTGTAATTAACAATGATAAAATAACTTTAGGTGAGTCAAGAGAAAGCATCTTTTCTAGTGATCATTTTGGCTTATAAGGTGTGTTACAGAACCGTCACAGTCGCATAATTTTTCATTCTTCACGCCTGCTGATCCGCAATTGAAAACACTAGAGCAACCTTTCTTTTCTTTAGAAGAAACACTACTATATAAATTATTATAAATATGAATTACTAAGTTTTAATACTGTAGCTATATAGGTTACTAGTTTTAAATTTTTAAATAATATATTTGTATTATTCACCTATTCCTAATGCAACTACATTATGTGCCAAACTAGGGTGGGGTAGAGTGTGCATGCACTCAAGAAACATGATTCTGAGTTAAAACATGAAGTGATTAATAACATTTCTTCTCCAGAGACTGGATCTCCAATTACAGCATCGTGCATTGGATTAGGTAATTCTAAAACACCTCCACCAGGGCAAGCAGGAAAAAGTGTTCCAGGATACAATGGTAAGGAATGACCCTGATAATATGTAATGTTAATAAATTTGGCATTTTCTTGAATCTAGTGTGTATTATGTTGCATGAAATGAACTAGATGCTCAATAAGAATTTGGATGAATGAATACCTTGTATTAAAAATGAATGCCTTAATTTTTCCTGTCAAAAGTAAAGTTGTGGATTTCCAGGATATGTTCTAAATAACTGTTATAACCCCCAAAATAATATTATTTGTAAGATAGGTTAGGAATATGGGTGTGAAATTACTATGAAGGAAACATTTGCAGGGGGCCCAGTACTTTACATATATAATTTCATTTCATGCCAAAGTATATTTAATTCAGAGCTATTATTACTGTTTTAGAGATGAGTTAACGAACTAGTTAACAGGCTAAATAATCATCTTAAGGTAACACTGCTAGTTAGTTACTGGGTACAATGCAAACCATTGCCCTCAGAATTTGCTTGCTTTCATTTCAAAAGCTACAGTTTCTTATTATATATTACACATGCTGCCTTTTAATTTAGAAGTGAAGACAAAGTTTTTAAACCTTATTATTTAAAAATAAAAACAAACCAGAAGTGGTGGCTCACACCTGTAATCCCAACATTTTGGGAGGCCAAGGCAGGTGGATCACCTGAGGTCAGGGAGTTTGAGAACAGCCTGGCCAACATGGTGAAACCCATCTCTGTTAAATATACAAAAATTCACCAGACATGGTGGTTTGTGCCTGTAATCCCAGCTACCTGGGAGACTAAAGCAGGAGAATTGCTTGACGCTAGGAGGCAGAGGTTGCAGTAAGCTGAGATCGTGCCACTGCACTCCAGCCTAGGCAAGGCACAGCAAGACTCTCTCTCAACGAGCAAATAAATGAATAAATAAATAATAATAAGAGGGAGGATTCCAAAAGAAAGCATTTCTTTGATGCTGGCTTTATGTGACTAAAAGCTATAATCTGTCAATTTTTGGTTTTAAATATTTGGTAGTAATCATTATTAAATAATTTCCCTTGGACAGATCTCCCGAGGTATATGAATTATACAAGTCATTTAACTTTTCAGACATTGTTTTCTTATTTCTAAATAGGAATAATATTTTCTATATGCTTTCCAGGGCTTCTGCTCGGTGTTGTTAGGCAACAAAGCATTAACCCAGTGCCTACCAGTATAAAGACAGTGTAAGTCTTAGCTAGTAGTGTTACTAATATTTCAAAAAATCCAGAGGACTGACTTGATTTAGACTCACATATTCATTTTACAGACCAGGAAAATGAGGCACAGAGGTTTTGTAATTTGCATAAAGTCACACAATTTGGCTTAATAGACTTATGAAGAAAGCCCCGCTTTGGGAAACAAAATATGATTCCTGACATGTTTCTTATTTGCGTATAAATTACAAAATTCAGAGATTTGTCTTTTGCTTCTCTAACATAAAAATATTGGATTTTTCTCCTAGGACAATGACTAGTTACAAGAAAATGGATCATTTGGTTTAACCTAGAAGATATATTTATAAAAAGACGCTTTAGATTTTTTTTATTCAGGGCAGAAATAGGTATTCTGTGAAGTCAGTGACTTCTCTAGCCCTGAAAAGGTGATGAACTCAGATTTAGTGAAATCCTCTGTTTGAACAGCCTGTCATCTCTGCTCCTTTTATCAGAAAAATTGCTTTTGTGTTGAGACATTTTTAGGGGTTTCTGATTGTGGAAGATGTTAAACACATTTCTCTTTTAGTATTTCAGTACCATTTTTATATCTAATTGTAAGAAATAGTTAAGCTTTGATGCCCATGGAACTTCAATACAGAAGTTTCTCACTGTCTGAAAGCAACTGGCTTGCAGACAGTACAGGTTAAACGTTTATAACCAAGGAACCAGTGACTTTATGACTGATGATTTTTTATGTATTTTTATAACTTTTATGATTATTTAGAGATGAAAACTGTAATGTAATATTCTGTAGTATAATAAAAAAGACATCCTTTTAGGAAAGAAAAGAAACCATTGTGTATAAAAAATTTAACACATTCATTGAGTACCATATGCAAGCTTGTTTCATATACATTTTTAATATACTCCTTGCATAAGCACTATGAGAAAGAAATTTCTCTCATTTCATAGACAGGGAAACTGAATGGGTAACAGAATGTGTGCAGAGGCATATAGTGATTTGGCCACTGTGCTGATATTTAGGGAAACAAAGATGTATTAGCCCTGGCCTCTGTGAACTCACAACCTAGTGAGATATAGGCACTTCTACTAACTGTCAATACAGAATTTTAAAACAAAATGCTCCAGGAGCACAAAGGAGGGAACAATTTTTTTTTGAGACCAACATCCTTCTTTTCTCATAGTTGCTTAAGGTAGAATTACCTGGATGAATGAGGCTACATGTAATAATCTATTAAAACCTAGAAGATGATGACTTATCTTCATATTTAGTTTGCACCAAGGGTTACTGAATGTGGATAAAAGCTTTGATCTCCTAAACTCGTTTAGGATTTTATTGGGACAGCATAGAAAGTATTGAGATAATATTTGGGAAGATTAAATTGAGCTAATTTAAAGCTCCTAAGTGGATATTAAGCTTTAAATCAGAATAAGGGATTTATGGTGCTTGTAAGCACTTTATTTTTGTTGCGTATAATGTTTTTTGGTGTGCTTGAAAACTTCATTTCCTTTACTTTTAAAAAAGCTGGACACATTTTTAATGTTTCTGATAGACGACAAGGATATATTTAGTGGACATAGACATAAAATTACCACATATTTGAGATACGATCTCTTCATTTAAGTGATATTCTGAAGGAAAATGTCTGATGTTAGGAATCAAATACATGTGCTCTTTTTTTTGGTAAGATATTTTAGTTTATATATTTTCACAGTCTCAAGGAATTAAAAGATTACTTTCTTAATCTAGAGATTTTGGGGGTTGAATATAAAAATTATAGGAATATGCTTAAGCTTTAAGGCTATTTTTATTCAATATTTATATTTTACTTTGCAGTTATGATTTTGAATGACAACATGCAAAAACTGAAGGCTCGGTGTTTAGGAAATATTGTGGTAAAGTAAGCCAAAATTTCAATTCTATTTAAAAGGGCAAAAATGGGTGTATAATATTAAGAAAAAATGGAGTCATTGCAATGTTACTGCTAGTGAGGAGGTTGTAGAAAGAACTTGTGTGTTGTTTAAGAATTGTGTCAACTCTGTCTTGATTTAAACGTAGAAGTCCTATAAAATACAATGCATTTAAATGTGATTTTCAAAAACCATACATTTTGCATCTTTTTAAATCACTGTTTTTTCATTTTACAAGTTATGTATAAAGTTAACTTACATACAAAAATATGAACAATTAAATAAACTTTCTGTACTCCCACCTCTCAGCAATACATTATTAATTTTGTAATATGTATGTCTTTCTACATATTTCTTTTTTTGTTGTTATAGATTCAGGGATACATTTGCAGGTTTGTTTCATGGATATATTGCATAATTCCAGGGTTTGGGCTTCTAGTGAACCCATCACCCAAATAGTGAAGATATTACCCAACAGGTAGTTTTTCAAGCCTTTCCTCCCTCCCTCACACCTTTTGGAGTCCCCACAGTTTCTTGTTTTCATCTTTATGTTCATGTGTACCCATTATTTAGCTCTCACTTATAAAAGAGAACCTGTAGTCTTTGATTTTCTGTTTCTGATTTGACATTCCACTTTTTGAAAAACATTTTACGATGGTGAATCAATTTATCTCTGTGTATTCCTGTTTTCTCTTAACCTTGTCTCATAAGCATGTTTAATTTTTACGGCTTCTTAAAATTTTTATCCCCGTTGTAGGCTTCTTAGTATTTTTTGAATTTTTATGATTATAAATAATACTGTATTGAAATCTTTTTGATCATCTTTTTCTGCTTTTCTGATAATTGCAATAGTACTGAAGAGATTTCTGAAAGTATAATTGCTGGGTCAAATAGTAGCATCTTATAAAGTTCCTGATTTACCAAATGCCCCAACTTCTTGTTAACATTTTTTTTTTATCATTGTTCATTTGATAGGCAAAATGCTTCCATTTAAAGTAAAAATTTTTAATTTATTTTAATTAAATCAAGACATGTACTTTAAAATTGTTATGCTAGTGGAAGCAGAAATGGAAGTTGATTAAGTTAGAAGGTTTATAATATGTGATATTTTAATAATTGATAGAGAAGTTGCTTTAGTCCCTCTGATTAGCATGATATTGACATCTTTACGGATAGAGGTTAGTAGTAGAATTCACCACACTGAGCTACTATAAATACAGAACATTGTATATCAGGTTTTAAGTTATTTGCTTTCCTATTTATTTCTATTGGAAATCAAAAGAACTCTTATTGCTTGGCATTCTTAGATTGGCATAAGATTGCTTCCTGTAAAGAAGATATTTTAAATTCTATGAAAATTACATGAAAAGCAGTAGTTAAAATAAGATATTTGTTCAGGTAGAGACATTTTAACTTTATAGAAAGCTAATAGAAAACGCACGTTATGATATAATTCTTCTCATGCTATTATCAGTAAACATGTAAGCACTATATTACTTTGTTAAAAGTTTCCATTTTAAGAAAACATATCCAACAAGATGAAAAAATTAAATATTGAACATTTCATTTTTATTCACAATTCTCTGAAACAGAATCTGTATTGACATAGAGCTGGTTCAAATTTGACCTGTTCAAAGGAAAAGCAGCAGGAGAAGGGAAACTTGTCAAAGAAATTAGTAATTTGAACATGATTGTGGGTGGATGTTTAGCTTGCTTAGGGAATAACATGGTTTTTGAGAGCTTTTCGAAGCACTTTAGCAGCATACATTTTTATATAACCTCCTAACTTTGTGAGTCATCTATTCCATCTTCCACAACCTGTTGCAAGATTTCAGAGGTGGTATTTGATGCCAGCACAGTTTTAAACTCCTCATGGGTTTTATCACTCTCATTATGGGATACTTCATCCCCCATCCATTCAGAGATAATAAAATATAGCAGTGTCCTACATAAACTGTAATTTTTTCTTATAGCCATTAGTGTTATTTCAAATACTTAAAAGTAACACAACTATTGCCTTAAAGCATTCTATGGTTTAGATAGTCACTAATTCACAATTATTTTCCCCTCTGTATTCCTAAGATAATTTTATTGCACAGATCTAGGTTTCTGAGATTTAATTATAAATTATTTGATGATGTAATATGACAAACAGTAGAATTTGATTCCTCTCTTAGGTTAACAGTGAAACTAGATATTTGAATATATTATAAATTTTTTATTAGAAAGGTAAGATAAGGTAGAAATAATCAGGAAACAAAGGTTACCACCAAGATTTCTCTCTTTCACAGAACATATTTTGAAACCTTTTTTCGGAACTCATTTTATCTATGAGAGCAAGAATTTCCTTTTGAAACCCACATTGCCAGCAGCCATTCCACCCTAACTTATCAACCTGAAAATTATTCACATATCCCAATGGCTGCATGCAGTATGTGTAGGATCATTTTATATTTAATATCTGTAACATTTCACATTACATATCTGATGACTCATTTGTGTAAGTTCACATTTAGAAATAGTAATACATGGAAACAAGTAAACAAAAACCAAAAAAACCCTTTGACCCACTTAGATTTTTCTACATTCTTTTTTATGGCATTCTGAAAATCACTGCTTTGTTCTCCTGGGGACCCCTTGACTAGAAGGAGGTGGCCATTTTAGCAATTCCTAAACTACCATACGCCTTAGAATGTAATAAAAAGGAATCCTGCAGTTTTCGTGTTTTATTAGATGATTTTCATTCATAGAATTTATCCTTCTAGTAGAAGAGAGAACTTCATGTCCACATGAATGTTAGAAAATTCTTTTGATTTGGAAACCTATTCCAGGCAGTTAATTTAGTAGGAAAGTTATGGTATCTGAATTCCTATGAATACAAAACACTCATGAATTTTAGAAGGTGTTCCTACAATTGCGTCTAGAGCTCCAAAGTGCAGAAATAAAACTATGAGTCAGTAATTTCCAGGCAACAGAGAACAGGGCATGAAAGAAAATTTTAACTGCAATTGCCTTTCTCTGTAGCACAGGCTCACTGTTATTAAAGCCATAGGTCTCTGGCTCTTTCTCTCTGATGGGCAAACATTTTTCTCTGACCGGATCCGCTGTTGCTATTGGAAATGTGGCCAGTTCACCCTGTGCTGTGCCCTGGAGGCAATAGTGAGTGGGGTGTGAGGGAGTTGTATGGGATTGTCCCAGTGGCTTTTACTTTAGTGCCTGCCAATTTCTCATTCTTCAGATATGGTTAACGATATCTGTTCACACGTTTACAGCTTTGAGTGATACAGTCACTGTGTTGCCATCTTGGGAAAGAGCCAGGGAAGCTTTCTTTTCATTCAGGTATCCTTTGCGTATAACTAAGCATGTCACATACTTATAATCCTGTTCCTTTCTAAATCTCATATACAGTTTGGAGTATGATATTTTATTAGCCTTATAACATCACTAGGAGGTAGGCAATGGACAGACATTATCTTCCTCATTCTAGACATGAGAGATTATGCAACATTAGTAGTTGCACAGCTGGAGCTCACATTATTACCTAGTCTTTTGTCTGCTCCGAGGGAAAGAAATTATGTTCGGTCTCTTGTGGGGAGATAAAAAGTAACTTCATGTAAAAATCTGAAAATCCTAAGGACACCATAGGAAATACTGACAGTGCAAAGTTGGGATTTAACCCAGATCTCTCTGGGGAACTAGTTTCAATTTATTTCTTTTGCTATGGAAATTCCAAATGGAGCAGTGAATATAGACCATCTTTTTTCTATGCTAGGAGGCATCTTGGATTTTAATATTTCAGATTGGCCAGGAATGTGTTACCTTCTAGGGTGATGGACATCCTTTTTCCTGACCTAGCTGTTTATGGATTTCTCAGCACTCTGCTTCCCTTCCCACATGGGTATCACTGCTGCCTCAGTTATTCACCTTTCCCCTTCAGAATGGTCTTTTAGGAAAAGAAATTCTCTAAGAGAACTCTCAATTCATAATTGGATGAGTTGTACCAACGCCATCTTTCACTCTGCTTGGCAGAGTTGGGCAAGGCATCAAGGGTGGTAGCATTTGCTTTCAAATTTGAAGGGTGAGTATAGGTATTAACTAGTTCATTTCTTAGTATTTTTTGCATCTTTCCCTTCCTTCTGCCAATACAACACACTTTTACATTCTTGTAACTACGTTAAAAAAGTTATTTCTCTGTAACTTTAGAAAAGGAGCCCCAGTGCACCCATTGTTCCAGAAAAAAGATCTTCACTTAATGTGTAATAATCCTTAGCAATAAGTAGAAAGATGTTAATTTGGAATATTGCAAAAAAAAAAAAAAGCCTGCTGTAGCTCATATGTACCTAATGTCTATCTGGATCTTACTGACTCTTTTTCCATGTTTTCATTCACTGATCACATTTTCTTCTCACATGTTTGCATGTGTGTGTGTGTGTGTGTGTGTGTGTACACACATAATACACACACACACACATATGCACACACAGCAGTCCCTATCATATGTAGTTTCACTTCGTGCAATTTCAGTTACCCGTGGTGGACCACGGTCCGAAATTATTAAATGGAAGATTTTAGAAATAAATAACTCACATGTTTTAAATTGCACACCAGGAGTAGGTGATGAATTCTTGTACTGTCCCGCTTAGTCTTGCCAGGATGTGACTCAGCCCTTTGTCCAGTGCACCCATGTTGTCTGTGCTACTGCCTTTTAGCCACTTAGTAGCCGTCTTGGTTATCAAATCAGCTGTCAAGGTGTTGCAGTTCTTGTGTACAACTAACCTTTATTTTACTTAACAATGGCCCTAAAGCGCAATAGTAGTGATGCTGGCATATTGTTCTAAGTGCTCTATTTTGATGTTGTTGCTGTTCATCTCTTACTGTGCCTAATTTCTAAATTATACTTTATCATAGCTATGTATATATAGGAAAAACATATTTAGGGATCAGTACTACCATGCTTTCAGGCACCCACTGGGAGTCTTGGAACACATTCCATGTAGATAAAGGGGAACTACTGAGAGAGAGAGAGAGAGAGAGAGAGAGAGAGAGAGAGAGAGAGAGAGAGAGAGAGTGTGTGTGTGTGTGTGTGTGTGTGTGTGTGTGTGTGTGTGTGTGTGTGTCTGTCAGTATGTGTGTATAAAAACAAATGCTTCCAATTCTGAATCGTTTTTTCCCCCCTTTTCTTTAGGACTATTGTATAGTTTCCTTTAGGAGTCTCTCTTTAGAGATCCTTTTCAATATTCAATCAATATTCAAATTACCACATCTGATTTTGTAACATACCACATCTTGTTAGCGAGGAACAGAAAGCATATTCTTATTTTATTCTACAAATTACCAATTGCAATTTCATGTCTTGCTTTTTATCCTGATCCTCAGTTAGACTTGTGAATAATGAAGTAGTTTTCTGAAAGCATCTCAGAAAGAACTTGGGACAAACACACATGCTATTCACAGCAGGTTCACACCTTGCATAGGAATAAAAACTTCTCTTCCAAGTGCTACTGGCAGAGCAGAGTTTAACCACCTTCTGTAAAGTTCGCCTGATGAACACTTGAATGGTTGCATTCGATATTATTTCATTAACCTAATGGAGTAGACATCATTCACTGTCCTCCCTATCTGTATTCTAAAAATACCAAATTTCTTCTTCTTGTAGCTCACAAAATACTTGGATCTCCATATGTCTGTGACCATAGTTTATATCCTGTTTAATTAGTGTGTAGCACAGTGCATGAGGAATACCAAACACCTAACAAATATTGATTGAAGGAAGAAAATGAATGTATGTGTTAACACATAAATAAATAAATGAATGAATAAGGCGATTGAATAATTCCTCTGGTGTTTTCTTCTCTACTGTTCAAATCTCTGTGCGTTCTCTCCACTGGTTACTTCTGCTCTAATTTTTCTCATCCTAAATCAACCTGCCTCTGTGCATTAAGCCACTGACATAAACATCTCCTTCCAGTCACCTGATTTTTAAAAAGTATAGTCTAACCTTACTGCTCCTACTTCCTGTTTATTCCTTAATCATTCCAGCTGTTGCTTCCCCTACTCCAATGAAATGGCAATTGTGAGAAAATTCAGAGCAACTTAATTACTGAGTTCCATGACCATCACTGCATCCACTTTCAAACAAAATTTATACTTCATTTGACCTTGTTTAATACTTGGTTATTATTAAAACTCTATTCTAGTGGCTTTTTAGAAAGTACGTTTTCCTGAATCTCATATATCCCTGATTTTCTTTCTTTCTTTCTTTTTTTTTTTTTTTTGGCTCAGTGGCGTTTTTTTCTTTGATAATTCTTTAACACTGGGGTTTGGCCTTAGAGTTCTTTTCCCTCTTTTATACTCTCTCCCTGAATCATCTCACCAATTTCTAAGATTTCTGTAATTATCTAGCTACAGATCGTGAGCATATCAATATATCCACCCAGGCTCATCTCCCTTCTGATTTCAGACATGTATTTATTAACACATTACTTGATAGCCACAGGTTGCTAAAACTCAGTATCTCACCAAATTCTATGTCACCTATCTACTTTTACAAATCCCAAAATGCCACCTCTCCTGAAAATACTGCTTTTATTGCATTACACTCTTTGTGTTGGCATCACTATTAATCTAGAATAGAAACTTTAGAGTCAGCTTTGATTCTTCTCTTTTCTTCATCCCTCACATTTAATTTTCATCCTCTTACTGTGGATTCTTGTTATCCAGTTCATCACACCTGCTTCAGTATTCTTCCTAGAACAAAGGTCCAATTACATCTTTTGTTTTTTAAAAGCATTTGGCAACGTGGCTTTAACATGTCCTATTGTACTAATTAGGGTTCTCTGAAGAAATAGAACCAATAGGATGTGTACACACACACACACACACACACACACGTATAGAGAGGGAGAAATATTTGTTTCAGTGAATTAGCTTATGCAGTTGTGAAGGCTAGCAAGTATAAAATTTGCAGGACAGGCCAGTAGGCTGAAGACCCAGGAAAAGTTGGAGTTTGAGCCTGAAGGCAGAATCCCCTCTTCCACCTGGGAGGTCAGACTTTTTTTCTATTAAGGCCTTCAACTAATTGGATGAAGCTCATTCACATTATGGAGGATAATCTGATTTACCCTAAGTCTACTGATTTAAATGTTAATTTCTTCCAAAAAATACCTGCACAGAAACACCTAAAATGCTTGACCAAATATCTGGGTACCCTGGGCAAGCTAAATTGATGCTTAGAATTAGCCATCACACCTATTCATAATTTTGAGAAATATTTACACACACACACACACACACACACACACACACTGTAAGTGTTGATTAGATTGAGCAGGCTATTTATACTTGCGTGCTCATTATCCACTTTATTTTTTCAAGCCCTTATTGCTGTACCTTATATATTTTAAGAAATCATTATCTATTTGCTGGTTAACTGACTGAATGGAAAGAATAAATGAAACAGAAGAAATAGATGGAGGGAAGGAAGGGTTCAGGAATGTTGGTCACACAGCATGAAGTGTCTTTCTTATTCCTTTTTCAGCTTCATGAACCTATTCAAGATTGAAATCATAGATCACTTTCTGCATGTCAGATTCTTTGAGCTCACTCCTTTCTCATGTTTTCTTTTGTACAAAATGTCTGCACCACACTACTTATATTGAATTCTTTGTTAGATGCCTCTACAAGATGATTTGAATAATACCAGCACCTACTTTTGCCCTTTTGCTATTCTGGGACCTCATCCTTCTCATTTTATCTCTTACTTTTTCCCCCATTTCTCATTCTTTTTCTTATTCTCTTCCCTGTCATCTCCCAGCACCATGTGTCATATTTAACAGCAATAACCTCTATAATCCAAAGGGAACCAACTAGACATATGATGTCCCTCTGTAAGGGTGGCTTTAATTCCAAAGAGAAAGTGAAATGCTGATATTTTCTATTCTTAATGATTAAGATTAAAGATACTTTCAGATATGCTTAGGATGACCAATTTTTACCACTGAAGTACATTTTAGGTTGGGCTTTCCATTGAACAGAGGTTTTAATATTTGGCGAGTGTTACCAACCTTCCAATAACTGGATGAAAGCCAAAAACTCTCCTAGGAAACAGTCAAGTTTTATATTAAATTTCTGGGAGTTCAAAGAGTCCACAGTGTTCATACACCCTATACTGTGTTATTCTTAATTCCCAGGTTCTACAGGTATATATATAAACTTATCCAGATCTTTCTTGTAAGAATGGGAGATGGTATGAAAATGTGTAGTTTCCTTGTTCTTCAGAAACGTTGTGCACATATTTAAAGTTTGGTGCAACATCTCTGGAAGCCGGTGTCCTTAAGGCTTATTTTTTTCTGAGAGATGGCTACCGCTATGCTTCCATCCTGTAGGCATCAATTAATTATAAGAATATACTCTATTTGCTATAAATTGCTAGCACCATGTTTTTTCTTGAGAAGCAAGAAGAAATACAGGTTAGCAGGGCATCTTCTTTTAAAAATAGAGGTTGCAAACCTAACTGACTTCTGGAAAGTGTGAGATTTTCTCTTTCTCTCTGTAACATTCTTTCTATAAAATGCTATCCTCTTGGTCCTGTGTAAACACTCTGAATTAGGTTCATACTAGGCTACCTGGACACTCAGCTCATGTACAAAGCACCAAATACTAACTCATTTAGGTAGGATTACTAACAGGAGTCTCTGCTATGAGCAGATAGTGTGTTGATGCTGGTGGACCAAAATGTTTGATTTGGGGTAGGTAAAATGGGAAAAAAATGACTGTTTAATATATGTTTTTTGATATGCATAAATCTTGTCATGGGCTGCTCAGATATATGGATCAGCATTCCTGTATATCAGCAATCAGGTGGAATTAAACAGCTGTTCTCATTGTACCTGGCATGTGCACTGTAATTTGCTTCAGACTCCACCACTCTCTGTTGCCCTCAATCCATAAGAAATGTTGTTTGCCATTGATTATCACAGATACCTCTTCTTTTTCTTTAGTATAGTAGAGAAATAATTTCCAATACCCAGGTATATGTCAAAAATGGCACCATGAAATTCAGAAAAACCCCATATATTGTGATATATTTCTTGGGAGCAACTGAAAATTTTCTCTTATTTAATATGCAAGCAGAATGCATCTTTGTCAGGTTTATTATCATTTATTTTATATACAGTTTACTTCACTCACTAATGTTATCTTTTGCTGCCCGTATTGGCATACAATTTGCCACTTTTTCCTAGGGTCCTCTTCACTTCTTCACCTTCAGCATCCTGGAAGTGCTGCTAAATAGAGTTTTAGTAGTTGTTATAGTCATATTATATTTCAGTATTTAAAAATCGATGATTTTACATTTTTCTGTAAAATATTAACAAAAACTGATGAAGTGAATTATCTATATAGTTATTTGCAAATATTTACATAGTAAGCTCAGTTAAAGAACCTGAAGTGATTATTGGCTTCAACCTATTGCCTTCATACAGATTTAGCAAACAGCAATAATAACAGCAATAGCAACAACACAACAACATTTCTTTGGATTATTTCACGGATTACAAAATACCTTCACGTGCATTTTATGTAACATGAAGTCCAGAAATGCTGATGTAACATATTTCCTCTGTCTTAAAATAATTTTAAATAAAGAGCATCTAGCAAGGGAGAAGTTCACCCCAGGATCACTACTGGCAGGCTGGACGTTATAGAAATGGGCCTATCTGCTGCGCTGCCCAGGGAGGCATCAGCAGCTGCTTCCATTTGTAACAGCATTTTGTTCCTGACAGAATGTGAGAAAAAAAGTCAGTGCCATGAAGTTCTAATGTTGAGGTGGCCATGTGACCACACTACTTTCTTTTGTGCTGTGAGACTCGCAAACACTGCCGTGGGGAGTGTGTGTGATGTTGTCTTATGTGGACAGTAGCCATCTCTACTACGTTTTCAATTTTCTTGGCATCAAAGCCACACATTTACAAATCCATTTAGTACCTTTTATTTTTTTTGTTGTGTAAATATGATTTTGAAAGCCCCTAAGTTTATACAGTATTGAAAATTCCAAACTAAAGTATCGAGAAGGTTTCTGTGTTCAGAAAGCGATTTGAACAGTTGTCTTTGTTAGCAGGCACTTCCTGCAAGGACCACATATGAGAGCTTCATTTATTTATGGAAAGAAAGAAAGATAGATAGATAGACAGACAGACAGACAGATAGATAGCGGGTACTTCCTACAAGGAACAAATATGAGAATTTCTTTTATTTATGTAAACATAGATAGATACATACATGCATACATACGTACATAGATACATACATACATATATAAATAAATAAATCTATGAGGTTAAGCCCTTGCCATAAACAAAACTCCTGTTTGACACTTTAAATGAAAGAAGTATAAGGAGAAAGTTTCCTGAAAACAAAAGATGCGTAGTTCCGTGTATTTTATATACTGAAGGATTTCCGTGTGTTTATAGAAGTGAGAAATCCCATGGGTCTGGATGATTATGGAAAGAAAAAAGAGGAAGCAGAAAGAATTCCCAGAGGATGGAGGGACAGTGATTATGAAAATAAGTTTGTACACTGGGTTCTTAATTAGAATATTCTATTACACAAAGAGACGGGCAAAGATGACACCTTGGTACTTCAAAAAAATAACTATTCAATGGTGAAAGAATCGTTTTCTTAGTAATTCAGTGACACATATTTTGGTTCTTTTTGACAAGTATGCCTTTCATTGAAACAATGATTATTGTTAATAATTATTTGAATTCCACATATTTGTGCCTTTTGTGAACTTTCCAGAGACTAAAGTCATTCTTCAACAATTCTGCTGTACAGTGATCAGCTACATAAACCTCGATTAGACATCTGTCCAGATTTAGGAATTATATTTCAGTGCGGGATTTGAACTGTAATTATCCATCACGCTAGAAAAATAATAGTTCTAATCAACCTGTCTTTATCACCACTTTCATCATAATTTTAACGTCTCTGTTTTTATATAAGGTTGCCATTGCCACCTGGGGCTTTTTCAGGACTCTGGAAGAATCAGGAAGCATTCAAGCGTTTATACTTTGAAAAATTTCCCGTAAGAACCTTAATATGCTTTTTTTTGTCTTCTTATGTACTTTTCTATAATTCTTGCCTGTTAAATTGAGAAACTTGCTCCTACAATCATAGATCAAAAAGAAACTTTTAAAGGTTATCTGGACTAGTTTCCAGCTCTCAAGGATAAGAATGCCCAACTTACAATTATCTACATAAGTCATGTTTACACTTATTGTCAGTCTCTGGACATAGAAATTTCTTTGTTTTTCTTAACAGCTTTTCCTGGAATTTAATAGTCCTCAGTATCAGGAATGTTTTTGTTACATAAAAATGTTTTTTGGACTTTTTATATTGTTTCTTCTACTGGATTCCTCTGTACCAACAGACAAGAGGCAACAAATCAGAATTATAGAATGTGATTAAGAATCCTTAACCTCTTCTTTTATTGGTTATATGAGCAAAATCCATTTAGCTTGCCCAGAAGTCGTATTTTTCCATTTCTTCATCTATTTTTGACACCATTTCTCAAATGTCCTCTGAGGTCTTTACTTTAAAATCTCATTTTAAAAATACAGATAAAGGACAGAAACTGTACTGAAAGTCCCACACCCAGTGTTCTGGGTAACAAAAGTGCCTTCCTGTTTCACATTCTGTCATTGTGTGAAACTTTGTACTCCATGACAACGTGTGTTATGTTTATAACAGCATTTCATGATAAACACATCAGGGTCTGCTCACATCATCTTTCTGTTGTCCCTCTACTGCCCCCACAACAGGGACACCTGGTCCTAATTTTTCACTATGTAAAATTCTGAATGATTTTTACTAAAATGAGAATACTGAGTAATAGCTCAGCTTTAGATATTCTGATGAGAATACTGAGTCTCAGAAAATCTAAGAAACACAATAGTGGCTTTCCAGGATTTGTACTAAAGTCCATGCTCATAAACATAGGTATCAAAATAACTCAGAAGCATTAGGAAAAAATAATATTGTTTCTACTTATTTTTCTTCATTATTCTTATTCTCTGATTTCTAGACCAGCAAAAATGTTCTACTTTGAGTGATTAAAAATTAAATTTCATACTTACTATTTTAAAAATTCCAATCATTCAGAATTTTACTAAAAAAGTTTGCCAAAGTATTTAGCATTTTATCTTTATTATTTGTTAGCGAAGGACAGATAAACTAATCAACTGGACAAATGACAAGAATTAAAATATCTTTCTTTAGAAAGAAATGGCAGCATTGAATGACCTCAATAGCCAAGATTAAACATGCCCTGATAGAGTGTGGCAGGGATAATTTGTCAGTATAGTTAACTCAAGTAAGCCCAATCTATCTGCCTGACAGGGAAACAGTTAAATCGTCAGAGAGCAGGTGGTGACATGATTGATTATAGCTTGACAATGGCAAATGATATGTGCATGTGGTTTTAACATGATCACCTTTAATACTAAAAGCTCCCTCAAAGCCCCTGTTTATGGCTAAACTATGTGAAGTGACTCTGTACTCTATGTCTGTTTACCTGATCTCAAACCTCTTATTTGAGAAATTAATAACAGCAGCACCGAAGGGTTGAGTAACTTCCCTTGAGTTCACATAGGTGAGAAGTGACGGAACTGAGACTTGAACCAGAATAGTTGGGCTCGAGAGTTCATGCCCTTAACTGCTACTCTGGTTTGCCTATCTAATATTAATAAAAGTATTAATTGCAATAAAATTATTGAGAGCTCATGATGTGTCCAAGTCTGTCCTCTTTCATTTTTATACACTGTTTCATGTATGTTTCACAGAAGCTTTATAAAGCAGAGCTCATTATTCCCTTTAATGGATGAGAATACTGAATCTCAGAAAGTCTAAGAAATACAATAGTAGCTTTCCAGGATTTGCACTAAAGTCCATGCTCATAAACATAGGTTCAAAATAACTAAGAAGCATTAGGAAAAATAATATTTTTCTACTTCTTATTCTTCATTATTCTTATTCTACTGTGATTTCTAGACCAGCAAAAATGTTCTAATTTGAGTGACTAAAAATAAAATTTCATACTCACTATTAAATTTCACTGAAGCTTGAGTGTGATCTTAACCCATATTAATAAACTAATGCTGTATTGTGAAATTATTCATTGGGAGCTTTAACACTTTTAAAAATTAATACAATTAAAGAAGAAATGTATCAAAGAATTACTTTGCAATACCAAAGTATATTAAAATTAGTATTGAGCTATTACTTCTCCATTAAAAAGAAGAAATTGGGATCATAAACTTTACCACTCTATATCCGAACTCTTAAACATCTCTAAAAACACTTTAACTTATTCTTGGCTGTTAGAGAAGGAAACAGATTCTAGTACACTTCCCAGATAACAAGTAGTTTAATTTCCTAGTCTGATTATGAAAAAAGGCAAATGCTCACAGCAAACCTATTTCATTACATTGTATATTTTACCAAGTTTAAAACGATTACATTATTTAACAGTACATACTAATCAAACATTATTTATTCTTGTTTTCAGGGATATTATGATACCATGGATGCTGGTTACATGGATGAAGAAGGCTATGTGTATGTTATGTCTCGAATGGATGATGTAATAAATGTTGCAGGTCACAGAATTTCTGCAGGTGCCATTGAAGAGGTATTGATGAATATTGGTATTCTATTCCAAGTAGTGTTTAGACACAGCTGCACTGAAGACAATATTGAGGTTATTTCACTTGGAAAATTACCACACCCTTCATTTGCAGCAGAGGCTAGGTTACTCTTGTATCTCTTTCACTGAATGTACATTCTCTCTTTTAGATTTTCATATTTTCTACGCTCTCCCATCCCTGGGTGGCAGTGAAGAGTTTTATTTTTTTTTTATTTTTTTTTCCCATTTATTTATTTTATTGCATTTTAGGTTTTGGGGTACATGTGAAGAACATGCAAAATTGTTGCATAGGTACACACGTGGCAGTGTGCTTTGCTGCCTTCCTCCCCATCACCTACATCTGACATTTCTCCCCTTGCTATCTCTCCCCAGCTCCCCACCCCCCACCGTCCCTCCCCTATTTCCCCCCAACTGACCCCAGTGTGTAGTGCTCCCCTCCCTGTGTCCATGTGTTCTCATTGTTCAACACCCACCTATGAGTGAGAACATGCGGTGTTTGATCTTCTGCTCTTCTGTCAGTTTGCTGAGAATGATGGTTTCCAGGTTCATCCATGTCCCTACAAAGGACCCATACTCATCGTTTTTGATGGCTGCATAATATTCCATGGTGTATATGTGCCACATTTTCCCTATCCAGTCTATCGTCGATGGGCATTTGGGTTGGTTCCAGGTCTTTGCTATTGTAAACAGTGTTGCAATGAACATTCGTGTGTGCGTGTCCTTATAGCAGAATGATTTGTAATCCTTTGGATATATACCCAGTAATGGGATTGCCAGGTCAAATGGAATTTCTATTTCTAGGTCCTTGAGGAATCGCCACACTGTCTTCCACAATGGTTGAACTAATTTACACACCCACCAACAGTGCAAAAGTGTTCCTATTTCTCCACATCCTCTTCAGCATCTGTTGTCTCCAGATTTTTTAATGATCGCCATTCTAACTGGTGTGAGATGGTATCTCAATGTAGTTTTGATTTGCATTTCTCTGATGACCAGTGATGATGAGCATTTTTTCATATGTTTGTTGGCCTCATGTATATCTTCTTTTGTAAATTGTCTGTTCATATCCTTTGCCCACTTTTGAATGGGCTTGTTAGTTTTTTTCTTGTAAATCTGTTTTAGTTCTTTGTAAATTCTGGATATCAGCCCTTTGTCAGATGGGTAAACTGCAAAAATTTTTTCCTATTCTGTTGGTTGCTGATTCACTCTAATGATTGTTTCTTTTGCTGTGCAGAAGCTGTGGAGTTTGATTAGGTCCCATTTGTCTATTTTGACTTTTGTTGTCAATGCTTTTGGTGTTTTGGTCATGAAGTCCTTGCCTACACCTATGTCCTGAATGGTTTTGCCTAGATTTTCTTCTAGGGTTTTTATGGTGTTAGGTCTTATGTTTAAGTCTTTAATCCATCTGGAGTAAATTTTAGTGTTCGGGGTCAGGAAGGGGTCCAGTTTCTGCTTTCTGCACATGGCTAGCCAGTTTCTCCAACACCATTTATTAAACAGGGACTCCTTTCCCTATTGCTTGTTTTTGTCAGGTTTGTCAAAGATCAGGTGGCTGTAGATATGTTGCACTGTTTCTGAGGCCTCTGTTCTGTTCCATTGGTCTATATCTCTGTTTTGGTACCACTACCATGCTGTTTTGATTACTGTAGCCTTGTAGTATAGTTTGAAGTCCAGTAATGTGATGCCTCCTGCTTTGTTCTTTTTGCTTAGAATTGACTTGGCTATGTGGGCTCTCTTTTGGTTCCATATGAAGTTTAAGGTGGTTTTTTCCAGTTCTGTGAAGAAGGTCATTGGTAGCTTGATGGGGATAGCATTGAATCTGTAAATTACTTTGGGCAGTATGGCCATTTTCACGATATTGATTCTTCCTAACCATGAACATGGAATGTTTCTCCATCTGTTTGTGTCCTCTCTTATTTCGTTGAGCAGTGGCTTGTAGTTCTCCTTGAAGAGGTCCTTTACGTTCCTTGTTAGTTGTATTCCTAGGTATTTTATTCTCTTTGTGGCAATTGTGAATGGCAGTTTGTTCTTGATTTGGCTCTCTTTAAGTCTGTTATTGGTGTATAGGAATGCATGTGATTTTTGCACATTGATTTTGTATCCTGAGACTTTGCTGAACTTGCTTATCAGTTTCAGGAGGTTTGGGGCTGAGACGATGGGGTCTTCTAGATATACAATCATGTCATCTGCAAATAGAAACAATTTGACTTCCTTCTTTCCTGTTTGAATGCCTTTATTTCTTTTTCTGGCCTGATTGCTCTGGCTAGAACTTCTAATACTATATTGAATAGCAGTGGTGAAAGAGGGCATCCTTGTCTGGTGCCACATTTCAAGGGGATTGGTTCCAATTTTTGCCCATTCAGTATGATATTGGCTGTTGGTTTGTCATAAATAGCTTTTATTATTTTGAGATACGTTCCATCAATACCTAGCTTATTGAGTGTTTTTAGCATAAAGGGCTGTTGAATTTTGTCAAAGGCCTTCTCTGCATCAATTGAGATAATCATGTGGTTTTTGTCTTTGGTTCTGTTTATGTGGTGAATTACATTTATAGACTTGCGTATGTTGAACCAGCCTTGCATCCCCAGGATGAAGCCTACTTGATCATGGTGGATAAGCTTTTTGATGTGCTGTTGCAATCAGCTTGTCAGTATTTTATTGAAGATTTTTGCATCTATGTTCATCATGGATATTGGCCTGAAGTTTTCTTTTCTTGTTGAGTCTGTGCCGGGTTTTGGAATCAGGATGATGTTGGTGTCATAAAATGATTTGGGAAGAATTCCCTCTTTTTGTATTGTTTGGAATAGTTTCAGAAGGAATGGTACCAGCTCCTCTTTGTATGTCTGGTAGAATTCAGCTGTGAATCTGGACCTGGGCTTTTTTTGGGTGATAAGCTCTTAATTGCTGCCTCAAATTCAGACCTTGTTATGGGTCTGTTCAGGGTTTCAGCTTCTTCCTGGTTTAGGCTTGGGTGGAGGCAAGTGTCCAGAAATTTATTCATTTCTTCCAGGTTTATTAGTTTGTGTGCATAGAGTTGTTTGTAATAATCTCTGATGATGGTTTGAATTTCTGTGGAATCTGTGGTGATATCCCCTTTATCGTTTTTTATTGCATCAATTTTGTTATTCTCTCTTTTCTTTTTTATTAATCTGGCTAGTGGTCTATTTTGTTGATCTTTTCAAAAAACCAGCTCCTGGATTTATTGATTTTTTGAAGGGTTTTTTATGTCTCTATCTCCTTCAGTTCTGCTCTGATCTTAGCTATTGTCTTCTGCTACATTTTGAGTTTTTTTGATCTTGCTCCTCTAGCTCTTTCAGTTTTGACAATAGGGTGTCAACTTTTGATCTCTCTTTGCTTCTCATGTGAGCACTTATTGCTATATATTTTCCTCTAGAGACTGCTTTAAATGTGTCCCAGAGATTCTGGTATGTTGTGTCTTCATTCTCGTTGGTTTCGAAGAACATCTTTATTTCTGTCTTCATTTCATTGTTTATCCAGTCAACATTCAAGAGCAAGTTGTTCAGTTTCCATGAAGCTGTGCGGTTTTGGGTTAGTTTTTGAATTTTGAGTTCTAACTTGATTGCACTGTGGTCTGAGAGACTGTTCGTTACGATTTCCGTACTTTTGCATTTGCTGAGAAGTGATTTACTCCCAATTATGTGGTCAATTTTAGAGTAGGTGTGATGTGGTGCCGAGAAGAATGTATATTCTGTGCATTTGGGATGGAGAGTTCTGTAAATGTCTATTAAGTTTGCTTGGTCCAGGTCTGAGTTCAAGTCCTGGATATCCTTGTTAATTTTCTGTCTGGTTGATCTGTCTAATGTTGACAATGGGGTGTTAAAGTCTCCCACTATTATTGTGTGGAAGTCTAAGTCTCTTTGTAAGTCATTAAGAACTTGCCTTATGTATCTGGGTGCTCCTGTATTGGGTGTGTATATATTTAGGATCGTTAGCTCTTCTTGTTGCATTTATGTAATGCATTATGTAATGTCCTTTTACCATTATGTAATGTCCCTCTTTGTCTCTTATGATCTTTGTTGCTTTAAAGTCTAATTTATCAGAGATGAGAATTGCAACTCCTGCTTTTTTCTGCTCTCCATTTGCTTGGTAAATCTTCCTCCATCCCTTTATTTTGAGCCTTTGTGTATCCTTGCATGTGAGTTGGGTTTCCTGGATACAGCACACTAATGGGTTTTGTCTTTTTATCCAATTTGCCAGTCTGTGTCTTTTGATTGGGGCATTTAGTCCATTAACATTTAGGGTTAATATTGTTATGTGTGAATTTGATACTGCCATTTTGGTGCTAGCTGGCTGTTTTGCCCTTTAGTTGAGCTGGTACTTGTTGTTCCTTTATATGTGTAGAGCCTCTTTCAGGAGCTCTTGTAGAGATGGCCTGCTGGTGATGAAATCTCTGAGTACTTGCATGTTCCCAAAGGATTTTATTTTTCCTTCACTTATGAAGCTTAGTTTGGCTGGATAGGAGATTCTGGGTTGAAAGTTCTTTTCTTTAAGGATGTTGATTATTGGCCTCCACTCTCTTCTGGCTTGTAGGGTTTCTGCTGAGAGATCTGCTGTGAGTCTGATGGGCTTCCCTTTGTGGGTAACCCGACCTTTCTCTCTGGCTGCCCTTAGTATTTTCTCCTTCATTTCAACCCTGGTGAATCTGACGATTATGTGCCTTGGGGTTGCTCTTCTTGACGAATATCTTTGTGGTGTTCTCTGTATTTCCTGGACTTGAATGTTTGCCTGCCTTGCTAGGTTGGGGAAGTTTTCCTGGATAATATCCTGAAGAGTATTTTCCAGCTTGGATTCATTCTCTTCGTCGCATTCAGGTACGCCTATCAAACGTAGATTAGGTCTTTTCACATAGTCCCACATTTCTTGGAGACTTCGTTCATTCCTTTTTACCCTTTTTTCTCCAGTCTTGCCTTCCCGTTTTATTTCATTGAGTTGATCTCCGACCTCTGTTATCCTTTCTTCTGCTTGGTCAATTTGGCTGTTGATACTTGTGTATGCTTCACGAAGTTCTCGTGTTGCATTTTTCAGCTCCATCAATTCACTTATATTCCTTTCTATTTTGTCCATTCTCGTTAGCATTCCATCAAATCTTTTTTCAAGGTTCTTAGTTTCTTTGCATTTGGTTAGAACATATTCTTTAAGTTCACAGAAGTTTCTTACTACCCACCTTCTGAAGTCTGATTCTGTCATTTCATCACACTCGTTCTCCCTCCAACCTTGTTCCCTTGCTGGTGAGGAGTTGTGATCCCTTGTAGGAGGAGAGGTGTTCTGGTTTCGGGTGTTTTCATCCTTTTTGTGCTGGTTTCTTCCCATCTTTAAGGATTTACCCACCTGCCGACTTTGTAGGTGCTGGCTTTCAGATTGGGTCTCAAATCTTTCAGATTGACGTTCTGTTTGTTGATGATGAGGTTATTTCTGTTTCTTGGTTTTCCTTCTGACAGTCTGGCCCCTCTGCTGTAGGTCTGCTGAGGTTCACTCCAGGCCCTGCTTGCCTGGGGTTCACCTGCAGCAGCTGCTGAACAGTAAGGGTTGTTACCAGTTTTCTTCTTCTGCTATCTTTGTCCCAGAAGGATACCCGCCAAGTGTCAATCTGATCTCTCCTTTATGAGGTGGCTCTTTGGATATGTAGGGGTCAGGGAACTGCTTGAGGAGACAGTCTCTTCTTTATAGGAGCTCAAATGGTGAGCTGTGAGCTCCTATAAATGTTGTTCATTCAATGTTGTTCATTCAGAGCTGCTGGGCAGGTACGTTTAGGTCTGCTGCAGCAGAACACATAAACTGCTTTTTGTTCCCAGGTGCTCTGTCCCAGCGATTTAGGGCTTTATTTATGAGTTTCCGTTATGCTGCCGCCTTCTTTTTTTTTTTTTTTTTCCTTCAGACCTGCCCTGCCCAGCAAGGAGGCAGCCTAGTCACTGTCGGCCTGTAGAGGCTTTGCTGAGCTGCTGTGGGCTCCGCCCCGCTGCCAAGTGAACTTCCCTGCAGTCCTGTTTATATGGGTGTAGTTAGAACTCCTTTGGCGATGGTGGCCCGCCTCTGTTGAGGCAGAATCTCTCTGCTGTGGCGGGTTGCCTTGACAACGGCGGGCTGCCTCAGCAATGGCGGGCTGCCTTGGCAACGGCGGGCTGCCTCAGCAACGGCGGGCTGCCTCAGCATTGGCCATCTACCTCTGTCCTGGTGGGCTGCCTCGGTAATGGCGGACGCCCCTCCCCCACAGAGCTGGACCGTCCCGGGTTCAGCTGCGCTTGCTGTGAAAGTCTCAATCCAGAGTTTCTGGTTGCTGTTCTTTTGTGGGGGTGGGACCAGCTGAGCCTGATCGCCTGGCTCCCTGCCTCAGCTCCTTTTTTAAGTTTGTGTTCCAGTCACCTGTTGAAGAGGCACCGGGGTCTGTTTGTTTTCCCCTGCGGCCACTCACTGCACTGGCTTAAACAGCGGCACTGAGGTTTTGGTGCTTTTTTTTTTTTTTTTTTTTTTTGCCCTGGAATCTACTGTCCTGGTTCTCTACTCAGTCCCCTTTTTAAGCAGAGGACTGGGCAACTTCCCGTGGCTCCAGTCGCCAGCCAAAATGGCACCCGGACTTGTGTATTTTGTACGGAGAACCGCTGCTCCAGGGTGCCGACAAAACAGCCACGCGGGGCAAAGCAGCGGTGCCGGCCGGCAGAACCATGCTGGCCGACAGCCGCGCTGGTGACCTGTAGAGCTCCTCCGTCTGGGAATTTCCTAGTCTGTGGGCAATAAAAATGCGGCGTCCACTCACCCTCTGCGCTTTCACTGGGAGCAGCAATCCTGAGCTGTTCCTAAATGGCCATCTTGGATCGATCCTCCAGTGAAGAGTTTTAAACACTTACATATATTTGTTTCTTTATGAGAGAGCCTGTGTACATTTGCTACTTAATACTCGCTACTTGAATTCCTCTAGCTTCTTGATTTATTCGTGTTTAATCATCAGGTTTGCATACGGTCTTTAAGTTGCATGGGATTTAAACATTTTATTGTGCTCTTAAATCTTGAGAATTTTCTTCCAGTGTAAGTCACATAAAGCCTCCAGAACAGGTTTTTTTTTTTTTTTTTTTTTTTTTTTTAAATGTTTTGAAAACATACTCCTATGGAGTAAAATCTACTCTATTGTCATACAATACTGTGAGTTTTTATACTTACCCAGTTTCTTATAACCATCACCAGGGAAAGGGTACAAAACAATTTCCACACTGTCAAAGAATTCCCTCATAATGTCATCTTTGTATTCTGACTCTGGTAACCCTTGTTTTTTCTCCATTTCTATGTTTTAGCCTTCTCTCCAATTTTATATAAATAGATTATACAGTACTGGAAACTTTGAGACTGGGTTACTTAATTTAGGAAAATACATGTTAGTTCCTTTCAAGTTGTTGCATTTATTAAGAATTTGCCTTTTTGTATTGCTGTATAGAATTTCATTATGTGGGTTTACTAACAAGTTCATGTATTCACTCATCCATTAAAGGACATGTGGGTTATTTCTAGTTTATAGCAATTATAAATAGGGCTCTTATACACATTCAAATACAGGTGTTTGTATAAAAAATGTTTTTATTTCTCTTGGATAAATACCTGTAGTGGGTTTTCTGGCTTATATGTTATGTGTATGTTTAAGGTTATGAGAAACCACCAAAATGTTTTCCCATGTGACTGTGATATTTTACATAGGCACCAGTAGTATTTAAGAGTTCATACTTTTTCCCATTCTTTCTAGAACTTGGTAGTGTCATTACTCTTTATTAAACCATTCTACTGGGTGTGTAATAGTATCTCATTGTGCATTTGATTTGCATTTCCATAATAACTAATGATATTGAGCATCTTTTCACAAGCTTATTTGTCGTCCATAAATCTTTTTTGATGAGATATCTGTTAAAATCTTCAGCTCATTTTCTTTTTTGATTTGATTGGTTTTCTTTATTGTTCGGTTTTGTAAGTTCTTTATATATTCTGAATACAAGCTTTTTATCTGATATGCAGTTTGCAATTTTTTTTTCTAGTTTCTGGCTGATCTTTTTATTTTGTTAAAAGTGCCTGTAAAAGAGAAAAATAAGTTTTCATTTTCATGAAGTCTAACTTATCATGTTTTTCTTTTACAGATTATGATATTGGTATTGTATATAAAAACTGTCAGAAAGATTTTCTCTTTTCATCTAAGAGTTTTATAGTTTTATGGTTTACAGTTTTATATTTAGATTATTTAAATTTAAATTTGAGTTAATTTTTTTTAATATAGTGCAAGTATAGGTTGATGAATAATTTTTTAGTGGATGCCAGTTGTTCTAGCATCATTTGTTGAAAACACTGCCCTTTCTCCATTGAATTGCCTTTGCATCTTTGTCAAAAATCAGGTGATAATATTGGAGTGAATCTATTTCTAGAATATCTTTTCTATTTCATTGATCTATATGGTTATGTTGTACCAATACTATACTGTCTTGACACTGTGGCTTTATAGTATATCTTAGAGTTGAATAATGTGAGTCCTCCACATCTGCTCTTCTTTTTCAGTGAAGCTATACTACTAGTTCCTTTATGTATTCCATGTATATATTAGAATAAGATTTTCTATAGCTACAATGAACCCATGCATAAATATCGATTGAGATTGTGTTAAAACCATATATTGATTGGAGAAAAATTGCTATTTCAAACTTACTGAGTTCAATCCACAAGTTTTGTATATTTCTTTCTTCAGGACTTCTTTGGTATGTTCCCTTAATACTTTGTACTTTTTAGTATACAGATTCTGAACAAGTTTTGCTACGTTTATACCTAAGTAATTTTTTTAGCTATTGTAAATAGTATTTTTTAAAACTTTGGTTTCAAATTTTTCATTGCTAGTGGATAGAAATACTACTGACCTTTTTGTAGACTGATATGTAACCTATAATCTTGTTTAATTTGCTTTCTAGCTCTAGCAGTGTTTTTGGTAGACTTGTTGAGATTTCCTGTGTAAACAACTATGTGTGAATAAAAACAGTCGTGTTACTTTCTTTCCAATCTGAATGTTTTTTATGTCTTTTTCTTGCCTTTTGGAACTGGCTAGAACTTTAAGTATGATGTTGAATAATATATACACAATGGAATATTATTCCACCATAAAAAGAAGGAAATCTTGTCATTTGCAACACCGTGGATGAACCTGGAGGACATTATATTAAGTGAAATAAGCCAGGCACAGAAAGACAAATACCACATGATTTCATTTGTATATGGACTTTAAAAAACTGATCTCGTAGAAATAGAGAGTAGAATCGTAGTTACCAGAAGAGGCTGGGGTGGTTAGGAGGAAATGGGGTATGGTGAAATGTTGGTCAAGAAATACATAATTACAGTTAGGTATAGCAAATAAATTCAAGAATCTACAGTACGGCAAGGTTAATGACAGTAGTTATACTTAATGACAATAAATAATGATCATATAGTCTTGAAAATGCAAAGAAAGTTAAGTGCTCTCACCACAAAAATGGTAACTATGTGAAGTAATGCATTTGTTAATTAGCTAGACTTAGCCATTTCACGTTTATATACTTCAAAACATCATGCAGTACATTATAAATACAAATAATATTTTCTGTCAATTAAAAATGGACGTGTGGATTCCAGGAAAGTTTTAAATTTTGTTTTAGCTGTTGAACAACTATTTAATAGTTGCTTTTTGATTAGATATTTTTGTCCCATAATGTATTTTCTAATTAATTTTTGCTCGTATTTGAGAAAGTAGTTGATTCTTGTATGTATTTTGCAACCAAGTCTTTTTTTTTTTTTTTTTTTTTTGGCTCACTGCAACCTCCGCCTCTCAAGTTCAAGCAGTTTTCATGCCTCAGCCTCCCGAGTAGGTGGGATTACAGGTACCTGACACCATGCCCGGCTAATTTTTAGTAAAGATGGAGTTTCACCATGATAGCCAGACTGGTCTCGAACTCCTGACCTCAGGCGATCGACCTGCCTCAGTCTCCCAAAGTGCTGGGATTACAGACGTGAACCGCCGTGCCCAGCCCAACTTTTTTGCTAAACTCCATTTGTTCTCATCATTTTTCAGTTGATTATCTTAGTTTGCACAGGCAAATTGCTCCCATCCACAAATAACAACCTACTTCTAATAATTAGAAAAGCTCCTTTATTTTCAGTTTTATCAAGTTGGTTAAAAAATATCCAAAGCTTGTTCCACTCAGTAAAACCAGGGATTTTCTTTTTAGTTAAAAAAGAAGTTTTCTATCAGATAACTTTGAGAAGCACAAGGCTGGAATTTCCAGAATAATACTGGCTAACATCTAGTTTGGCAGGGGTTACAAACATCCTTGTGTTGTTGTTGATAGTTTTAGTATTTTACCACTGAAAATAATGTTGGTTATTGGTTTAGAAGATTATATGTATGTTAGGAAAATCATGTCTCTATTTCACTGGTGTTTTCTAATTGATAGTATAGATTAAAATTTATCAATGTCTTTTTGTGTAACTAAAGAGATAACCAGTGTTCTGGTCTCATGACCTATCCTATTGCAGTGATAAGATATAAAAGGTTTTAATATGTTTTAAAAAAAAAAAAAAAAAAAAAAAGACTGGTAAGAGTGGAATCCCTTGTCTTGTTCCTGATCTTAGGGTAAATGCAAGAATGGTGCTAATTGTGGGTATTTCTGTAAATATGCACTTTATCAAACTGAATAAATTTTTTCTCTTTCTAATTTGCTGAAGTGTTATTTTTAATTCTGAATGAAATTTGAATTTTATCAAATGTTTTTCTGCCTTTGTTGATAAAAACATTTTTTAACCCTCTTATATGAATTACATTAAATAATTTTCAGCTATTGAACCAGTCTTGCATTCCTGGGACAAACTTTACATGATTGAAATGAATTATTGTTTTTATACATTGATCGGTTTAATCAATAGTAATTTTCCTTATTCTGAAATCTACTCTTTGTGATAATCATATAGGCCTTCTCCTTTTTTAATCATATTTGAATCATTGATCTGTTTCCACTTTTTCATTTTTAATCTGTCTGTATTATGTTTCATTGGGTTTCTTGTAGACAGCATCGACTTAGATAATATGGACAGCATATATTTGTTTTCATTTTTATCCAGTCTGATAATCTCCATCATTTAACTAGTGTTTTCAGATGATTTGCACTTAATTATTGATATATATCTGTCTGCCAGTTTATTATTTTCGATTATTCTCTTTTTCATTCTCTCGTTTAATTCTCCCCTCTTTTCTCTTTTAAGTTCTTTTGGTTCTTTTTTTGTAGCTTTTATTGATTTGCTGAGAACGTCTATGATTCCATTCATGCCAAGAGTTTTTCCCCATTCTTCTTGGGCCATGGTTATTATTTGGTTTTTAATATTCATCTTTGTTAATTTTATCCTGAATGTGAAAATGAGGTGTTCTGGGTCAAAGACAGACTTTTTTGATAAGAGTGTCATTTCCCCCTTACCCTAGGTCTTATTATGACCCAATGACAACTTTTCCTATATGAGTAGCCAGATCCTCCATAAATGAAGGTTAAAAAAATGATTATTCTGTACTTATAAAAGGGAGGGAGGCAGCCATCCTTCCTAAAGGATCTTCTTAAAGACATAATGTCTTTTATCAAAACTCTAATTATTTATTATGTAAGTAAAATAGCCCCAGGAGCTAGATAGCTCTGTGTGTCTCCATTTTTACAATCTGGAAATGTTTCCAACTCCTGGGAATTAATCTTTTCTAGCAGGTAAATACCTAAGAAGATAGTGAGCCAGTCTCCCCAGCATCTTGGGAGTTTATTTTAGTCTGGACTATACACATTTGGCCTTGACAGGTAAATTAAAGTTTTATTATCATTTAAGATCTGAGCAATTCATTAGGCAAATGACTATAGATCTAATTTTTCTGATGTTTGAAGAGACTCATTAAGCTAGGGCTTTTTATAGGAGCACTGAGAAATCTAGAGTTTTATTTCTCCATGGTTGAAATAGCTAAGTTAAAATTTTTGATGATTCTAATATTTGGATAATCATGGGTTTGGTATTAGGGATTGTCATTTTCTTAAAAAGATGTTTAGATTTTCCTGATAACTGTTATGTTTATTTTAGATCTTATCCCAAGTATTATTTTTTTAAATTGTACTTTAGGTTCTGGGGTACATGTGCAGATCACGCAGAATTGTTGCCTAGGTACACACATAGCAATGTGGTTTGCTGCCTCCATCCCCCCGGCACCTACATCTGGCATTTTTCCCCATGTTATCCCTCACTGACCTCCCCACACCTCAGCTGTCCCTCCCTTGGCACCCCCCAACAGACCCCAGTGTGTGATGCTCCCCTCCCTGTGTCCCTGTGTTCTCATTTTTCAACACCCGCCTATGAGTGAGAACATGCGGTGTTTGATTTTCTGTTCTTGTGTCAGTTTGCTGAGAATGATGGTTTCCAGATTCATCCTACGACATGAGAGTCTGGATCCTACTTAAACCCTCAGGATTTTTGTTCTTGTGGCTATTTATTTTAGGAAGTAGTCAGCAGAGTTAGGATCAGACTACATAGCCTTACCCACTTTCTATGGATTGTGGTTTCACTGTCAATTTAGTTTTCAAAGCTTTTGTCTGTTTGGATATTCTGCATATACGATCATGTTGTTTGTGAACAAATACGGTTTGATATCTTCTTTCTCAATCTGTATACCTTTTATATTACTTTCTTGTCTTATTGCACCAGCTAGTATGATGTTGTCTTTCTTGTCTTGTTGCAGTAGCCAGTATGATGTTGAAAATTTAGTTGTGAGAGGAGACAAAATAAATGACAGCAGTGATGCAAGGGCTAGAAGGCAGGAATTAGGAATGTTTTGTTATAAGGTACTTGGTCTGTCTATGAAGTGTTATTTGAGTGTGGACTTTTTTTGTTATTCTTCTTAGTTGTTGAATGAAGTGGTCTATTGAAGTCAGTTGTGTTCAGTTGATTGATGATACTGTTGAACTCAACTATGTCTTAACTGTGTACCCAGTAGATCTGTCAATTTTGCACAGAGGGGCATCAGAGTCTTGAAGTATAATATTTGATTCATCTATTTCTCCTTCCAATTCTATCAGTTTTTGCCTGATATACTTTGATGCTCTAAGGATTATCGTGCCTTTTTGGGTTATTGTCCTCTTTATTATTATGTAATGCTCCTCTTTATCATTGACAAATTTTCTTGCTCTGAAATTTGCTGTGCTTGAAATTAACATAGCTACTCCTGCTCATAAAATGAGCATGGCATAACTTTCCCTTTACTTTTAATCTATGTGTATTTTTATATTTAAAATGAGTTTCTTTCAGACAACATACAATTGAGGCTTGCTTTTTGATCCATTCTCTGATAATCTGCCTTTTAATTGGTATATTTAGATTATTGATATCAAGTGATCATTAATATAACTGAATTAATATTTACCATATTTGTTATTGTTTTCTGTTTGTTGCCCTTACTCTTTGTTTCTATTTCTGTCCTCCTTTTTCTGCATTTGGTGCTTACAATTGAACACTTTATATCATTTGCTCTCCTTTCTTAATAAATATGTTTTTGTAAACTTGTTTTAGTGTTTGCCCTAGTGTATGCAATATATGTTTACAACTGACCAAATCCAGACTCAGATAATACTATATTACTTCATAGGCAGAGCAAATATCTTATAATAACAAAATATTTCTAATTCCTACAGTCTGGCCCTTGCCTCGCTGCTGTCATTCACTTGCTTATACATAAACATATATGTATGTGCATATACACACATTGTTGCTATTATTATTTTTAACGAACTTATCTGTGAGGTAAATTGAGAACAAGAAAAATAAAGTTTTTTATTTTACTTTTGTTTATTCATTTCTGATGCACTTCCTATATTTTTATACAAGTTTCTGACTTATTTTCCTTGTGTCTGAATAACTTGACATTTCTTGCAAAGCAGGTATACTTGCAACACATTCCCTCAATGTTTGTTTGTATGAAAAAGTCTTTATTTCTCCTTAATTTTTGAAGGATAATTTTCTGCAGTATAGCAATCTAGAATTCTGTAATTCTAGAATTAATAGTGTTTTTCTTTCCCCTTTTGATGCTTTAAGTATTTCACTCCACTCTCTTCTTGTTTATGTGGTTCCTAAAGAGAAGTCACATGTGATTCTTATCTTTTCTTCTCTGTAGGTAGGGTGTTTCTGCCTCCACTCTGATTTTCTGTAGAATTTTTTTCTTTACCTTAGAATGTTTGAAATTTGAATATGATATGCCTACATGTAGGATTTTTTTTATATTTGCCTTTCTTGATGTTTTCTTCAATTCTTAGATTTATGATTTTGTTTCAGCATTAATTTGCCAGACATTCTCAGTCCTAATTTCTTCATATGTTGCTTCTGTTTCTTCTCGTTACTGCTATTATGTGTTTGTTACAGCTTTTGTACTTGCTCTGGTGTTCCTGGGTATTTTGTTCTGTTTGGCAATTTTTTTTCCATCTTTTTTCTCTTTGATTCTTGGTTTTGGAGGTTTCTACTGATACAGCCTCAAGCTCCAAGTTTCTTCCTTCAGCCATGCCTAGTTTACCAATAAGCCCATCAAAGACATTCTTTATTTTTAATACAGTAATATTTATTTCTAGCATTTTACAAATACTTTCTTAGAATTTCAGTCTCTCTGCTTAGCTTACATTAATCATCTATTATTGCAAGTTGTCTACTTTTTTCTATTAAAGCCCTTAACATATTATAGTTTTAAAAAAGATCATGTTCAGATAATTTCAATATTCCTGCCGTATGAAATTGTTTCTAATGTTTATTCGGTCTTTTCAAACTCTGTGGTTTGTTGTTTTGAATTTTTTTTTTTTCCTTTTAGTGAGCCTTGTAATAGTTTGTTGAATACTGAGATAATGTACCATGTAAAAAGAACTTCAGCATATAGACTTTTATTGGTGTAGTGGTAAGATGTGGGGAGAGGAAAAGTATTCTGTAGTTCTATGATTAAATCTCAGTTTTTTCATGAACATGTATCCCTAGACTGTGAACTTCATCAATTTTTTGTAGATATTTTTCCCTCTTGGTTAAAATAGGATGAATAAAGGGGGCTAGAATTGGATATTTCATTTCTCCTACATCAATTAGACTCTCAGAAAACTGTAGCAGTTAGGTTCTGTTGTAGAATCATTTCTTTAAAGGGTAGAACCTATAAAGAGGAACACAGTGTTTCGTCATACAGCTCAGGTTTTCCAACCTTGGCATTTGTTCCTGTAGATGTTTCTGCTCCAATAAATTGTGTTTTCCTGTATTTACTTGTCTGTCTCTCCAGTTTTGGGGTCAGTGGTTTTCCCTGTTAACTTACTCTCTGACAAATATAAGAAGAGCTGTTCCCCGCCCCGCCCCCCCACCCAGTTTGTTTAACTTTCTACTTGTTAGAATGCAGTGGTGAATTCTAAGCTTCTTACATGTAGTGCTAAAACCAGAGATCTCTCTTCCCTTTTTGGTTCATAAAACTCTCCTTTGCTGCTGTTATGGGTAGGGAGTCAGGGCTTTGTCTCCCCGCAGTTACTAGGATTATTCCGGCAAAGTCTACAGGAACAGTGTCTCTGGGGAGAGTAAGAGGTTTTGTCTCTTTGCTGGAAGTTACCTAGCACATGGCAGGGTAAGTCAACAGAGAGCCACTCTCAGGAACAACATAGCTGCTGATGCAGAGAGCAAGTGGCAATGGTCCTTTCTGTGTTCTCTTGTATAGGGTAGGAGAGTACCCAGGGCTCCATCCTGCAGGATATGTTATACAGTTTGTGTGGAAAAGGGAAGGGGGACACCTTCATTGCTGACATTTACTTGGTATAAGGTGTGGAGAGTTAACAAATTTCCTACAGCTCAGTAGAGAGGGGGTGGGCCCTGCCAACAAAGGTTGGCACTCATCTCAAGTAGGGAGGACAAAACCTGTTTCATGGCTCCCCTACTCCTTTTCCTGGGCCTCTGACCAGGCACAGCAGGCTCTTAGGGCTTTTTCTGTCTGTACTCATTGTCAGTTACACATTTTGAGCTGTGTTAGCCCTCGGGCCAGATTATACAGAAAGTAGAATAAATGAACAACAACAACAAAAATAACTCCCAAACAAATCACAGTGAACTCATCACCAAGTTGTATTTCAAGTTCTGACAGTTCTGATCGAGTCTTCTAATATATATTTTAGCCCAGAGTTCTTCATTCTAATTGTGGGAGAGATGTTACTTCATTTTTTTTTCTAGAAGCAGACCCCCAGAATAGTTTTTAAGCAGCTGAATGGAGTAAACAAACTACAGTTTAAATAAAAGAAAATAGTTAAAGTAACATGATTAACAATTCATTGTGATCAGAGTATGCAGAGTCAAAGGTTTATTTCCTCTTTCTCTAATTAAAGGAGAATCATAAAAAATAACTATTGGGTACTAGGCTTAGTACCTGGGTGATGAAATAATCTGGACAACAGACCCCTGTGACATGAGTTTATTTATATAGCAATCCTGCTTATGTGCCCCTGAACCCAAAATAAAAGTTATAAAAATTAGAAATTAAAAAAAGTTTGTACCTATCTTCAAACATAACAGCTTAATACTTCTTGTTATGTTGGCATGCGTTTTTTAAACGTGATTTTTTTGAGTAAAATGAATTTTATCAAATATTTTAGAACATGTGATCTTTGTGTGCTATGATAAGGTTACCTTGTTTTCAAACAACTCTGAATTTTGTGATAACCTGAAATTGAAATTTTTGCTTCATGTCCTTTGGTGTGTTGGCAAAAGATGGTTCTAGTTGCATGAACTTTTAATTTCTTCCTTCTAAGAGATTACTTCCAATATTTACCTGCATTTCTGGCAGACTAAGCCCATCAAAATATGAAGATTATGTATACATAGCTCTTATTATTCATCAAAACTTTATTTTTTATTTTTAGAATGAAAAGAGGAGTGTCAACCTATTCAAATATATGTTGTGCTTTAATGCTTCTACTGAAATCCTTCTCATTGTATGTAACAGCAGAGTAAGACAGGCAGAAGATAGGCAGTTAAAATGGAAAAAGAGAAAAACATGCCGGAATTATTGGCATCTAACAGAAACTTTGTCACTGGGTCTTGAAGTATTTAGGGTGCATAACAGGGCACCACTCAGACCTTAACTCTAAGTCAACTTGTCTCTTTATATGCATTAAAGGACTAAGTTTTTATTAAATATTTAGATTTAATAAGAAAATTGTATCTCAATTTAAATCAGATTTGTCTTCTCTGACTGTGAAATCTCTTAGAGAATTGTGAACTGACACTTTATATTGACATTTTACAAGCTCCTAGCAAAATTGCTTAGCAAATTGATTATTTCCTTCTGAAATGTTTGATGATATACCCAGCTTTTATTAAAATGCGCAGACCTTAGTATCTCACCACTTGTCAAGGTTCCCAGTGGTGAATATCATATTCCATTTTAACTATTTGTAATAGGAATTGAGGGCCTTAATCCATTGTAAGTTTTATTATAGAAAAAAATAGACTGAATATTGTTTTTATGTGCAGTGAAAATATCAACGCTTTTCCAGTTTCTCTAAGTAAACATTATGAGTGATTATTAGAAAGACAAAAAAGTATATAAGTTATTGTTAAAAAGTCATCCATGCTTGCAAGGATGTAGAGAAAAGGAAACTTACATACTGTTGGTAGGAATGTAAATTAGCACAGCCATTATGGAAAATAGTATGGACTTTTTCAAAAAACTAAAAGTAGAACTACCATAAGGTTTTATAATCCCACTACTGGGTATTTATACAAAGAAAAAGAAATTAATATATCAAAGAGCTACCTTTACCCCCATGTTTATTGCAGCACTGTTCAAATAGCAAAAAAATGGAATCAACCTAAATGTCCATCAACAGATGAATGAAGAAAGAAAATATGGTTAATGTTCACAATAGAATAATACTTGGCCAAAAAATAATGAAATTCTGCCATTTGCAACTATTTGGATAGAACTAGATTTCATTATGTGAAGTGTAAGAAGCCAGGCACAGAATGACAATATTATCTATCCTCACTTACATATGTGAGATGGAATAGTTGATGTTACGGAAACAGAGAGTAGAATAATGCCAGAAGCTGAGAAGGGTGTGCGCATGTCACGTAGTGGAGGGACACGAAAAAAGATTGGTTAATGGGTACAAATATACAGTTAGAAAGAAGGAATAAGTTCTTATATTCAGTAGCAAATTAGAGTGACTGTAGTTAATAAAAATGTGTAGCTCAAAATAGCTAGAAATTAGGACTTGAAATGTTTTCAACATGTAGAAATTATAATTCCTCTAAGTGATGGATACCTTAAACACCCTGAATTGATCGTTATACACACTATGCATGTAATAAAATATTACATGTACCTTATAAATATGTACAAATATTTGTACCAATAAACTTTTTTAGAAAAAGAATTTCCAGTATAACAAAACCAAAAAATGTAAGCAAATTACCTAAATCAAGCACATATTCTATTAAAATTATTACATCAAAAATATTTCAGGAAACCCTATGTTCTTTTCAACTCTCATCATAAGAAAATGGAGCCCTAGAATAGCTTTTTATCAATTTAAGAAGACAGTATTCTTGCAGATCCAGTAAAAATGAGGATCTTCTTCAACTATTAAGTAATAATCAAGTTTATTTTGAGTTGATTAATTTTTGAAAGCCAAGCATCCAGCTAAACATTTAGGAAACTTTGGTGGAAGTTAAGGAGTTCATAGAAAAATTGTTTCGAAAATCTGCTAGTTCTGGATTTATAAGCTAAAATTTGCAGGAGCTAATATGGTTGTTTTTGCTCAGTTCTCTTTGACTGCTGTGGCTTTTCATGCAAAGAAATCTACAGGGATTTTCACGCAAGGAAATGTACAGGAAACAAATTGGGCTCTCTAATTTCACTCTTTCACTTGTAGCTTAAGTTTCAGTTTGTTAAATAATCCCACTAGTATTCATGGTAACTTGGAAATCGAGACAGAGACAAATTTTAAAGTCTACCTGGGACACTGCTCAAATACCATTTGCTGTTCAAAAGAACATGGGGTTTCCTGAAATATTTTTGAAGGTTGCTATGACCAAAGTGTCACTGTTTGTTTTCCAAGTTAGCTATTTTCTTTGCTATTTTAGGAATGATTATTTAACATTGAATATATTTCCATAAAGTGACTATCCAACTAAGATGCCTTGCCATTTCAGCTCCACACTGCATTAAATGACTATTGGATTTAAGTAGTTGCAACATTGCTGAATATTTCCTGAGTACTCATAGGAATATTGATGAGTATCTGGAATCTCTCTGACAAGTTTCCTAGATTACTCTAATGTCAGGAAATTTTTTAAAATCTCTCTTCTTCCCATTGCATAGATAATATCCATTACAAACTGGCTCCTCCCATCTTATGAAGGTGTTTGATTTGAACTAATTTTTGAAATTAAGATTCTTAAAAATGTAATTGAGAAACCTGTGTAGGTCAGCTCAGTGAAGCCTTGAAATATTTTAAATTCATTAAAATCTATGCAAAATTGGCAATATCTTAGAAATAACAGATGACAGGAAGTTACTAGTTCTATCCCATAACATTTATATACTCTCTTGTGGTGAGACTATTGCCTTTTAAGCTGCATCACTTTTTTAGGTACTTAAATACGAGTTAATCACAGATGCTGCATAGATTTTATTTGGAGGAAATGCATGAATCTGGATTTTGATATTTTTTCCCCCATAGGACATTTGGTTGGCTTCTGTCCCTGGAATGTTGCCAAGACATATTTTGACGCTTTCTCTTTTAATGATTCATTTGTTGAAATCATCACTTGGCATGCAAATATTATTTGTGGGGCCAACATGAAAAGCTGCCACTCTTCCTTTATGGCATTTTAAAAACCGATAGATGAATAATATTTTATCCACTATAATAGTGAAGTTCACTTAGATATGACACAGAATTCTTGAAAATGATTTTTTTCTCACAATTTTAAATAATTTATCTGCAGTAGACAAAAATAGGAAACTCTAATATTATATTACAAAAATGTTGTCATATATTTCTTATTTTTAAAATACTCCCTGCTTTTACAGAAAAACAGTCAACATTTTCTCATTCACTTCTAAAAGTGCTAAGACCAAGGACAGAAACTTAGTAAAACTTAACAAAGTGCAAGAGTGGCAAACTAGAAGTTTGATTTTAAAGTTAGTTAAAACTACAGTCTTATTGGTTAAGTGACAAAATATATGGATGATGGATTTTTTTTTTTATCAGTGATTTGAACAGATACCTTGGCATTTTAGGAACTCAGGTACAGAGAGTCATGGCACCAATGAACCCTAATAATTTTTTTGACAATTAAACCTCTGGTTAGCCAGTAAAAACAGTCGTTCTTTACTCACTAAAGGAATGACTCATCAGAATTCATGTGATCTAACCTTCCAAGTCTATATCCTATCTGGTACAGACAAAGTATTATTTTTCATGACTAATGACTGACTGTAGTAACTACTGAAACATATCCGGCAGTAAAATTTGTCTCTCTGATCTCTCTATATGGGTCTTAAAAGTAAAAATGGCTAACAAATGAGCTGTTGGGGGCATTTTAAGAGTTTATATAGAAGCGGTGGGAGAATATGGTGTTGCATAGTTTGTGCAGTATGTATTTAGCAGAAGGTTTTAGTTAGGCTCAACTAATGGAAAGGGTGTGAACATTTTTGCCTAAGCAAATCCTATAAAAGTTAACAAAGCATATCTTAGAAAAATCAGTTATTTAACATGTGCTACACTCAGCACTGCATGAATCAAAAACTACGTGGACAAAAACCTTTACAAGCCAACTCTTCAAACAGCATGCTTACTATAATATGATATAGAAGCAATAATGGGTCCACAGTAAGATACTATGCTGGCTTTGCACCCAACATCCTAGCAGTTCATAAAGTCTTCCAGTTTAGAGAAGAGAAAGCTTATTTTCAGTTTGACCTAATTAGAAAAAAAATTATTCATGGAAAGTTTGGGACTTAAAAATGGCATATGCTACCAGATCATGCTGAGTCTTTTTTCTGCCTCTCTGGCTGTGTTTGTTTGTTTACTTTTCCAGCTTCTCCTTTTTCATGTGCCCATTACATATTGGAGTTCTGTAAGGGCTTCACTCTTTTCTTCTTCTTACTTTCTCCTGAAATAAGAAGTCTATGACTTCTATTAGTATCTGTACATTAATGGCATCTCAATATGCATCTGCAGATTAAGCCTCTCCTCAGATTCTGGTATACAACTGCCTCTACTCTGATGTCTCAACAGCACCACAAAAAAACAACAACCACAAGACTGAATATGCAATCCTTCTCCTAAGGCTTGTCCTCATTAGCAATTTCTGGCTTAAAAATGATGCCAACATCCAACCAGATGCTCAAGTCAAAAACCACAGAATCGTCCTTAACTCTCTGTCTTACTCATGCTCTGTATTCAACGTATCATCAAATTTTGTCCATTTTACTGATAAAGAAATTCTTGTCTTTATTATTACTATCATGACCTTTGTCTACTGTAGTATCTTTTCAGGTGCTTTTCCCGTGTAAACTGTGACACCTACCCTCAACAATTCTTTATTTATTTTACATGATGAAACTAAGATAAGTATCCACTTCGAAGTAAAAGAAGCTAATCTGGAAAGGCTACATACTGAACGATTCCACTTATATGACATGCTGGAAAAGGACCTTGAAGAGAGTATAAAGATCAGTGGTTGCCAACGGTTAGGGGAAAGGGAGGGGATGAATGAACAGAGCACAGGGACTATTTAGGTCAGTAAAACTATTCTGAATGATACTATAATGGTGGATACCTGTCTTATACATTTGACAAAACCTATACATGTACAAGAGTGGACCATAATGTAGTAATGTAAACTATGAACTAGGGTAATGATGGTGTGTTAATGTTGGTTCATCAGTTGCAACAAATAAATTGCGCTTGTACAAAATTTTGATAATGGAGGCTGTGTATATGTAGTAGTAAAGTGTGTATGAGAATCCTACTTTCTTGTTTGATTTTGCTATGAATCTAAAACTAATTTGAAAAACACAGCTGGGTGTGGTGGCTTATGCCTGTAATCCCAGCACTTTGAGAGGTTGAAGCAGGTAGATTGCTTGAGCCCAGGAGTTTAAGACCAGCCTAGGCAACATGGTAAAACCCCATCTCTACAAAAAAGTACAAAAAATTAGCCAGACATGGTGGTGTGCACTTGTAGAACCAGCTACTCAGGAGGCTGAGGTGGGAGGATCACCTGAGCCTGGGAGGTTGAGGCTGCAGTGAGCTATAATCAATGGCAGTGCACTCTAGTCTGGGTGACAGAGTGAGATCCTATCTCAAACAAACAAACAAATAAACATAAAACCCCAATATTACATCTACTCTGATCTTACATCTCCTTCTCACTACTGAAAATGATTTATTGCCTTTTAAGAGCTGCTAAAATGAGTTGGAAGTTCCTAGCACAGTACTTATCCACCTCTGTAGCACCGTATCCTCCATTCTCACTCTTTGTGTGCTCTGTTTTCCAGCCACACTGGTCCTTTTGAGGTATCAGTGGTACCTGTGCAGTCCTTCCCTAGGGCTTTTGCCTCATCCCCTTCTCCTTGCCTAATAAATATCTACTCATCCTTCAGATCTGCTCATTGATGTTTCCTAAGGAAAAAGTTCTTTGAGGCCTGTATCTTTCTGCTAAATTGATTGCTATTGCTGTGTCTTTCATATACATATATATATACACACACACACATATATGTGAAAGATATATATATGAATATACATATATACATATATATGAAACATATATATTAAAGACATGTATAAATACATATATATGAAATACACAGCAATAGCAATCAATATATATATTCCACAGAGCTCTTACCACTTTTATATTTAGACATTTAGAATTATTAGATATTCATAATTATTAACATCTGTCTCCACTACTAGACTGTAAGCATCTTGAAGCAATATGCTGACTGTTTTTGGTCACCCCTGAGACCAGTGAGTGATTGCAACACAGGAGGCATTTAGCAAATATTTATGGAGTGAATGAATGAATGAATAGAAGAAAGAATAAGGACTGCCAGATGTGCTGTTGGTTACAAGTTTGCTTACTGTTTTATCTAGATATTAGAGTTTGGAGTCACTGAAATGATATTAATCTTTTAGAAAAGAACATTCGGAACATGCATTTTAAAAAGTCTCATCGCCATGTATACATATGTATATATGAATATATATATGATCTTAATGCTGGCTGCCATAAGTATACCTTCCAGAGGAATCCAAGGCTGCCCTGTGGCTAATAATTTTATTTCTGAGTCTATTGTATATGGTGTGTGTGTATATGTGTGTGTGTGTGTGTGTGTGTGTGTGTGTGTGTGTATATATATGTACCACCATATGCATATATATATGGTGACAAGACTTTTAAAAATGTGTGTATATATATACATATATATTCATATATACATCCATATATACACATATATATGCATATGTGATATATATCGTAAAACTTTTTAAAATGCATGTATATATATACACACACATATATCCATATGTGTATACATACACATACATATATCTCCCTTCACACATACACAAACACACACATACACACACACACACATATCTCCCTAAGCACCTGTATTTAATGTGGTTACTCAACTTTTGTGATTTCAGACAGATGCCAGCCTTGTGAACTTAAGGCGAGCAATATAAGTATAGTTCTTCAACAGTGGGGATTATCTGATGTTGGGGCCTCTTTCCACATCCAGCCTCTTGCAAGTCCTGAAAAATCATCTCTGGATGGATGGCCACTAAAGAAATTTCATTGTTCACTAACAGACTCAGAAATAAAGTTATTCGTTAGCCATAGGGCAGCCTTGAATTCCTCTGGAAGGTATGCTTATGGCAGCCAGCATTAAGGCCAAATCACCATGAGGCTGCCTGTTTGCAGAGGTTTGTTTACACATGGTATCCACTATACATTTTCTCTGACTTCATTAATAAACAATTGAGACAAAGAAACCATTTCCTTACTTTCTAGGTAAGCTAAGCAATTTATCTTAATTACTGTCAACCTTTAGTGACTACCATGGGGATTCTAACCATTCACTTCAGTAGTAATGATATAAATTACTTATGAATTTTAAATAGGTAGCCATGGATTTTTGGGTTCTCTTACACGTACCTTTTTTTCCCAGCTGAAATTATATGTTTGTATACCTTAGGCTATATGGTAAATGTATATATGTAGTAAATATGTATATTCTAAATGAATGCCTTTCCTTATTACAGTCAATCCTTTCCCATGGCACCGTGGCAGACTGTGCTGTTGTTGGCAAGGAAGACCCTTTAAAAGGTCACGTCCCTTTAGCACTCTGTGTGTTGAGAAAAGGTGAGAGATCTTTGTCCTTGAATGCTTGGGCCTGAATAATTAACTAAGGTTAATTCAGTGCTTACCATCTGAACTTTCTCTCTAGATATAAAAGCAACAGAGGAGCAAGTTTTGGAAGAAATTGTGAAACACGTTAGACAGAGCATTGGCCCTGTGGCTGCTTTTCGAAATGCAGTGTTTGTCAAGCAGCTCCCCAAAACCAGATCTGGAAAAATCCCTCGATCAGCTTTATCTGCCATGGTCAATGGCAAGCCATACAAGGTAATTTATCAAAGATATTTAATCTTGGCTTGTAGAATATTTTTCTTCATTTCTTTGGCATAAGCAAAGCTCTTAAAAATGGTTCTCAAATATAAATTACATACCTAGAAAACACATAATAGTACCATTTTTTTTAATGTTAAGGGAGAAATTATATAGCCATTCCTTCTGTAGGGATGAGGGTTTTGAAAAGAAACTCAGATTAGTTAAGAACATATGCTTTGATGATAAGAACCAACGTCTGAAAATATTTATTTTTATTTAGAGACAGAGTCTTGCTGTATCACCCAGGCTGTAGTGCAGTGGTGTAATCACCAGAACTGCAGCCTCAAAGTTCTGTTCTAAAGGGATCCTCCCACATGAGCCTCACAAGTAGTTGGGGCTACAGGTACATGCCACTGTGCCTGGCTAATTTTTTTATTTTGTATTTTTAGAGGTAGTGTTCTGTCTATGTTGCCCAGGGTGGTCTTGAACTCCTGGGCTCAAGCGATTTGACTGCCCCAACCTCCGAAAGTTCTGGGATTACAGGCCTGAACCACTACTGCCTGTCAAAATATTTTTGCTCTTAGTAATTGTCAGTTAAATTCAAACAAATTTGTGGAAATTCAATCCTATTGAATTACAAGGTCCATTTTCCTTATTATAGTAATTAATGGCAATTAGTGAATGAGAAAGGAAAATAATTGAGGCTGGCAGCAGTAGATGTTTAAAATGTTCTAATTGATAAATGCTAATTTTGTAATTATTTTTTACATTATTTTAGGAAATCTTAGGCTGATTCAAGCATATGTTTTCTTTTAATTTTAACATTATGTATGTGAAGATATACCTATTTTTATCATTAAGATAATAAAAGGCAATGCAATAGTAAGGAGTAGTTATGTGAACAAATGCCAAAAAAGAAAAAATCTTTCTGAAGAAATGCAAGACTCTTAAGAAGAACTCTAACTCTAGAGAAAATAACATCTAGGTCCAATAGTTTTTTGCTAATTGAACTGTTTATTTTTTTTACTCTGGAAAACTATAGATAAGTATTAATATATTAGGCTCAAAGTTCTCTATTTTTAAACTTTTCCATATGAATATTACAAGATGGGGAAAACAACATTGCATATAATTGTTTAATTATAGAAAGAGTAGAATAAATTTAAGGAAGAGTATTCACCTGACACTAATTTTTTTCCCAGATAACCCCTACAATTGAAGACCCCAGCATTTTTGGCCATGTAGAAGAAATACTGAAGCAAATATCATGAGTTTGTTTTATTCCTATTTTGAGTCAATTTCAGCTAATTTTTTAATTGTAATTAAAATATTTGAGTTGTTTCTCAGAAATAAATATTTCAGTAGAAATTACTTGCAAACTGAAATGTGAACTGTAAAACTTGGCCTAAACAAATCTAATGAAAACTTGTGAAAGACCTGTGCCTTCTGTTTGATTGGACCCTGTTAACATTGTTATTAGTTGCCTATAAGATGGCTCATTATATGTAATCTACTGCTTTATAAAAAATGTATCTACTGTATTATTTTTAAAATTGCACCCTCCAAGTAAAACACTTTAATTGAAAGCAATGCTGATATACAGCCACTTCCTGAAACTAAGAATCTGTAGTTTTGATCCAAAATCTAAAACTTGAAGTCAGAACATAACAAATTTTTCTTATAGAAATTTTAGATATTTTCTAATATTCTTTAGATATTTTCTAATATTTTCTAATATTCTTGTTTTAAATAGATGAAATGAGAAGTTTAGGTAATCATTAGACAGATGAAATTATCCAGTTAGGAGGACTTTTCTAGCTATTCGTTTTCTGAGGGAAAGCTGAACACCAAGGTTATAGCTATACCTTTAGGTCATTTGTTACTTAGGCAAGGAAAACCACATATCTGACCTGGCATGGTGGCTCAGCTTGTAATCCCAGCACTTTGGGAGACTGAGGTGGGTGGATGACTTGAGGTCAGGAGTTCAAGACCAGCCTGGCCAACATGGCGAAAGCGTGTAGCTACTGAAAATACAAAAATTAGCCAGGCGAGGTGGCAGGCTCCTGTAATCCCAACTACTTGGGAGGCTGAGGCAAGGAGAACTGCTTGAACTGCAGAGGTGGAGGTTGTGGTGAGCCGATATCTGCCATTGCACTCCAGCCTGGGTATAGAGTGAGACTCCATCTCAAAACAACAACAAAACACTTGCCTGGCAGACAGCCAAGATACCATTTAGTCCAATATTTTCATGGATTTGAGGGCTCCAGGGAGTACCTCCTAATGTCTCAGGCTCTTAGTTGGCTGTGCATTTCCAAATGATTCCAGATTCCCGTGGAAACAAGGAATCAATGTACAAATGTGGTGGAGGGGCAAGGAAAACTCTTAAGAAAGAAACATCAAGGTTTTTACATTAGGTTAAAGACCAAGAGGGTTTACAGGCAGGTAGTGTAATGTCTAGGTGATTTTGAAGTGAACTTAAGCCACTAGTTTTGAGGGACAAAGGACCAAAGGACAGAAAATGTAAAGACTGCAGATCTCCTGCTCCACCTCAGGGAGCAGCAGCCCCAGGAGAATATGGCCCCCAAAAGAGGTAAGTCTCCTGCTGCAAGATCTTCTGGGTTTTTTTTTTTTTTTTCCCCCGCTCTTGTTGCCCAAGCTGGAGTGCAATGGCGCAATCTTGGCTCACCACAACCTCTGCCTCTGGGGTTCAAGCGATTGAACCCTACTTGAATTGCAGAGGTAATTCCGAGTAGCTGGGATTACAGGCATGAGCCACCACGCCCCGCTAATTTTGTATTTTTAATAGAGACAGAGTTTCTCCATGTTGGTCAAGCTAGTCTTGAGCTCTCAACCTAAGTTTATCCTCCTGCCTCAGCCTCCCAAAGTGCTGGGATTACAGGCATGAGCCACCATGCCTGGCCGAGCCTCTGGTTTTTAGGAGAGAACAAAGAATCCTGATTTTAATGTAAAATCTCTAAAGTAATAACTCATTAAAAATATTGCAATGTCCAAAAGTATCTTTGCATTTAAATTCTAAAAATCTCTTAAGTATTTTTTTAAATAATTGAAAAGTTAGTTTTTGTTAAGCTAATAGGAATGGGCCAGTTAACTAGAGTAGATGGATGTAGGAAATTAAATATTTGATTTATTTAGGGATCTATATGATATCAGTTATCAAACAATACATTTTAACACAGAAGTATACTGTGCTCTTTGTATCTTTGATCATTCTTCAAGTATTTCTCAGTCTTTTAGTCTATCAGGAACATTATCATCAAGAGCAACTATTGTAGCATAATACTCTGGGTACATGAAATGTATACGGGAGATAAATAGACAATAGATGAAGGTTTATTGTTATAAAAATGATCTACCACTTATATAAAAACATTCTGAAAATGTTAACATTTTTGGGACTAAAGTCTGCAAAATAAATAGCTTCTTAAAGCAAATTCCTATTAAATTGCCTTCTTGTTACACCTGGAAAATATATAATTTTTCTCTTTAATTACGTTAGTAGCCTGAATTAAAGCAACTAGATAGACACTTTAATTTGAAGCTGTTGAGTTCCTTGAATTGTCTTTTTCATTGGTACATTTTATCCATTGTCACAACTGTGGTCTTCATTAATAACTTGTTTTTAATGTCTTAGCGGTAGAATGTGTTTCCTTATTTTTTTTCAAGTAAGAGTCAGTTAATTCAAAATGGCAAATTCTTTAGCTGAATGTGTGCCATTGTTCATTTGCAAAGTTTAATTTCAGGCAGATCCAAGAATTGTGTAAAGGTTGCATCTTTGTTCCTCTTGCACATTTTTTTTTTCTGGTAATCAAATCTGAAGGGACACCTAAGCAAGCAGACTTGGCTTATTTTCCAGTTGGATGGGAATGGAAAACAATGCTTGAGACTGGGTAAGTGGCTATTTTTTGTGTCTCACTGGGGAAATGCATCTCCTTTGCAAGGTCAAAGAATGTTGTTACTTTTATGTGATGAAAAATTGGGCAAGAAAAGTATGGTTGAATAATCAGACTGCTTAAAATTTGGGAGGTAAAAAATATTCTATTTTATTACTAACCATAAATCATTTTTGCTAGATAATACATAAAATATTCTGAATTAAATATATCTTTAAAAACAATATGATGTTACTAAAAAAATGCAGTCATATGTAAACTTGGAATAAATTCTGTGTGATCTTCGTTTGGTATTTTCATAGGATTTCTTACTATGAAAGAAATATGTTTCATATTTCATTTTTCCAATATCTTACCATAGGTAAGATATTAGAATCTAATCTGTGGTAAGATATTGGAAAAATGAAAATATAAAGTAGTTTCAAAAGTTATAGAAAAGTATTTTCCAATTCATTGAGTTACTTTGCTTGTGCAAATATATTAAACATATTTAAGTGAGACCTGTCCTACATTTAAAGACCAGTTTTGCTTATATAAAATTGTATTTGAAAGGTCCTGAACATTAAAAATGTGAAAATTTATAATGTTAATGATCAAAAGGTAACACGTTGAGATTCTGAGCTTAATCCATTAAATCGATTTTCGAATCTGGTAGAAATTATCTTATAAATTAAAGCATATTTTATGCTTTTTTGAGGGAAATAGCTGGATCTTTTGCATCACTCTATGTTAGTATTATAGATGATTAATCTTTTGATATCTTTAAAAGAAAGACATTGATTTTAGTGGTTGAGTGATGTATAATAGTAGATCCGAATCTAGTTATGGCATTGTAATGTCATAGTTCCTATGTTCTATTTCATTTCTATGAATGAAGATGCCCATGTTTAGATGAGTGTAGAAAGCTCTTTCTCATTGTTCCTGCTCAGGCCACATTTTTAGAAAAATTTAAGATCACTCCCATAAGCAAGTTTAGAACTCCCTCTTGTGGCAGACTCACTTTTGAAGCTAAATATTTGAGTCACCCAAAGAACAATTTTCCTGATAGTTTAAGTAAATTGTCGAGCCTTATGTGACTAGAAAACAAAGCTTAAACAGAGAACTGGAAGTATTTTTTTTATTATTGACAATGGAAAGGGTTTCTGTTACCATTACCTTTTGACTGAATCTGTTAAACAAAAATAGACATCGAAACAAATGTAATGTACGTGCAAACATAGCAAATTAAAATACAAAAAAAATTACTAATGACAGGTCTTGCGCTTAATAAGATCAAGCAGCAGAAAATCCGCAGTTAGATAAATGGTATTAGTAAATAGGTTTTACTTTGAATCTCCCATATAAACAAAGAATAAACAACAGTAACACCACCAAATAAAGCCACAGGGAAAGAGATTACTCTTCCATAATTTTATACACTATATGTGTTAATTGTTCTGTCTTTCATTTATTTCCTCTGATAAACTGACTTCAGGGAAGTCGCAACAAGGCCATCTTGGCTGAAAGCTTATAACATTAGACATGAGTTTGGCTAATGCCCTGTTCCATTGACAAAAGGGAAGGGTTTCTTGGGTTTTGTTTTCTCGTGGAAATGAGCCTCAGACTCTGCGGCGGTTGACATTTCGCTGTCCAGTACTGGCTGGCAGTTCAAGATACTTAAATGAACATGTGGTTCTAGTAAAGAAGTTTTTTTTTTTTTTTTTTTTTTCTTGGTCCACAGGTAACAAGAGAAGATAATGGTTTTTTAATATAAATTTTTAAATAATTGCTTTTGACCCTTGTAAACAGGTTGGCTTTGTTTTGTATTGAAAAGGAGATCGAGCCATCACAGTGCTATTTCTAAAGATATAGGACATCCCTGATTGCCTTTAAAGCTCTATTTTTTGGCTCCAGTTCCAGGTTAAATCATTCTTTTTTACATGATCAGAGGCAGGTTGTTCAGCTTTAAGTAAGTAAGTAAGTATTGACAGACTTGAAGGAGAAACATGTTGAAGCATGGAACATGCTTCAAGGAAACATTGATTTGACTGTTAACAATTCAAAAACTGTAAAAATGGTGGAATGGTAAAATACAAACAGTACTTAGAATTGTCAAATGTTTGTACTCGAGACTCCATGAACCATATATTTTATTTTTTAAAAAATCATATTTATATCCATTTACATAAGACTTACACATTTAAAAAGAAATGCACAGTAATACATAAATGCCTAGTATATTACAATAAAACATGAAAAACAAGTGGCTTCATTTCATAAAAGCATCTGTTGTACAGAGTTTATGATGTAGATGATGTTTATTATTCAAATGACTTAAGCATTTTATTACAATTGTAGTAAACTAATCAAATGTAACATCTGACTCCCCCCAAAATCACATTTTTTTCAGCTTTTAATAAATCATGACATCATTAGTTTCTTAGAATTCAGTTTTCACAAATATTTTCACTGCTTGTCTTCTTAGATGGTAGTGCACTTTAGGTAGAGTAGACTGAAAAGACGACATCTAAAATATACAATGGATAGCATTAGTTCACTGAAAAGTCCCAGACTGGGAAATCTCATTCTACTCCTCTGTGGGGTACCTCCATGCAGCCTTATTCCTGTCCTAAAACACCATGGGGAGGAAATCTAGGATCTAGCCAACAGCTATATCTAATTAACATTTGCTCTTCTCCAATTTGGTTCAGGGGAGCTTAATAAATAGTAAGATTTGCTCAACTTTGTGGAAAGTATGGCAGTAATGTAAACAAAGGTAGTTATGCAAATGTTAGCATGCTTTCTGAAAAATTTACAACTTGCTAATTAATAAATTGGGCTGAATTGACCTATTTCATAATATAGATTTATATTCTAGTTCATATATTTTAGAGTTCTTAAAAAGACACCTTTATTTGTGACAAAAACAATAATAAGTCACCTATTTTAAAGGGTTTGTGTCAGTAGTAAGGCATTGCTGATTCTTTTCAGCCATAATATACTTAGAAAAAGCTCAGTTACTATTACTGACACAAAAGAAACAGCAAGTAGTCAGCTCTGCATTATTTTAATAACAAAAGTGTTATTGTTTTACCAAAAGAAAAATTATCCTAGATTTAATTATTGTAAATGAATACTGTTATCCCAATTAATGTTAAAAACTAGGAAATATGAACTAGAATGCCATGCACAAAAAACAGATTGCAAATAGAGTAACTCTACCCATCAGTTAAGAGCTAAGAAGCAAGCACTATTGAATATATTGAATAGTCATTTGTAAATTACTGAAGTGTTCAGTTCCTGAAGAAATTATAATGCTATGTGTAGACTCTATTATAAACAGTATTTTGGGAGGCCTCTTATTTAGGCAAATTATTCTACACTTTAAATCATGCCTATAATTAGGTTCCAAATTATATACTGTAATTAAAATTTTAATGTAAGCGTTGTACATAATGATATCTCTTATCTGGATGTTTTTTATCAGCTTCAAATATTGATCCAAACAAGGCAGCGTATCTGCTCCCATCTTACGCCCAAAAGAGCAACAATAAACTGTGTAGAGCTTTTAGTTCAAGGCAATGAAGAAACAGCACAAGGCAAGCTGTTCCTCTGTCTATAACTGCTTTCTGCTATCCCTGTGCACACATTTGGTTCTAAATATTGCTCTTAAAAAGTATTTTCCAAAATATTAATTGAAAGTGGTAAAATATTTTGGTAAGCCATGGTTTTAGGTCAAAAAAATTTATGAACATTTGACATTTATGAATCTAGGAAACCGCAGTTTTACTATTAAGATTGTTTTCAATGAAATCTCGTTTTATATGGATTTTAAAGTAGCTTTCATTAATTAGTATTTCCTTAAAATCAAATGCTTGATGGTTATCCTCCATTCTTATAATTTCATTCCTATAAGTCTCAAATACTTAAAATTCATAATTGTTTTTAGCAAGTGTAAATTGAATTGATAAGATACAATGTAATAACAGTTTTTTTTTCACAGTTTCTACTTTATTTATTTTGAGGCAGTCTTGCTCTGTCACCCAAGCTGGAGTGCAGGGGCATGATCTCCACTCACTGCAACTTCTGCCTCCCAAGTAGCTGGAATTATGGGAGTGCTGCACCATGCCCACCTAATTTTTGTATTTGTAGTACAGATGAGGTTTCACTATATTGGCCAGGCTGGTCTCCAACTCCTGACCTGAAGTGATCCACCTGCCTCGGCAAGTTTCTACTTTTTAATATAAAACCATCTCTAAATCATTTTCCTGTCTGTTGCTATTTGACTCTGTGAACTTGCTTAAATCCCTATCTGCCTACCTTGGTTTTCTTACATAAAATATACACTTAAAACGATAGGGTTTTTTAAAGTGCTGAATTATTATTAATAAAATGCTATGCGAATCAAAATAAAATGGCAGTAAAAAGTAGAAAAGAGTGTAGTGGTAACCCACTGATGTGTGATAATACAGTGATAGGCCTCCACCAGGCAGACCTTAAACCATAGCAAGACAGATGGTGATAGGAAATACCAGACTAAGAGTTAAAATACAAAGATTTCTTTTCCCCCTGAAGCAATTCAAGAGTTATCTCGCTTCTGTACTGCTAGGGCCTACCAAAGAGTATAGTGTATATTGACTGACTAGTCTATGTAGGTTACACTTTCTGTTGTTGTTTATTTATTTATCTTTTTTTGTCAGCCAAAGGGAAACTACTCACAGCAGGTCAGTGCTGCCTCCTTTGAGTGGCTTGTCAACATGAGTATGTGCGAACAGTGGAGTTGTCTAACCTCTGCAGTCTTGATGAAGCAACTGCAAATGGAGAAAAGGCTTTAGAGGGACTTGGATGATTGAGTACAAGATTTCAGATGAGAAAGGTTTATTTTCCCTGCATATGGGGATTCTGAACATATCAGTAGACCTTCTTTCTTTCAGATATAAGCCACTCACATTCCTCTTCTCTAGATCGAGTTCCTAATGAAAATTTATCCCAATGTAATTCACCTGAGCTTTTGAGTTGTTATGTATTCCTCCTTAGATGAAATCTGTAACAGGAGCAGCTCCCCAGGGTGCTTCTGTTTTTGATACATAGATTGCTCTTGGAGCAGAAAAAAATTCACCATAATGAGTGCTCTAAGTATTGAAGAACTTCTACACTGTAATGATGTTAAGTTCCTCATGAATTTTGCTGACATGTTCCACAATATTAACAAGTTGTAAGAAATGTAGATCAAAGATCACAGTTGATGCTGGAACTAATTTTTATTTATAATAACTATGACCTTGAAAATAAATAATGATGCTAGGTGATTATGTCAACAAACAGAGTGGGACTATTTTTCGTTAATGCCTCCCAAACAGAAATAATTTTGTGACTACTATTTCAAAGTTGTCCCTCCTCTGGAATGACTGTTTGCCTTTGTAAAGTAAATACCGTAAGTCTAATGTCCACAAAAGGAAATACTAATTAGGAAATTACTGTGTTTTGTGTTTCTTTAATTTTCTTTTCATGTTTGTGTTTGTTTATTTAAGGCCTTCAGCCTTGATTAGAGGGAAAAAATACTTGATGAGTCTGAATTTCTAAGATGATAACATATAAAATTTGCAATATTTAAACATGTAGGGAGACAGTGGAGTTAAACTGTTTATTTTGGGAGAAGACTAAAGAAACACAATTAATGCCGATGTTTATTGTTCTTCCTAGAGGTGGACATTAGCCAAACTATTATTTTTAGGATGTTATGAATAAAGTGCCATGAGTTCATGCAATAGCAGTGTAAAATGGAGTCTGGTTTGTGATGAGAGCACAGCAAATTTCAAGCAGAGCAAACCAACTCAAGAAAATAATTCCAGAAAGTAAGGTCAGAGAATTATACTAGTTTTGGCTAAACAAGCTTTTTGCTTTATAAGCAAGCAATGCAAAACTACTGTACCATCTGTTGTCATTTTTCTTGACTGTCCAGATGTTGTGGTTAACCTAAATCCAGCTGGTAATGTTTCTGAAGACCCAGGCATCATGCTGATTCCATGTACTTCACGAGGAGGAAACTGCCTTCTCCAGGTTGATCCACGTCTGAAGTTCTTGTCATCACTCTGCCAGTACAGTTATAATGTGATGTTACAAAAACAAATAAACTAGTCCATGTGCTTAAAGCTGTGTGCTTACAAACATGTAACACAGATTATTTACATTTAGTCTGTCAAGTATACATGTGGAATCATGCTTTATCAAGATATTTCTATGATTCCAAAACAAGACTGTAGGTGATTTGATATATAAATTTTTAAATAAAACTTTTCATACAATTTCAAATTTAAGGTCTGACATCTATACAGTAAATATCTTTGGAAGCCTAAAATAAGCCACCAATTTTTTCCAAAATAAATATTGGATATACTATGTTCCACTTATGCATAATTTAAAGACAAAGGGTCACATCTCATTTAATTGGCTCAATAGATTTTTCTTCAAGTTCATTACTATCAAGAAGCTACCCCACACCTGTTCAGTGCCTAAGAGAAAGCAGCAATATGACAAGTCTTCAATAATTTTTACTGTAATTTTTTGCAACTTTTAAGTAAGAATAATTGTATTTTAAGGTGTATGAGTTTAAAAGAAGACCTTTTTGAATCAATTTTGAGTAAGGAATAAAAATTCTGTCATGCAACTTTCAAGACTAGGCTTTTAGAAATGTTAATCATTTTTCTGATTGAATAAGAACATGAATTTATCAGAAGTTAGCTGAGTACAAGACTGTAGAGCTTATCTCTTTATAATTTCCACAGGACAAAGGACAGAGTAGATTTTATAATACCAAGATTATTTGTCCTGCCTATTTGAATATAGAATTATTGGCCCATGTTTGGATTTGTCGAGTTCTTCATAAAATAATTTTAATCAGCTTGTCTTTGTACCAAGAAACGCCTGTACTTTGCAACACAGAATTATGCATCTCTTTATTTTCTACTACATACTCAGGTTTCTTTCCCAGTTCTTCCAGAAAGATCCTGTAGAAAAACTCAGAAAAACTATTAAAATGTCTACCAGTCCACAGCATTTACTAATATCCCTTGTATTCATTCATCTGAGGAGGCTACTTACATGTTTATTATTTTCCAAATCACTTAAATATGCATATATTAGATATAGTGGATCTTAATATAGCTTTCAAATTCTATGATTGTTAAAATGTTACTCATCTGTTTTCAAGGAAAACTCAGTATCAATATATAAAATAGTAACAAGCTTCCCATCCACTGAAGCAAGTTTTACCTTCATTTTAATTTTCTAAAATTTCCTGGCAAGATATACGGATTTAAGAAATAAATGCATTATTTATTAAAAAGCTGAATTTATCAATATTAGTGTTTTAATTTTTTCTAATTTTTAAAAAAATGTTGCTCAACATTTTGCAGTTACAGCTCGTAAAAATTATAAATTACTGTTTAGTATCTCTAATTGCTGAAATGATATTTATATTTATAATTAATATAGCTCTTTCCAAAATTAAATAAGATTGAATATTTAACAACAAACCTGGATAAAATTCTTAATTCTAATTATAGAATAGTCATTTGATTAATTTCCAAGCACTATTACTTAAAAACAAAGATGTTCCATCATTTTTCTTTTACTCTCTCTTTTTTGAATAACAGGTAAACTTACTTCATCCAGTCGCCTTTCAGTTCCCAGGGCCAAGAGGTTATTGTATTCTCTTTCAAGAATCTGCCTTGCCTGTTGACATCAAATTACAGTTACCATCACTGAAATCACATTTTGTGTTAAAAATCATGTGGCTCATATTTATCTTAGAATGTATTAAAAACCATATTTTATTTATGGATTTTTAAGATTTAAGTCCTCCATGTCTACTAGCCATTGTAAATTTTAACTATAAAAACTATTTGGGCATTTTTTTTTTTTTTTTTTTTTGTTTGTGGACAGTAGAGAGTCTTGCATAAGCGTCTGAGGTCAAGAGGCTTTGGTGTCACTTGGTTACTTTATACCAATTGAGTATTTTGTTAATCTCTGAAATATGTAAAAACAAAATAAAAAAGTAAATTGGGCTGTCAATTTTTAATCAAATCTATGCAGGTAATTCTCAGACCTGGCCAACGATTTTCATTTGGGGAAAATTTAGATAATAAAGATTCCCATGCCCTATCTTTTAATAACTGATTTCTTAGGACTATGACGTGGGTTGGAGGTTTTATTTTTTATTCATCAGGAACTATATTGATTAAAATTATTATCCAGTTTTGGGAATCACTGGCATATCCAATGCTAAGACTCTGTATAATTCACACATGTAAATAGAAATGACTGCCTCTCAGAGAGATGGAGACTGATGGCCATCTGTCAGGGATTTCGTTTAGTGGAATCTGGCATTCAGGTGGGAGATTGGGCCATATAACTTCTAAATCCCTTTCTTGTTTAATTTTATGATGTTTTTTGGCTAGAAATCCACTAGCCTGAAATTAAAACCCCAGTGACATATTTCAAACGTTGAGCTAACTCATTAATAACCATGAACACACAGCCAGATTTTTTTTTCTAAAAGTTTAGCTTATCATTATGTAAACCAGAATACAATAAGACTACAGCAGAAAACAACTTGCCTGGGTATTCTGTGTTGGAATCTGTAACAATAAAGCTAAGCTGCTGTAGTCAAAGTTTTCGTCCAGGGCTATAAGTGAGCCATGCACACCGCTCTCAAGTATATTATTTGCATATTCTCGAAGTCCAATTGCTTGTATCCAGCGAATAACTCGGTCATTGCTCCACACCAACACATCTAGGTAAAGAGATGTATCATTTTAGGATGCAGTGTTTTGCATAGTAGAACTACTGGCTGAAATGAGCCATGGGTATCTGCCAGGTCACACTTACTATGATTTATCCACACTCTAATGTACCTGGCTCCCTTCATTTGCAAATAATTACTGTTTTAATAATTAACCTTTTCGAGTCTAAATCTATTTAAAAAGTTTTTGTTTTTCAGAGTGTTTGTTACAGCTAAAATTACAGCACTTCAGTGCTGTCATAGAACACCGTGTCTTTGTTTCTTCTTTTCATACCAGAGCCCTAGGGAGTCTGTCTAAAGTTAAATGTTTTACCACCAGAGGGAGACATTTCTTATTTGTGTCTTGATACACACCTCTTCAGTAAACAGCAGATGAGATTGTAATACTGCCTTTCATCATAAGTGTTTGTTAACCACTACCTAAACATTGGCATATAGATTAGAAGATACTTTTTTTTTACCTGACATAAGATTTAAGAACAGTAAAATAATACAAAGTGTCAACAGATGAATACTTACCTATTGTATTTCAGTGCATTTTTTTTTTCTCAATCACATGCTAACGCAAAATTCAAGCACTCAAATGTCAAAAATTGTTTCTGCTTTATTGAAAGTAGTATCCTATCGAGGAACAAAATCCTTTGATTTTTATTTTCTAAAAATAAAACCTTTAGAGAAAAATGTCATGTTCCTTTTTTAGACAAAAACAAATTATATTTTATCAGTTATTTTCTTCAGTTTTTTCCCCATTACAAGTTGGCAGAATACTATAAAAACAGTAAAACAGAAGAACTAAAATCACTCATAAAGAATTTTAAGAAATTTAAGGGGATATGAGAAAAAACAAAACTTTTTTCCTACCTGTAGAAAGGGAAAGGAAACTATATTAAAGTAAAAGTAAGTTTTTCTGTCATTTTTTTCTCTCTAATGAAGTACACAGCTTTTTCAGGAAATGTATAAAAATCTTCCAGGAAATATTCTTCAACTTTAACTGTTTTAATAAACCTTTGAAAAGCATGTTTTAAATAACTGTTTTGATGAGTCTTTGAAAGGCCTTATTTGTCCTATCTTATTCATTTATAACCAACTTAGGTGCTCCTGTGTATAACACTGAAGCAATAAAGTGATAGCACAGACCCACGGAAGTCCCCTCATGCACATTCTCAGGCACTATTCTCACTCAACAGTAACCAATATTCTGCCTACTTTCCTTACATAATTGCCTTGCCCGATTTAAATTTTTAGCTTTTCATACATAAAATCATACAATAAGTACTTTTTTTGTCTGCTTTTCATTCAATATGGAATTTATGCGTTGGCAAATAGCAGTGGGATGTTCATGATCATTGCGATTTAGCATTCCATTGCATGATTATGCCACAGTGTGTCCATTCTATTGTAGATGGACGTGTGAGTGGATTCCACTTTGGATTATTAAGAACAGTGTTGCTTTGAAGGGGAAAGGGTGAGAGATGGCAGGGATAAAAGACAGCACATTGGGTACAGGGTACACTGCTTGGATGATGGATGCACCAAAATGTCAGAAAAATCACAACTAAAGAACTTGTTCATGTAACCAAATACCACCTGTTGCCCAAAAACTCATTGAAATAAAAATAGTGTTGCTCTGAACATTGTTATACATGTATTTTGTTTTGTATATTTACATGTTGCAGTGGAATAAATAACAAGGAATAGAATTGCTTTGTGGTTACCTGTTAGCAGATATTGCTAAGCAAATTTCACACTCAGAATTTAATCTTTCAATGTTAATGTCTGAAACTCTTTACACATGCTTTGTATTTTTTGTTTTTGTTTTGTCTTTTTTTTTTTTTTTTTTTGCCATTATAACAGGTGTATGGGTACTGAGTTGAACTGTGTTACCCAAAATTCATTTCGAAGCCCTAACTTCCAGTACCTAAGAATGTAACCTTACTTGGTAGTAGGTCTTTATAGAAATGATCAATTATAATGAGTTATTAGAGTGGGCCCAAATTCAATCAGACTGTTATCTTTCTTAAATGGCAAAAATTGGAAATAGACATGCACACATGGAGAGCACTACTGATGATGAAGGCAGGGATCAGGGTGATGTTCTTACAAGCCAAAGAACACCAAAGATTGCCAGCAAATCACCAGAAGCCAGGGGCGAAGCAAGTAAGTTTTTTCTCAGTAGGAACTGACTCTGCTTGGGCTGGAACTTCCAGTCTCTAGAACTGTGAGAAAACAAATTTGTTGCTTAAGATACACAATCTTTGGTAATTTGTTACATCAGCCCTGACAAACGAATACATGGCTATGTCATTGTAGTTTTAATCAGAAATTCCCATTATGAAATGAAAATATCTACTACTTTTAAGGTTTGTCAGTTTTTACTTTCTGTATTTTAAATCTACATGTTAGATGCATACAAATTTGCTGTATCTTCCCTTCTATTATTTAAAAATAGCCAAGATATTTCTAGTATATTTCCTGCCTTAGAGTCTATATTCTGATGTTAGAAGAATCACAGCAACTTTGGTTAATATTTGCATGTGTATCTCCTTTACTACTAAGTTTTCTATGTTCTTATATTGAAAGTGTATCTACTGTGTACAGCATATCATTGTTTTTCTGTGTTTAAATTGAATTAGTTCTTGCCGATTTAATATTACTTAGACATTTAAGTTGAAATCCACCATCTTTCTATTTTTCCTACCTGTTCTTTGTTCCTTTTCTCTCTTGCTTGCCTTTTATTACGTTTCCTTATTTTATTCTACCACTCCATTAGCTTTTTTGTTTGTTTTTAGATGGAGTCTCACTCTTGTTGCCCAGGCTGGAGTGCAGTGGTGCGATCTGTGCTCACTGTAACCTCTGCCTCCAGGGTTCAAGCAATTCTCCTGCCTCAGCCTCCCAAGTAGCTAGGACTACAGGTGTATGCCACCACACCCAGCTAATTTTGTATTTTTACTAGAGATGGGGTTTCACTATGTTAGGCTCGTGTCATCTCCTAACCTCAGGGGATCCACCTCCCTTGGCCTGCAGAGGTGCTGGGATTACAGGCATGAGCCACCATGCCCGGCCCTCTATTAGCTTTTTATATTTATACTTTATATTATTATTTTAGTAAAGACACTTAAAGCTTATAATATGTATTCTTATTAGAGTCAACTATAAATTATCCCTTTTATCATTTTCTAGATAGGGCAAAGACTTTCAAACAATTTAATTTCACTTATTCTGTTCCTGCTTTTTGTGTTATGTATTTTAATTCTACATAAAATTTAAGCGCTGCAGATATTATATTATGAAATTTACCCATACATTTTTCAGTTCTCCTCCTTCATGTGTGCATTTTTTATCTTTATGATCATTTCCGTCTGCCTGAATCACTTATTCTAGTATTTCTTTTCTATTTGGTTTTTCTGGTGAAATAGTCTCTCAGATTTTGTCTGAAAGTGTATTAATTCTGTCTTTAACATTGACGGACATACTTCAAAGTGAGAAATTAGTTTGATTCCGCATTTTAAGGCTATAATTCCATTTTGCTCTAGCCTTACTTAGTTGAGTGATGTCAGTTATCTTACATTGTGCCTTTTAAATTACTGTGGAGTTTACTCTGCCAATTCTAAGATTTTTGGGAGTGGGGAGTCATGGTTTTCAGTAGCTCTATTGTAATGTGTTTAGATGCGTTTTATTTCCCCTTTTATTTTTAATCTTACTTAGGGTCCACTGAGTACCTTGAGTCTGTGGTTTATCATTTCAATTATTTTCTTTTTATGTCTCCACCAGTATCTTTTCAAATGTTGCTTCTTTCTTACTGTCTCTTACCTCACGATGTCCAATATGTCTCTCATGATGTTTTATATCACTCATTCTTTTTGTTTCTTGTGAAATGCAGGGCTAGATGTTTTCAAGTGATCTTTTATTTCACTAAACTCTCTTCTACTAATAAACCACCTATTGCATTCTCAATTTAAGTTTTTATACTTTTCAATTATTCGAATTTACATGTGATTATTTGTTAAACATATTGATTCCAGCTATATTAAATTCTCCATTTTGTCACTTGATATTCCCTACACATTTTTAAATAAACAGTGTCAGGGTCAACTATGAAATGTTTGTTTTCTGATTTTATCATCTTGGCTTTTCTCATTTTGCCCATTATCTGACATGTCTGAGTTTTTCTTTTATTTGCTTTCACACAACATGGTTGAAAACCTGCAGAGGCTCTGAATGTCAGCTTCGTCTTGAGAGGACTTTACTTTTATGTTTTTCTGCAGTTACAATAAGGGCAGATCAACTTAATTCCAATTAAAGATTGAGATAAATCAATGCTAGATTTTATCATTTCAAAATAAAGCTTAGGAATCTCTTTCACTATAGAAACCATTTTACTACCTATATGTGTTTCATAATATCATGTTTTAAAACTCAAATATATATAATAATACTTAACATTAAAATAAATACCCTGATCTGTTTAAGTTTACCCTTAGTCCTAGGGTGTGTTTTATTAGAGACCTCAAACGAAAGTATATTTGGTGGTTATGATCTTTGATTTTTTTTTTTTTTTTTTTTTTACTGTATTGTAAGATTACAACAGTCCTCTTTCTAGATTTCTTACCCTTTGGCTTCTGCTTTCTGTTCAGTTTTTAGCTTCTAATTCCATCCTTCTTAGAAGTCCATGAATGTCTCCAGAGGAGTATTTTATAAAAGGTCAGGCTTACTTATTGTATTATTGTTATTTTTTACAGATTATTTGCCCTTGATGGCCTGGCAGTTTTGGCATCTCTAAATTCCACTCCCACCTCCACCCCACTCTGTTCCCTGATCCTCTGTGAGATGCAGAAAAAACAGTAGAGAATGATAGGTTTACCATTTCCTTACATTTCTCTCTTTTCCAAGATCATAACCTCTCAAGTCCTGTCCCTTTTAATTGGTTTCTACTGTTTTCAAATACGTCATTATTACTATTTATTGATTTATCTAGCCTTTCTATTTCTTCTTGGTGGAAGATTGGTCTGACTTAATGTACTCCAATCTATCAGAAGTAGAAGTTCTTCAAATTAGCTGGTGTTCTTTCTGTCTGTGGCAATCCACAGTGCTAGCAAAACATCTGCACATGAATCTGTCAGCTGTGTGTGTGTGTGTGTATATATGTCTGCCTCACATCTATCTCTCTACATCACTCCTTTCATGGGTTGAATGATCTCGTTTCAAAAGCAGGTCCTAAATCTTTCTTTGGATTTAGGTCACAAGGAACACAGAAGGAATACCCATGTACCACAGTCCTTCTGCAAGAATAAATTTCTGCAAGAAGTATGATATTTATTGTTCCCCTCAGTTTTGCCTCTTTCTTCCCCTGATTGTCAGCAAAGCAAATAGTCTTTACTGTATAGGGAAATCTAATATTATATATGTTAATTGTCTCTGTGAGTTAGTTCTGAAGTGTGGCTTTTCATCTGTGTTTTCCTTAGCTTGTTCCATTGAGGTTTTTGGACCTCAGAAAATGGGATGCAAGTTGGTTAGTATTACATTTGGCTATATAATCAGCTGCAGTTGATAGCTACTGATTCATTCTAACAACTAGTTACCCTACACTTGAACCCCAAAAGCTAGGCAAGTGCTTTTGGGTGACAGCAATAGTTCTCCACTTAATTTTACTAAACAAACCATTTTTAAAAATGAATGTGATAATGCTGTCATAAAAAAATATATCCAGTTTTCTTTGCACTTTCCTAGATGGATTTATAAATAGGGAATGTTTTTTTTCTAGAGTTAGGTTTATATTTTGAGAGTCTAAGACATATTATGTGGTCGTTATATTTCTGAAAATATGTGTCCATCAAAAATTCCATGACACACCCATAGTTAAGAGTGATCAAATATTTAAAATGATCTGTTTATGAGGTAAAGGCAAATAAAGCATGAATTCAAACTTTTCCTCCTCAGAACAAAAAGCTTTTTTTTTAATTTTTATTTTTAAAGTTAGATCCCTTTCCATAAATCTGTTTCCAAGCAATGTATGCCCTGACTTTAAAACTGTGTAGAAATCTTCTTGACCTAAACAATAAATGGCTAGAGATCAGTGTTCACTGCTTCTTAGCAACAAATTAAATGTTAGTATGTTCTTGATATTCACAGGGTCCTTTCACTTCAGAAAACTATTCATTAAGGTCAAGGTTAATTAACACTTCAGCTAATAACAGACCCCCTAGTCACAGTTGAGAGTTATTCCTGTAAATGTCACCAGATCAGTCATAGGAAACAAGCTATTTATGATCTCACTCACAGCTATTTATCAGACAGAGTTGTTTGTGTGTTATTACAGTGAATCATGGCAGTTTTTTTTTTTTCCTCAGAGCTACACTCTAATCAGCAATTGGCAAATACTAATATAACATTTGGTATGGGGCCAACTGGGTAATTCTTCCCCTTTAGATCTATCTATATGTGAAACATTTCATGTGGTGAGCAGAGGCATAATAAAATCTAATTGGATAAAAAAATACTTCAGAAAGAAAACTACAAAGTGGTATCCCATGGGTAAAATCTATTTGTGTGCTAAGACATTCTTTGTTTGATCAAATGCAAACTTCCTTCTGGGGTCTTTCTTGGTCCATTAATTCCCAAATTTCAATTCAACTGAATAGCAATGCACTAAAAACAACCTGCAATTTCCTGAGGCCTTAAAATAAAGTGAAACTAAACAACTCTATTTTGATAATGGAAAAACACTTTCCTGCTTCAAAGTAATGCATCAAATGAAGTGTTACAAGAAATCCATTGTGAGTCTGTCTACTCTCTGATGAGCCATACATAGAAAACTATTTTTAACCAATCACTTTCACGTGCATTCAAGCCCATTCCATTAGAACTAATGTACTTTCCAAGAACTGCCAAAGAAAAAAGTAATTTCTAACATTGTTTATCACAAATGAAAATTATAGAAACCTAAAGCAAGTATCTTAAATAAATAATAAAACAGTGCTAAATGTTAATATTGGAGAAGATGGGGTAGCATGTAATAATACTATTTTCTTATCTAAATTAAGCCCTAAAAGAAGTGAAGATGAAAACAGAGACTCATGCCTAACTTTGAACACTTCATGTAATGTAGAAACACCCACTGAATTTGATGAAATGCTTGCACATATCAACTCTTAGGTAATAGGAAATGGAAATGTAACTAATAAGTATTTTAATATCCAAAATTTTCCCTAAAAATTTTGGTTATATTTTCCTTAATGTCTTTTTTTCTTCTTTAAACAACAAAAGTGGATTGATTATTTTTAGCCAAAAAGGTTCATATATTATCTTAAGTGAAACAGAAAGTTAAATACTTCATGCTCTCATTTACAAGTGGACACTAAATAATGTATCCAGGTGAATATAGAGTATGTAGTGATAGTCACTGGAGTCTCAGAAGGGTAGGAGGTTGGGAGGGTGGTGAAAGATGAGAAATTACTTAATGGGTACACTAAAACCCATACTTCACTACCTCAAATATATCCATGTAGGAAAACTGCACTTGAACTCTTTAAATTTAAACCAAAAAATACCTTTAACTATAACTTATATCAAGGAATTAATTTTTCCTTCAACAATAATAATAAAAATATGGTCTCTAAGAATAGAATCTAACGCATTCCTCTTATAAAATTATTCTTTCTCCTGTATATTAAGGTACTTCTGAATATTTAGATGATTAGTTTTTAAAGACGGTATTTTTTTCTAACAAACCTGCAATATGGAGTGTCTTTTCTATTCACTGGTTCTTAGGACAACAAGTTAATAAATTACATTTGTAATAAAATCCTTCAGTATTGTTATTCAAATAAAATACTTTTGTGCACATAGCAGTTGCAGCAATTTATAATGTTCCTGATAATATTACCAGCTAAAATTATTAATGAACTAGTTTGGTTTATAGGGGAAAATCCTTATATCATTTCTGCATAAAATCACTATATAATTTCTTTAACTATACAATATTATAAAAATAAAATTGTGGGCACTGAAATGAAATTCAAATGATATAAACCAAAGATGAACTGCCATAAAAATGATATACCATGTTTCTCTGAATCATACTGAGAATGTTCCGTTAAAAGTTTGACAAAAATATCTACATGGAGATATCTTAAGTACAAGCAGAATGTATAATTAATAGGTTCAGAGAAATAAATCTCAATCAAAAACTCAAGATTATTCCCCAAATGGGATATTCACACTATAATGTGGTGATACCATTTTCTGTATTTTAATTAGAAAACAATGGAAAAAAACCAGCAACACTTCTAGCCAAATACTTATGCTACTTAATGATCATTGTAACACATATAACATTATAGGTTAATAAATGTGAAAGCTAAAAACCCAGGAAAAAAAGACATTTCATGTGAAAGAAAGACATGTTACCTTTTATTTCATGTTGGCTTGCTTCCCGTCTTCTTTCTAGTTCTTTTCTGTCATAATTCAACCTCTTTAAGCACATAATTCCATATTGTAAACTTGTTCTATTTTTTTTTAAATAAAAGAAAACACATTGAGTTTACTCAGCAGGTGGATAAAGTTTTTTGATTAGCCATAGTCGACATTATTCACTGATTCTTAGGGCAAGTTAATAAATTACATTTGCAATAAAATCCTTCAGTATTGGAGGGAAATACAATTATAATATTTCTAAGCACAAAATGTTTCTAAATAATAGGAAAAAATGTTTTCAAAATAAGAAACACATAGTTTTGAAATCATCATGGATTATATTGTTTATCTATATGTCTTTGTCTTTCATTTAGCTATTCCTACAGTAGGTATAGGCAAATTAATATTATATTCATTTGAAAAGAATTTAAAAGTCCCCATTATGGAGACAGTAAGGAATTTATAAGAAATGGATTCTCTCTTCTCAAGCTGATGAGAAAAATAACACAAAAACATAAGTAAGTTAAGTAATAGGATACAGAACCTAAGAAATCACAGGAGACAGAGAAACCAATTAAGGGATCAGTACTGCCAAAATAAGGACAACAGCCTTGAGCTTAAAAGGAAAATCCAAAAACCAAAGATGTTCTGAGAGAGAAAATGAGAGGGTTTAGTGCCATTAGATATAAAGATGCAGAAGATGTGACAGGAAAAAATAATCTGTAGGCTTCAAGAGCAGAGATCATTTTATCAGTGATGTTTTACGTGTTTAGGAACATAAGCAAATTTTGACATATACATTGGCTAGGCTACAATTACATGTGAGATGCATTTCTAAGCCCGCATTTTAATAAAAACAATGTTGGGTCAAATATTTCAGAATCAGAGAAAATGGAAAGAAAACTGCATTAGGTAGGTGGTGTTGGTTGAACTGTATTCCCCTAAAATTTACATGTGGAAGATCTAATTCTCAGTACTTCAGAATGTGATTGCATTTGGAGATAGTGCCCTAAAAGAGGTAATTGACTTAAACGAGTCCATTAGGGTGGGCCCTAATCCAAACTGACTGGTGACCTTTTAAAAAGATTTGGACACTTGGTAACACCAGGAATATACATTCACCGAGAAAAGATTACGTGAGGATGCCGAGAGAATGTGACCATCAGCAAGTCAAGGAGAGAGGCCAAATAAGAAACCAGACCTGCCAATTCCTTAATTTTGAACTTGTAGCCTCCAGAACTGTGAGAAAATAATTTTCTGTTGTTTAAGCCAACCGTCTGTGGTGTTTTGTTGTGGCATCCTTAGCAAACTAATTCAGTGGTATACTAGATAACACTGATAAAATCACTATCACAGATATTGGGCAGCTTGAGATTAAACCAATGCTTCTTGGTCAGTTTCTGCCAAGTTTTGATATGGAATACAAAATTATACTATACAGAGGAAATACAGTATCATGAAACCATCTGTCAGATGGAAAACTGGGATGAAAAGACCATAGGATGCAATATACAGTCAGGTAGTACCTGCTTTAAGTCAGAGATTAGCATAGCTTAAAATGAAACTTGGGTATTTCCCAGAACAAAAATCCTGTCATTTGGGTAATTCTTTAAAAAAATTCATCATTATAAAACTTTTTTTACTAAAGTAATGAAACAGTATTAAAAGGCAATCTAGTGAAGAATGGAAAAACTGGACTCCAGAAGTCTAATGCAATCATATGAAATATGAAGGCCTAAACTTCTCTGACAGTAAGCTCACTCACTACCTCACAGTGTGTACACTACAAGGCAGCTGAGAGCGGTATAAAGTTGTTTCTTCTGTTAACTAGAAGTCACTCACCCTAGTATCTACACCTGTGTTAAATGAAAATTCACATGCTCAACAGATAAAATATAATTCTTCTATCACATAATAATGATCTTAAAACATAAGAAAACTTATCTAAAGTCTTCCCTCATCCCATTTACATGCCTTTAATTACTTCAACTTTACCACCAGACTTCTATCACTTTATAACAATTTGATGACCACAAATAAATACAATTTCTTTTTCTTATGTCACCGTATGGTAGCACTTTTGTTGTCCCTGCCAATAAACACAGTCTAAGTATGCCTGCCAAGTCATTAACCAAAATGGAGAGATTTGTGCCAATGATAAATTCCTTCTCTTTTGCATACAAGTTTCTGTTAAATTATGGATTATTCAGCATAGCAATAGGTTTTCTAAAAAACTTGTTCTATTTATCTTTACCACATTTAATTCAACAGTGTTAACAACTGCATTAAAATCCAAAATATCTGAATAAGTTTGAATCAAAAGCCCCAATTATCCTCTATCCTAATTCTGTGTCATCAACGTATCTAATTTTTATACCATCTTCACTTTCAGTCACTGATTAAATGTTGGACGGAAAAGAAGCAAATATAGTCTCCCAAGCCAAAATCATCTACAGTTATATTAACTTATAACCGCAATCAACTATATGAGAAAAAAACAACTAAAATCCAGCTGACATTGTTTCACCTAACACAAACACAGCATTTATAATATGGTATTATAACAAACCCCTTTTTATCTGCTGGATGGTAAATAACTTGAAAAAACACATTGCCTTTTGTTCATCTGCATCTTCACAGTTGCCTAACACAGTATTCCTTTTACTGAAATTAATATACAAATAAGCAAAGTCACTAAAAGACATAGAAAAATAAAAAAATACAAATATGTCTTAGAATAATAATTTCTTCTCAAAGTTGCTCCTAGAATATTCCTAAATTATAAAATTTATAATCACATATTTGTGTAGGATTGAAACTATGAATATTTATCTTCATAATTTTCTAATATAAACACAACTATAAAATTGTAAACACTGAATTTTCAAAGAATCTGGCAAAGAAATAGACTCATCCCTATGAGGATAATTTTGTACACATGTATTTCCATGGACTTTGGGAACATAATATGTTCTAAATTAGAAAGTTCCTGCAGTTTGCTTCATGAAAATATTTTTCAAAGTAGATGTACGCAGATGTTTCAAGTGACATATATTTTCTATCTCGACATCCATTTTTGTTGTAGTAAGGTATAGGTAATATATTGTTTCATTTTTATTATTCTTTAGAAAAAAAAAACCTACCGATGGAAACTATCCACCATTTTTAAATGGACACGGAGATCTTTTTTTGTTAGGTGATCTAACATTCTTGCATCTACCAAGCATTCCATAAAGTAACTTCTGTACTGAGGTAACCCCAGGCTGGGAAGCCATTCATTTCCAATCCATTCGTGGTTCATATCTCCATAAGCCAGGGTCTGTAGAAAAACCGGACACTAGAATTGTTTTATAGCAGTCAAGTTTCTTAACCGATCAGATGAGATGGTAATTGGAGAATATTACCTATTACTATAACTGATATTTAATTGCTATGATTTGTGAAAATGAAGCAAAAATAATATTCAGATTGTATGTATTCGATTTGGTTTGGTTCAAAATGGAACTCTGCATACATTTATTAAAGTATTTGTCTATTGAAAATGATTGGCTATTTATTTTGTATTCTCAAAAGGAATTACATTTTGTCCACGTATGTATTTTATTAATAATGAAATTATTATATAAACTCTGAGCTTTAAGATTCTGTCTTTATATTGATAGATTTATCTCATTTTTTTTATATCTGTCATTTCCCTCTTGTCAATGCCATTATTGCGATTTCCCTCTTATCAATGCCACTACTGCCATATTGCTACAGTGTAATGGCAAATGTTGATGTGAAATGGTAACCTCAGTAAACAAAAAAAGGAATGAAGGGTTTGGAGAGACAGAATTTTGAAGCTTTGTATGAACATTGTTGTTACCTAGCAAAGCAGGTAGTCAGCTTTCCACAAAATCATTGAAAAGAATCAGTCTTTTCTAGAAATCTGTCAAGATAGACTCTAAAAGAAGCAGGGCAGGATAAAAAACTAAGATAACCTAATTATTTAATATAACAAATAAACTATTCTTACCAATACTGTTCAAAACAGCTAAAATGAAAACCAAAATCAACCATTAACACTAAGCCAATATTTTAAAATAATTATTATTCTCTATTATTTTTAAAGAATTCCTATTTAGTTCCTTATCATGCCCTAAATTCCCAATTCTAAGATGTATTTCTAGTGAAAATCTAACTGTCCCTCTTATTTTCTGTGTTCTCAGGAATGATGAAATTTTTATCAAAATCATAATATAATACAATCCTACTCTGTGTTTAAATACAGGTCCTAATATAACTACCAAAAATTTTCTTATATTGAAAGGTTTCAATCAGATTGAATATAACACAAATTTTCTCTTTTAGCCATGCAACATGTGGAAATGTAGAAAAAATGCACAGCTTCCTTAAAAACATGTATGTCTGTTCCAAGTATAGACAGCTGTCTCATATGGCATCTCAATAAATGCTAACTACTCTGTAGTCTACAACACCAACACATGCACCTCCAACCCCCTCTTCATACAGTTTCCATTATATCTGAAAGCATGTGCAACTCCAAATAAGTCTTTTCTTTCTTCTTGTTCCCCTTTTAGATTCAACTTGAATGCTTCCTGATTAAATATATTCAAGATGATTTCAGAGGAATTTAAGTTTTGGATCATTCTTTTGGGAAAGAAAGAAAAGCACCCTTTTAAAAGAGGCAAGGTATGAAATGGCAATCATCTTGTTTGAAAAATATTGTAATTTGAAAAGACATCTAAAGTGCTAAACATAATCTAGAATTACATATACAGATCAGCCTAATATTGAACTAAGTGAAGGTTTATAATATTGTGACTTATGACAGTTTCTTAATTTATATCCTCAGAGCCTATTAAGTGATATTAACAGTCTTAAAGCATATGTATCTCCTACCTGGGCCCAGCTTCCTTCCTCAGATTCTTTCTGTGTTAGCAGCAGGAAATGATTAATAAAGCAGGTAAATATAAATTAATATCAAATCAATACAGTAAAACTTTTCTAGCAGAAGCAAAATTGTTATACAAAATAATTTGTATCACAGGCAGATAAACACATAGATTCTTACTCAGACCCACAGTGATCAATTTTACAGTTCAAAGGCAATTACACAGTAACTACATAGTTTTTAATTAATTCTAATTTAAATGTTAAATGCATAATTTTGTGAACATTTGATTTGGTCATTCCAAACCTTTTTTTAATTCTTAAATGAGTGTAATTTTCAAAATGTAATGTGCCATAATAAAAATTTCTGATGTCATATATGCGTATGTATATATAATAGGGAAATCTTACACAAAGTAAATTAGTGAAGTGAAAAAACTAACTATATTCCTCCAACAAAGCTTTGTGATAATCAAATAGATTTCAACAGTAGTCAACAAAACAAAACAAGACAAAAACCAAGTACAACAAAACTAAACTAAAAATGAAATTAGTACAAGACATTGGTGATTTTAGCCATAACAAATTTGTAGATAATTTTCAAATAAGGATAACACTGAAAAGACGTTAAATTAAACAGAAGTTGATAAAGATAAAATATATGATATGCCCAACTTTGTTACTTTACATGAAAAAATGACTTTTATAACATTTTATTTTTGAAAGTTACAGAGTCCCCAAGAAATTCTTTAAAATTGTGCTTTTCAATATCAAATTAACATAAAGCTTTTTTGGTTTTTGGTTTTTTTTTTTTTTTTTTTTTTTTTAGGTCAAGCTTTGTATCTAAGATGGTAAAGCACAAGAAACCATATGATCATATTAAAAATGAATATTCAATCTAATATTTTCTATTACCAATTTAATTTGGTTTAGAAACCTGTTACCTGTGAACATGTCCAATACTAAATGGTATTTGTTACAAAAACTTCCAATGTTGCAACATGATTTATTACATTCTTGCTTGTTTGTGTACTATAAGCTCTTATGATATTAGCCACAATCTAATACTATTTCATTTAAAAATTTCAAGAGAATACTGAAGAATAAAACTGTAAAAAATGTTAGTTATTACTGCATATAACTATAAAAACACACCCTATTTCTCTGGTCTATAGTAAACAAATTAGTTTCCTCATCCAAAGAGCAGCAAAGTCACTTTCCTTCAGGTTCAACAAAGCCATAGGACTAACCGTTTTTGCTGGAGCTGCAAGATTTTCCATTTCTTCATGAGTCACCCAAACGTTGCCTGAAGGCTAGTGAGGAGGCCCAGAGGGAAGCAGAGGAATCCATGGGAGGCAAGCAGTGGTAAAGAAGAAAGGCAGCACCTCTGTGAGTTAACAGCAACACAGCAATACCACAGTGCCCGTGCCCCTACCGTGTGCACAAGAGAGACAGCATGGCTGGTTTGCTCAGAGCTCCCTGTTTCTTCTACTCAAAAAGATTAACTAGAAAGAGGCATGTTGGGAAGCTCTTGAGGGGTAGATTTAAAATGACATTTCTGCAATTATGAATCAGAAAATAAGCATCATCAAAATTTGCATTCCAATGGTATGTGGCTATCAGATCAATTTTTTTAATAGTGGTGAACTGATTAAATTTGAACTGTAGAATAATGAATTTTTAATCAGAAAACAATGGCACATGCATGTGTTGTGTTATTACCAAAATTTCCTTTCACATAATTTTGATTCCCAATATCCTTTGAAGGAAAAAATTGGTTGTCAATATAAAGCTGGAAGCATTATCATAACTAATCTGGAAACCAGCATCAGCTTTTTCCAAATGATTATTTTTTTGTGTGTGATTCAATAAATATTAAGTGTTCCTGGATTCTTGCAGATGAAAAAGAAATGAAATGCTATTTTTAATTTATTTTTCAGCCACACTAATAATTGTCAAATTACAAAATCCATATATTTCCTAATTCTTCACCAGTATTTGATACCATTATAGAGAAGAATACAGTGTAAAAGAAAATTCTTTCTTTAACAGGCAATATTCTATTGTAAAGTCCCATTTGCTTTGTAAAAAAACCCCTTGGTATTAGTTCTATACACTTAATAACGTACAGTTTCAAAACCAAAGTCCACTGAGTAACATAAAGATCAGGCATATCATTCAAGGTATTGGGCCCCTGGAAACCACTTGCCATCAAATTCCATCACTTCTTTATGAACATTGCAAGGTTTTCCAAGCACATCAATGAAATTTACATCCTATGTATTTTTTGCTACTTGTTCTGGGAAGGGTCCAATTTCTAAAGAATTGGTGTAGCAAAGTTGTTACCCAAACATTGTTAAGTCATCGCCATAATTCACTTTGGGCTTTTCTGCGATTTATCTAGTACCATGACTTTTTCTGTATTAAAAATAATATAATTCAATATAATTTAAAGTGTAACTACATATAAATTGATGAGTATAATTTGTTGTAAGTGAAATTTTATATATGTATATAGGTGCATACATACAGTCATGTAATACATACTGATGTTTTAGTCAGGAATGGAGTACATTCCCAACAATGGTGTCATATGATTATAATAGAGCTGAAAAGTTCCTGTCACCTAGTGCTGTCATAGTCATTATGCCATTGTATTGCAATGCATTACTCACATGTTTGTGGTAACACTAGTGTAAACAAACCTATTGCACTGCTAGTCATATAAAAGTATAGCACACGCAACTATGTGCAGCCCATAATAGTTGATAATGATAATTAATGACTAGGTTACTGGTTTATGTTTTACCACACCATACTTTTTCAATGATTATTTTACAGTGTACTCCCTCTACTTTTGTTTTTTAAAGAGTTAACTGTAAAGTAGCCCCAAGTAAGTTCTTCAGGAGGTATCTCAAAAGAAGGCATTGATATCCTAGGAGATGACAGCTCCACATGTGTTACTGCTCAGTGGAACAAGATATGGAGATGAAAGACAGTGATACTGATGGTACCAACCCTGGGTAGACCTATAGTAATTTGTGTGTTCGTGTCTTAGTTTTTAACGAAAAAATTTAAAGAGGGAAATAATGAAATAGCAGAAAGCTTATAGGACAAGGATATAAAGAAATTAATTTTGTTCAGCTGTACATTGTGTTGGTGTTTTAAGCTAAGTATTATTTAAAAAGAGTCAAAACTTAACAAAAAAGGTTTATAAAGTGTAAACATTACCATAAGCTAAGGCTAATTTATTATTGAAGAAATAAAAAGATTTTTTAATGACGTGTGTAGCATAAAAGTATAGTGTTTATAAAATCTACAGTAGTATATAGTAGTGTCCTAGGCCTTCATATTCGTCACTGCTCATTCACTGACTCGTTCAGAGCAACTTCTAGTCCTGCAAGCTTCATTACTGGTAAGTGTTCTATTCATGTGTACCATTTTTATCTTTTATATTATATTTTTACTGTACATTTTCTATGTTTAGATATATTTGGATACACACATATTTACCACGATGTTACAACTGCCTACAGTATTCAGCTTGGTATCATGCTGTACAGGTTTGTAGCCTGGAGCAATAAATTATACCACATAGCCTAGGTGTGCAGTAGTCTATACCATTTAGGTTTATGTAAATATGCTCCATGATATTCTCAGAATAACAAAGTTGTCTCATGACTCATTTCTTAGAACATATATCTGGCATTAAGTGACATATGATTGTATATATACTTCAGTAACAAGTGAAATTGGGTGGTAAAGATTCATAATTAAAAGCAAATTCTATGCACATAAAAATTCCATAGGCTAGGCATCAAATATATATGTAGAATTATTTTTCTTCTACTGTTTTGAAATTTAGAGTCTAGCTGATGTATTTTTCTATAAGTCTGTGTATACCTATGAAATAAATTTACAATACAAAAGTCATTTATGTCATTAAAAGTCCCTTTCTTGTATCCTCAGCTTCTAACAATGATGCTCATTATAAACAAAGTTTCATATGAATATATAAAACATTACATTACTTGGAATAAATTGTTTTTACTGACTTTATGAGAGTGTGCTAGGCTGAAAAGCACTTTACACTCATCTGTCACATTTCCTTTACACCCAGTTATCATGGAGCTTTGCTTGAATGGCTGTACTGTTTGTTCAATGTGAGTTTCAGTGATGATTACCTGAGAGAAAATTCATTTAAGCCAATCTTAAATGGCTTAAGCTTGCAGAACAGTGTAAAATCAATTTTACACTGATTTGTGTAGCTTCTCCTTTGATTCATAATCCAAACAATGAAGATCTCACTCCTACTTTAAGAAACTACCTGTATATTAATTATCTAACACTAGAATAGATACATGCATAATATCTTTCACAGCTTATCTTAAGGTTGTGTCTGCCAGTCTATCACCATATTCTGGGATGGGGGAAGATGCTGGAAGCTGGTTTTATCTGTTTCTTTCCTCACAAAATGAGTATATACCCAGGGCAAATTTTTAAAGTGTGGTTGGCAAATTTACAGAAGTTGTATGTTGTTTCTGTTTGATATGTAGTTTTACTTGTGAAGAGCACTGCCTGCCCTATAGTCTTGTAAAACAGCCAACAGAAATAGTTTCTACAAAACCCAATCAAGTAGACATTAACTGAAGTTCTAACAAGTTTATTTTATAAGCAAGTTCATACGTAGTAAGTCAATTATTCAATCAGATTGCTCTCTCTCCACCACCACTTAAGGGGATGGAATTTGCATGTAAGTACATCATGAGGGAATAATTTAGAGCATGAGTTTCAGAGAAGAACATCCCTATGAGAGAGGTAGACTGGGAAGCTTTGAGCAACCAAAGGGCCTAAGGATACAAGTGCTTTGGTATTGAGGATAAGGAGAGTACAAAAAGTAGGTTGGAAAAGTATAAAAAACAAACATCGTATAACTTGGTTGTGGTCCTCTGAGATCCCCTTAAAATTACCTACTCACTGCTCTCAGTAGTCTGTGCTGCAACCTCCCAAAAATGTGTGAGCTAAACAATGCAAACCAATAGTCATTTTTTTGTGGCTAATATCATCTGAGTCTAACATGTAATTTATAAAATTTTAATTATATTATCAAATTAGATACAAGGGGCTTGAGCTATACAGCAGCACTTATCAGTGACCATCCTAGGACATTTCCTAAACCTGTCTAAATTTCAGGTTCTGCATCTCTTAAGTGGGACTAAAAGTGCATGCTCCAGATTAGAAAGAAACACTACAAAGTTTATATTATAATACAATATGTTCTTATACAGAACTGGGACTAGGATGAGGCACATGAGGTCCCAGGGGACTATAATGTAAGGAAGCAATCACTTTCAGGGTTGATATCTGACAATGAGAGCCTCTTTAAATTTTTTTGCTTGAAATGTCTTGCTTGTCTCCCCTTAGTCCACATGTAATAGAATGTTGAGAAAGTATCATCATCGAGTGAGAACTAGAAGGAAATCTCTACAGGATGATAAGAATTAAACACTTACCCAATTAAATCATTCTGGAAAGAGTTACAACAGGAAAGTAAATAATAAAACGAACTTAAGAAATAATTCATGAAAATTAATCAGGTGAAAATAATAAATACTTTTGCTGTCAGAGATACAGAATAAGCAGCCAGATCTCAGAATAATCTTAAATCTTATCTGGTTAAAGTAAGTTTTGTTACTACCTATCTCATTTAAAGTGTTTTTTACTTTGTAATGGAATTACAAAGTAGTAACTTGAAATTACTGTTTACATTCAAATGGCCTGTATCCACATTTCTCCCCTATCTGAATTTTTGTCTCTCATTATTAGATAAATCCTTCTCATTATAATAAGAATGGTATTTATACCTCACCCTCTTTCCAAAAAGGTTGAGGTTTATAAAGAAAATTATACCTCACTCTTTTTTCAATGAAGGTTGAGGCTTATGAGGAATCAAAAGAAGAACCAAACAGACTAAAAGAATGCTATAAAAAGAAAAACTGATAGAATGCAGGAAGCAGAAGCAGGAAAATGTACTTTTTAGCAGCAGCAAATCCACATAGGAGTATGATCTTAGATGAGTCAGTTTACTTCTTTATATCAGTTTTGCCCATTTGTGAAACAGCTGTAATAAAAGTACCTTTCTCATAGTGTGGTTGTGAGTCTTAAATGGGTTATTACATGTAAAGCACTTAGAACAGGGCCTGACAGTGAGCATTCTGCTGATGTTGGCTACTACTGTATTTATATTAGAATTCTGTTAGGCAATCTCCATTCAAGCAAATCTTTAATTCAAGAAATATTCTGTACTTCTCCATATTACACTGCGCTAATGAATGCCTATCTTCTGCCTTACATTTATGCTCAATCTTGTTAAATTATATGGTTATTAAAAAATCACTGTTTAAAACTTATTTATTTCCCCTGTATTTGCTTTTAAAATGTTTGACTCATCAATTTAAGTAAATGTTACATAAAGCAAAATATAAAACAAATTTGGCTCATATATAAACACTAAGTCAAATTAGTTGGAAAAACAAGAGGTAGGCAAATGTTGAAACACACTATTAATAAAACACAACTTTGTCAAAGTATGGGGAAGAAATTGTAAATGTCCAGAAGGATTCCTCATTCAAATGGCTTTTTGAGTTAGCTTGAAGTCATCACTTTAAAAAGAAACAACAGCTAGAGAAATTAAACATGTTTCCAGTAAGATTATCCAAAAGGATATTGTAGAACTCAAGACATTGGAAACATGCACACAAAAAAAATGTTCTAGATGCTCCATCTAAATTTGCAATGCTTGAGCATTTCTATAATTTTTACCTAAGATAAAATATTCAAAGAATATATGTATTTTTATGATAACCTTCTTCAACCGAATTTCAATTAACTGATATCTCCATCTCTAACCTACTAGGAAAGAGACTTTCTATATTAATAGTAGCTTGGGGAAAAGAAATGGAAAGCTAGAAATTTAGGGCTGATCCAAGGTAATCATACAAGTGACATTTAGATTTTTCCTTTTTGGTGGTCCTTCCCATTATATCTAGGCAGGAAATGAGGCAGAATCAAATAGAAATGGTAGTCAGTTAAAAAAAAAAAAAAGCCCAAGAACCTTATCTTTTTCTCCTCAGAATTTCAGTTAATAAACACGATACACTGGTCTAAGAAATTCAAGCCCAAACCTCAATGTGCAAAATAATTTATATGACCTGAACAAAATGTAGTGCTCTACAAGACATAATAAAATAACTTTGTTTAAAAAAAGCATTAAAAAATCTGCCTTTGTGTTTTTTAACTGTGAATTCTAATATATAATGTTAGGTTATGACTTTATGCAGTGAATTCATTAATAGCAATTTATGTGGAAGTTTTGTTTTGTAAAGCAAATTGCACTGGAAATATATTAGAAATGAGTAAATGCTTCCATGCACATGGAGTAGAAGGAAGAGGAAATATTTAGTAGATATTTTTAAAGCTTAGAGACACAACTTAACGTGTCTCATATAATTTGCTTCAGTATTTGGTAAGAGGCATATATGTTCTGTGAATACACAGCTATCACACATTAGTAAAAAGATAAATATTCTTATATACTAGAGATAAGTTGGAAAAGTTATGAATAGAAAATTAATATAAATGCTGGATTAATAATATAAAAACTTGAACATTTAGTAGTGATTTTCAAAATGCAAATTTAAGCAAGGAGATAACCAATGTTGACAAAGGGAGGAATAACAGCGACACAACACAGCTTTGGCAATTAAAGTTTAAAAGTATTAAGAATATGCATGCCCTGTACACAAATATAGCAATGGAAATGACCACAGTTTATGCAACAATATAGTTACAAGCACATATTTTACACACAACAAAAAATTGTGTTGCACACAACAAAAAGTGTCCAATAGTAGGAATTTGGTTAAATAAGTTATGGCATTTCTACAAAGGAGATATGCAGCAATTAAAAGTGATGTTGCAATTGCATATTTAATAAAATAATTCTTCTACTACATTACTAAATTTCCAAATTAATATATTATATGAAATAGTCCATCTATATAAAAAGATAAGAAAAAAGAATGAAAAGGTCTTCATCAAATTTTTTCAATAGTGAAAAAATTAACATTGATTATCTCTGGAATGGATATTTTTAATGTTTTTAAATTATTTTGTTGTCAACTTTGTATTTTTCTGTTTTACAAATGTTATACAGGATCATGTATTAATTCAATAAACACATAAAAAACTTAAATGCCATAAACAATATATTATTATGCTTCAAATGTTCATTTCTTTGTGAAGCCTTATCCAGCTGGTAGTGATTTCTGTTTTCTTGAAGCTCCATCACATTTTGCTCCTATCACACATTTAGGAGTTAATCTATATTATCTCGTACTAAATCTACTGGTCAACACACTTATTTTCCTTAGTAGAGTTTCCCTTTCTGAACTCAAGGCCACACATATTTCTTATACTTCATTGAGTAAATGAAACATTTGAGTAGAGTTATTTGTACAATGATTATTTAAGGTGAATATTTACTAAAATTTGCCAGGCACTACTGTTAAGGCTTGGGGTTGATGGAAACCTGACACTATATTTCATCTCATGTGAGATAAATCAAGAAAAGAGGGAACTATAAAATGTTTATAAGTACATGGACTGATAACTCAGGAAGGAGCCAAACCCAGACTTTGGGGGCTCAGCAAAAGGTTTTCAGAGGAAATATATAAAGCAATCGATAAATGAATAATGAATTGGGGAAAATATGGTGACTGTGAAGTGTGATAAAAGTTTCGGGGAAAGGGAAGACCAACTACAAAACTTATAATTGACCAAGGGCAAAGAAGTTTAGAAAATTGAAAGTAGTTCCTGACCTGGGGAAATAAAACCTTGGGGGTGAACTGAGGCTAGACCATAAAGACTCTCATAAGCTTTTTTTACTTCTGCCCATTCTTTAAACAGTTGAATGTTAATTAATATTGCATAAATTAAATTCCTTCAGTTTGGTTAAATCGTTTTAGAAAAATAGTTCTTAAATTTCTTATTGTTCATTAAGAAATAGACTACACTGGTAAATAAAAATAATAAAGTGTAGCCTATTTTTCTATCTGGAAGTTGGGACTTCAAATTTATTTTTGCAAGATTCATAATTTTTAATATTTTTGTTTGCATTTGCTCTTGGGAGAAAATTATGGATATAAACTATTTATGATGCTTCTCACTTAGCTGGAAATTACTCAGGAAACACTTCATCAGAGTTAAATCCAATTTACAATAACTATTTTAATGGTCTTTTCAGTTTTTTATTTTAAATATACAGGTGACTCTTGAACAACACAGATTTGAACTGTACTATTCCACTTATACACAGACTTTCTTTTGCCACTGCCACTCCTGAAACAACATGACCAATCTCTCCCCTTCCTCCTCCTCCTCAGCATACTCAACGTAAAGCAAAGACTTAGAACCAACCCAAATGTCCATTAATGATAGACTGGATAAAGAAAATGTGGCACATATACACCATGGAATACTATGCAGCCATAAAAAAGAATGAGTTCATGTCCTTTGCAGGGACATGAACAAAGCTGGAAACCATCATTCTCAGAAAACTGACACAAGGACAGAAAACCAAACACTGCATGTTCTCACTCATAAATGGGTGTTGAACAATGAGAACACATGGACACAGGGAGGGGAACTTCATACACTGGGGCCTATCGGGTGGTGGGGGTCTAGGTGATGGATAGCAGGGGGTGGAGGAATAGGGGAGGGATAGCATTAAGAGAAATACCTAATGTAGATGACAGGAGGATGGGTGCAGCAAACCACCATGGCAAATATATACTGATGTAACAAACCTGCATGTTCTACACATGTACCCCAGAACTTATAGTAATAAAAAATAAAAATAAAAAATAAATTAAAAAGGGAATTAAACTTTCTCCCAACTAAAGAAAACAACACAAAAAAAAAGATGATGAGGATAAAGACATTTATGATGATCTACTTCTACAATGCAATATCATTTCTCTTCCCTATGATTTTCTTAATATTTTCTTTTACTAGCTTACTTTATTGTATAAATGGAGCACATAATACCTATAACATACATAATACATGTTTATCAACTATTTATGTTATCAGTAGGGCGTCCAGTCAACAGTAGACTATTAGCAGTAAAGTCTTGGGGGAGCCAAAAGTTATAGGTGAGTTTTTGACTGTGTTTGGGAGGTCAGCATTCCTAACTCCCATGTTGTTCAAGGGGTTACTGTATTCTGAATTGTCTTTGAGCTTAAGTCATAATCCAGGTATAGTGAAAAACATTGGTATTTATATTTTAAAATAATATAGGTAAGACTTTTTAAAAATTATATATTTTTCCTACATGTTATTTAGGAAGAACTTAAGATGGAATTACGTAAGAAATATGTAAGACTTTAAATTTGACCTGGCATCAGAATCTAGTATTGGAAAGGAAAATGTGTAAATAGAAATGAAGCAAACTATTCAGAACTGTTTAAGTTCATGCATAAAAGTTATACTTAAGTTACTTTTCTGCCTGAAAACAGCAATAAAGCAATATGACTTTTTAATATTTTACCTATTGCTAAAATTTATCTCTTTCTCCTATATTTTATTATGCTATATAAGATCTGAGATTTGGGAAACCTAGTAATTATCAGAAATAATATGGCTTATGAACAAAATATATAATTTAGAAATGGAATAAAGAAAGAATGAAATATTATTTGCGAGTTTTTTGTTTGAATTTGCCATCATGTATGCCTTTTTTGTCACATTTGGTTCTTTTCTAGTATTAGGATAGGTAAAAATGTATGAGATGATTAGGAATTTATAACTGAAAAACAAACAGATTTTGAAGAAAATATATTCCAGATATTCCATTTGGTATTTATAAAACACCAAACTCATGTAATTTCATAATTATAAAAACTTCTTAAGAAATAGGGAGTTAGAAGACATACAAGTAGCCAACAAACATATAAAAACTCTCAATATCATTAATCATCAGATAAATGTAATTAAAACCACAGTGAGATACCATCTCACATCAGTCAGAATGACTATTACTAAACAGTAGAAAAGACAACAGATATTGGCAAGGGCACAGAGAAAAGGGAACACTTATATGCTGTTGGTGGGAATGTAAATTAGTACAACCTCTATGGAAGGCGGTATGAAGATTTCTCAAAGAACTACAACTAGAACTAGCATTCAACTCTGCCATCTCACTACTAAGTACCTACCCAAAGGAAATGAAATTGTTATATCAATATCAAAATAATGCCTGCACTCATGTTTTTATCACAACATTACTCATAATAGCAAGTCATGGAATGAATCTAAGTGTCCATCAGTGGATGACTGGATAAGTAAAATGTATATACACACCATTAAATACTATGCAGTCATAAAAAAGAATAAGCTAATTTCTTTCGTAGCAACATAAATGGAACTGGAGACCATTATCCCAAGTGAAATAACTCAGAAACAAAAACTTAAATTGAACATGTCCTCACTTGTAAGTGAGAGCTAAACAATGGGTACATGTGGACAAGTAAGGAAATAACAGACACTGGGGACTCCAAAAGGGAATAGGGTAGTAGAGGATGAAGTTTGAAAAATTACCCATTGCTTTCAACGTTCACTATTTGGGTGATGGGAACACTGGAAGCCCAAACCTCTCTATTACATAATATACCCATGTAATGAAATTGTATATGTTCCCCCTGAATCTATAAAAATAAAAAAATATTAAAATTAAAAAATGAAGTAGTCAGTTAAGCTTTGTATCTTTAGTAAGCACTAATACTTATACATCTCCTGAGAAATTACCTGGGGGAAAGAGAAAGAAAGTAGGAAGGAAGAAAAGGGGAGGGAGGGAGGGAGGGAGGGAAGGAAGGAAGGAAGGAAGGAAGGAAGGAAGGAAGGAAGGAAGGAGAGGAAAGAAAGGAAGGAAAGAAAAGGGGAGGGAGGGAAGGAAGGAAGGAAAGAAAAGGGGAGGCAGAGAGGAAGGAAGGAAGGAAAAGAAAAGAAGGAAGGAAGGAGGGAGGGAAGGAGGGAGGGAGGAAGGAAGAAAGGAAGGAACAAAGGAAGGAAGGAGAGAAGGAGGGAGGGAGGGACAGAAGGAAGGAATGAGCTGAAAAAGAGTAAGCTCAGGGTCTTGTTGCTTGGGAGAAAAATCTAAAGTCTAGTCTAGATGCTAGCTCAAAAGTCTGCTATGCTAGCTTTCAAGTCTGATATGAATCACTTCTCCTCAGTTGAAAATCTATTAAAAGTAGCAGCAAGGTTAATAAAGAGCAAGTTAAATCTCTTGAGAAAAATTCAAGCAGAAATTGAAATGTGTGCTGTCACAATTTTGCTCTGTAGACTTAGACATGCTGCTATTTGTCTAGTGTTGGGGAATGGGAGGAGCACAAACTGACTCACAGTTCGAGATGTTGGAGGAGCTGAAGGACTTGTTAGGGAAACCATCTCCTGGATTGCTAATCGGAGCTTTAAGCGATGCAGTGGATTGCTGATTCCAATTTCTCTCTGGATCTCAGTGTCAGATAAAGCAGACATGATGGCCCCACTCTTCACGTTGGCTCGGCAGGCTGCCACGTACCATGCAGGCATTCCCAACCAAAGCTGTTATATAGGAAAAAAAATTAACAAATTATAGTAAAGGTTATCATTTTAGTGTCTCTTATGCTAGGAATTATTTTATGTATCTTACACACATGACCTCAACCCATGAGATAAACTGTTATCATTATTTTCCCCAGAGGAGTTAGATGCACAGAGAAATTCAATGACGTATTTAAAAACACCAGTGAGGCAGTGACAGAAACAACATTTGAATCTGAGACATGGTAGCTCCAGAGACTCTATTTTAACTAATTCATATTACTAGTGATAAAAGTAATGGCTACATGACACCAAGTTCCCCTTTGTATGTAGGGACCAGAACAGCTGCAAGCCACATTTGGTAAGGTACTCAATTAATGTTTATTTAACGAGTGACTTCAATTTTTAATTCTCCTTTGGAATTCTGAGTGAAGAGAAATTCTGTCACAGAAAGAGACAGCTGTGCCTGCTCCAGCCATGTGATTTTGATCAAAGTGTGCAGTGTAGCTAAGCCACATTTCCACCTACCTTCCTACACCATGTGAAAAATGTGTGACTTAATTAGATGCTATATATGGAAATGCCTTTTGGAGAGTGATGTACTAAGAAAGAGATTAAAACTCAAATCATTGAAAAACTAGCTAAACAAAGTAACAAAATTAATTATGCATCAGAAATCAGAGATTTTAAGGCTTTCATGCCTGTAATCCCAGCACTTTGGGAGGCCAAGGCGGGAGGATCACTTGAGGTCAGGGGTTTGAGACCAGCCTGGCAAACATGGTGAAACATCGTCTCTACTAAAAATGCAAAAATTAGCTGGGCATGGTGGCGGGGATCTACAACTCCAGCTACTCGGGAGGCTGAGGCAGGAGAATCACTTGAACCTGAGCAGGGGAGGTTGCAGTGAGCTGATATCACACTTTTGCACTCTAGCCTGGGGACAGAATGCAAAGCTTGGGGATTCTGCCTCGAAAAAAAATAATACAATAAATAAAAATAAAAAATAAATAATAAAAAGAAAGAAATTAGAGATTTTGATTTTTCAAATTTGCTGTGAGACTCTTGAAAGACAATTAAACCATTAAACCAGCGGTGCAATGCACACAGCACAGGTCTGGGGCACATCTTAAGCACTGAGTGAATACCAACTCACAGGTATTATATTTCAGCCTCTGAATAACATGCACTTAAAAAAAGAATTCCCCCCATCATTAGTTATGAGTAAGAAGTAGGCAAGAGAAGAAAAAATAGCAGTTTAAATATTTGTTTTGAATGTCCAAAAGATTTTTTTTTTCTTTTTTTTTTTTTGCTATTTGTTGAAATAAATAGATTGAACAAAGGAGAGAATTGTGAGAGTGAGAAAAAGTAAGTGAGATAAAGAAGAAAAAATACAAGGCTAAGATCTCTGGATCACAAATCAGAAGACCTGAGCTCTAATTCCCTCCCAGTCATTGGTGAGTCATGTAGCCCATTTAAACTTCAGCCATATATTCCTCATTTATTAAATGAAGGAATCAAGTTTGATTATATTTGAGGGATCAAGTTAGCTTCCAAGATGATCTCTGTCTCATGATATCGATTCCCTTGTATAATCTCCTTCCTTTGAGGGTAGGCTTGGCCCGGTGATTTATTTCTAACAAATAGCTGATGATAAAAGTGATGGCATGTCACTTTCCAGTTTAGGACTTGCTAGTACTCTCCTGCTCCCTTTTTCTCTCTGAGCTCCCACTCTGGAGTTTGTCAGATTTCAGTAGCCCTATGGAGAGTCCCATACAACAAGGAAATAATGTTTCTGGCCAGCAGCCATCAGGAAACTGAATCATGACCCTGACCATATGAATGAGCATGGAAGTGTGTTCCCCCAAGTCCACTCTTGAGATGACTGCTGCCCTAGCTGATACCTCGATTGCAACCCTGTGAGAGACTGAGCAGAGGCCATCACAAAGCTATTCCCAGACTCCTGACCCATAGAAATCATGAGATCATAAATGCCAAATTTGGGGGTAATTTTTAAACAGCAATAGATAACCAGTACAAATATTCTTTAAAAATTCTATAATATTGAAAGACTACTTGTCTCTTTTGGGGAAAAAAAAAAAAGCAAACAAATGGAACTCTTTGAGTCAGTGTGGACTGCATTGTGATTGAGATGAGAAAGGAGTGGGGAGATCAAAGTACAGTGTATGACTATACAGATTATGCTTTCTTCCAGCAGGTTAGGCACAAAGAACTGATCTTACCCTGACAGGTACATTATATATGACAGAACATGGAACTTGACTAATTAGTTTATAAACTCAAGCTGTTCAAAATAACTAAACATGTCTTCTTTGGACCCTAATGATTTTTTTACCCATGTCTTCTAAGATATTTGGATTTCCACTCTACATTACCCAAATGCCTGCCAATACATTGTTACCAATGCTATCCATAATTAGACCTTAAAGAGTCTTTGATGTGGATAAATGGTGTGTGAAGTATGGAATTCTTGCCTACACAAAATTCTTAACAGGCTGTGCGCTCAAGGAGGAGGGAAAGAAAATGAAGTTAAAGCTTTCATTCATTGGATCACCCAGTTCATTCATCTTGTTTATTCCATTTTATAATTTAAGTTGCATTAGGAATCACATTATAGGCAATTTCTGTGTCCTCAGAATAGGTTTAATTAGCATTGACTTCACTGTCTGTCATCTCCTATCGCCTTAATGTCAGTAAATCTTTTTTTTTTTTTTTTTCCCTGAAGGATCTGTTTGTCACTTGCCAAAATAGCAGTGAATTATCTGTCAAACTGCAGCTCGTTTTATCGGAGCAAACTGAACAAAGAACTGCTATCATTTCTGAGGTGTGATTTCTTAAGCATTTTGTCTAGTGATTGATTTTTAAAATATAGTAATTTTAAAGACACAGTTGAAAGAAGCAGCTTTGATCACTAATATCTGATGGCTAATATGCTAAATTTCCCTGATTGATGTGAAAGAATAAAGTAAAAGCAAAATAGAGGCATTTTTTTAAGTCAGTCTAAGAAAAAATGCAAAGCATGTTTTTAAATCTATCTATATAAGTCCATTTTTAAAACTAAAATGGGCTTTAATGTTTCTTATTGATTATTTACTTAGCTCAGGCTATAATAAAATGAAGGTAGATAATTTTATAATCCAAGACCATTTAAACCAATGTGTATAATTACCTCTGCCAGGCAAGGAAAACCTGAATTACTCTTTGCTTCAACACAGGCCTATCCTAGCAGCTACTAGCATCTCACATAGAGAACTGAATAGAATGGGGAGGAAACACTGTTGTTAAGTGGCACAAAAGAGCCCTTTGTAGTCAACTATGTAGTCCCCTCACTGTCAAAGTTGATTTCTGCTGCCCACCCAGTTCAGATATTCCCTTGCTTTTCCAGAACACTATGTTGTACAGGAAATACCGAAAATAGTTCTCTTATTGTAGCATTCGGTTTGGACACAGAAGGGAATAAAGTGTAAGTCTTCTGTTTTATCCCAAGTGTCTAGACCCAGCTGTTTCCTAGTCTTTAGAGAATTATGTTCAGGAATTAAATTACAGGCAAGGAATGGCTCTGAATACATCTAGGTGGTCTTACTATCTTGGATTACAGACGTGTTGAATATGGAGAGGGTCTTCTCTGTAACTTGCTAATGAAGAAAGACCCTGGCCTATTTGATGGGAATAGATGTTTCTTGCAACAATAAAAACTGGTTTCTTCTCCTGCTCTAGAAATGAAGAGGGTGTGATTTAGAAACACTTTTTACCCTACTGGATGCTTTCTTCTGCTATAATCACAAAATGTGTCAGAGTAAAATCCCAAACTTATTCCCTAGTAAGCAAATAGTCCCTTATGAGCAATTCTAGACTAAGGAAGTATTGTGATTTCAGAAACTTGTCTCTACCTGTTTCAAAACAAACAAACAAAAGAACTATCAAATTAGTGGTGATTGATTTAGACCTTCTGGTTTCATTTTCTTACCTCTAGCCATGCAACCACAGTCGGCCCATCCCACTGGGCAAAAGGTAACCCCTTTCTCCGAGCTTCTTCAAGAAGTTCATGCCTGAAGTATATAACAAAGATTATTAGGTATATAGAAAAATATGGCTGGATTATTTTTAATGAAAATGTTTTAAAATAACCAATCATCCTTTACAGGATTTTTATGCTATAATACAGAATAACGGAATTCCTTTTTTCTTTGAGTAACACACACAAATCACCCATTGATTTTATTAGGAATAAAGTATTGACATAGAAAAGTAATTTTCCCCAAAATTTATTCATAAAAATTAGAACATTTAGTGCTAATGGAATAAGAACTGGAATTATAGTATCAGCAAATACCTTATCTCTTTAATGAGAAAATGGCCCAGATGTTCATATTCAAGCATGCATTATGGGTTCTAAATTTGGCTCCATCCATCTGTCCTGCTCTCTTTGCCTTACTATCTCCATGGCAAAGAAAATGCTTATATAGAGAGGCAGAAGATAAATTTGGTCCTTTTAGTCACATTCTAGTGATGTACTTGATTTTAGTATGCCCTGTGGGTCCAGGGGTCTATCATAGGAGTTAGTTATTTGCCTAGACTATAAAACTACATCTTATTTGAAGAAACCCCCAAGGTAAATTAATTTCTAACACTAGAAAGCAGTGTAGGATGTTAAATTCAATGGTATACTTGTTTTTATCTATAATCACTATTGTTTTAATGAAATTACAATACCTTAGTAACAATAAATGGTTGTTTTGATAACAAAAAGATGAAAAAGAGCCCTGAAAAATGCATCTATAATTTCACTGACCCTCTAACTGATTTTTAGAATTGACATCCACTTACGATACCAATCCTTGATGATTCATTGCTGAGATAATAGGTATGTGCTTTCATTGAAACTCAAATTGCTATATACTTGGCCAGGGCTATACTGGAAAATACATTCTGTTTACTTTAGTATGCCGTGGTCTTACACACAGATGATAAAAACATGGTATAATAATTGCTTTATTTTGAATGTGTATGTTTCATGCATAGGAATATTTCATAAATATAATTTACAAACTCCCAAATGGATAATTTATTTTCTACTATTAATCAATTCATCACTTATTGAGGTAGACTATATTAATACATTAAGATATATAATGAATAAAATGCCTTTTAACACAGGGTTTTCTGTGTTTATAATAGATGCTACCAAAAATGCATTCGAAAGAAACAAAAGGACAAAATAAAAATTTTAAGTTATAGTGGCTGAGGAGACATAAATCTACTGCTGTTTGATTTGAAGGATACCAGTGTTAAGTTTTGCGTGTAAGCTATTTAGCACCTGGGAAAGGGGTCAGCGATACCCGTGCTCCGAATCTAAAAAGTAGAGGCACTTCCGCACCTGGCATGCTGTATCATCACTCATTCCCTCAGATCTCCCTGTGACATTTCTTTACTAAAAACCACTTTCAAATAGCATAGTCTCACTATGACAGATATATTTATAGAAATGGATTGAAGGATCCAAAAAGAAAAACCTTTTAGGTACTTAATTGAACACCTGTTGTGAGCTGAGACTTATGCTTGGTGTGGAAAGTAGATATGGGTCCAGTTTCCCAGGATATCCCCTCTTAGATGGACAAAACAAACAGAAGAAACTGTCTGAAAATACAACAATATACAAACAGCTGCTAAAATGAAAACTTGGTGATGTACATTCTGAAGTATGTCATTTTGGAAAAGGGGTTAATAGCCATTGAAGGCATTGTGAAGGCATTGTGGCAATGGAGCTGGCTTTGAACGGCAGGAAAAAGGTGGGGATGGCATTCCAAACAGGATAAGTACTAATGAGGGAACGTATGGAAATTAACATGAAATATGTGGAAGAAAATTTAGGGTAGGCCTTCACAGAGCTAAAGCATATTTTAAGAGTTGTAACATTAAATCCAATAGAGGAAGGAACACTAGGATCACTTCTAGTTATATCATAGGCTACTGGCATTAACAGGGAAGAAACAAATACAGATTTACAACTGGTTTTTGCGTCACATAGTAAAAAAGCAAGTAAATATGCACTAATAACCTAGGAAGCACATACATTTTCACAAATGAATTATATGAGTTGTACAAAACTAGTTTTAAATATTAGAACATTTTAATTTTGAAACTTCTGACTAGTTCCCCAATAAAAATCCCACTAGAAAGGCCAGAGTGATCCTGTTGAGTCTGATCATGTAATTTCTCTGCTCAGAAATCTCCAATCACTTTCTGTCTCACTGGGAATAAAAGCTAAAGCAGCTGCTACAATCTATCCCACCACTCCCCCCCACCCCCTGCATCTCTCAGACTAACTCCCACCTCAGTCAGCAACACTGTCCCCTTGCTGTTCTTTGGAAACAACCCAGACCTCTTTTCTGCCTCAGGATCTTTGCAGCTCATCTGGAATGCTCTTCCCCTCTATCTACACATGGCTAATGTTCTCAGCTACTTTAAATCTTTACTCAAATATTACGTGTTCTCTGAACATCTCTTCCCCTACTCCCTGAAAACCCCACCAGGAATTTCTTATCCCCATTTTTTGTTTTATTTTCAGCCAAGGTATTGTTCTTCTAACATAGTATATTATTTACCCTTTATTCTGTCATCTGCCAATAGAATATAAACTCAAGGAGGATTCGTGTTTTCATATATTCTGTTCGGAGATGAATTTGAATTCTAGAACAAGGTCAGGCACATAAGAGGTACTAAATAAATGTTAAACAAAAGGCCAATCAGTGTTTATATTTAGATACTTCTTATTTCAGTAAATTGTGTCCTATAATGTTTTGTTTTTGTAGTCCAAGTAGCTTTCTCTAGTTTACCTTACAACCATGTACAACTTTTTATGTTTTAAAAGCAATTTTTTTTTCTTGTATACTAGCTTCCCTTGAGATTTTTATTTCCCACTTTCTCACAATATTACTGATTCTACCTGATGTCAAGAGTCTGATCTGGTTTGGGATTCCTGGTGAGAATTTGGTTAAGAGGCAACCCAATGTGCTCAAATAGTTCTATTCTATGAACAGAAATACTGATTATACAATTGCTTGGGAAAATATTGAGCAATCTGGCCACTGACAACATTTTATTTGCTTTTGTTTTGTTTAAATGACAAATTCTAGTAACAGGATGACTTAAATAATAGTATTCTAAGAAAATGAGATAAGGGAGCTCAAATCCTTTGGACTCCAACTGTTAAGGCTAAATCTGTAGCATCTGTCTTGGGGCTAACATACTTGAGACTGGGGAGAAACTGGTCAGATGGGAGAGATGGCTGGGTTTTACACCAGGACTGTGTACTACATGACAGTAACTCTAGGTGTGCTTTTCCTTAATCTGAGACAAGTATCAATTACATAAAAAAGCATTGACATTTCCAAAACAATACTTCATTTTTATTCTCAATTATAAAATAATCTGTGCCATAAAAAATTTATAAGAGGCATATATCTGGGCATGTTGGCTTGAGAGAGAAGCAATGCTAGAAAAATAAAGCAATGTGGGCAATGCTATAATAGTTGGAAATCACTGAATTTAATACATGACGAGTTACTAACAGATTATTAAGTGTAGCATTAATTATATAAGGGCATGCTTGTTATCATCAAGTTTTAGAGTTACTATCAGAAAAAACAGTGATCTGAACTGTTTAAGAAATCCTAAATGACAAACTGATTTGGCACAAACATGCCTTATGGATATACTGGTGTTTTCCATTCAACCTGTCCATGTATGGAAAGGGTTTTAGTCTGTAATGGATTTTCTTTGTAGCCAGAATTCAACTTTTTTAAAGGTCAAGAGACAATTCTTCCAGAAAAAGAATGTGATCACCTACCCCAGTACCAACTTAACTCTGAAAATTACTCTCTTTCTCTGTAGGCCTGAAGAATAATTTTACTGTGTTTTTAAAAAAAATTTCAGACAATCAAATACTTGACCATCTTTTACCAAAGGATCACTTGTACATCACTAAATTTGGGGGCATGCATTTCAGTTTTAAGATTCAGAATAGATTTTAGAGGACATCAGCAGTATTTCCTTTTAGAGGAAGTGTCAGGCATGGAGTTGTTATCACCTGTGTCAAAACACAAACAAGAAAAGTACTAATTGCAAGAGTCAGTTATTTTGAATCAGTACAACTTCTGAATCATTGTGCATTTTCAAGAAACACTACAATAAAGCATTCTGTTAATATCCTCCATAGGCCTCAGGATCTCCTATTATTGATGTCAACAAGTTACTGTGACTAGAAAGTGACATTTCAGTAGGCCCAACATGTGGTGAGCATTCACATCTGTGAATAATTTGCAAGCCCATATCTAAATGTGCAGAGGGAATCCTGCACTTGCCATGCCTGAACTGAGGACAGGAGCAAACAAAGGGTGTGCAATCAAGAATGACTAGACTCAAGCATTTCTACATAAAAGATCAAGAGGATCTAAAAAAATGTAAATAAATCAAGAGCATTTGCCAGGCTTGTGATTTCAAACTTCTAAACCAAACTAATTAAGCAGCCACAACTTTGCTTAAATGACTAAATCCAAATGGGAATGCCTGGATCTTCATTTTTAGGTTTTAAGCCTCTCCTTAACCATTGTAGTTGTGGTCTAATTGGTTTATTAGTAGTGGGCTCTGGAACCTGTCTCTTGCAATTTCAGGCCATCACATGCCTCTCTGCCTTATCTCCCCACCCACTTTGTCTTGATTCTCATGATTCAGCAAAAATGCTTCCTTTCTACAGTCATCCTTCTCTTGCCCTGGAGGCAATATTTACCACTTTTTATACATATGCCCCATTGTACTAAGCATTTTTCCCTATAGTATCTTTTATGTTTTATTGAATTTGTTGGTTCACAAGTTGTGCTCCCCTACTCCATGGGCTTGAGAGCAGAGACTCTGCATGCTCTGTGTCTGAGTTGATCAAGGGGTCAGTCATCTGATTTTTATAGATCTGCTATGTGCCAACGTTTGTCTTCAACAGGCAAAGAATAAAGCCAAGTGAATCTCTGACCTCAAAGACCATACATTCCAGTGAGGAGGAAAGATCTGTATAAACACATACACAAATGAATAAACAAAATAAGTTGAACCATTGATATGTGCTCTACGGAAGGTAAAATAAACAAAGGCAATAAAGCAGGCAATGTGTATAGTGTTCTGGGGACACAGATGTCTGTGACAAGGCAACATTTGAGTAGACACATGTACATTGAAAAGTGGCAGGCAGTAGGGGTATGGTGGGACTATGTTTTAAGCAGAAACACAGTATAAAATTCCTATCAAAGGAGTGGAATTAAATGTTTGAGCAACTGAAAAAAGCCAAGAAAGGCCAGGGTGACTGGAGTGAATTGAAGGACCGGGGAGTTGGGGGTGGGGGAAGATGAAATTGGAGAGGCAGACAAGAGAAAAGCAAGATCATATTGGGCCTTGGGAGAGGAAGTGGAGTTTATTCTAAACGCACTAAGAAGCCATCAGAGGGTTAAAGCACAAGAATATAAAATAATTGGTATATTATAAAGATAATTCTGGCCGTTGAGTACAGCACAGACTTGAGTCAGGCCAGAATTGTGAGCTAAGGATACAAGTTAGAAGGTTGTTGCAATTTTCAAGTAGAAAACAATGGTTGTTTGGCCCTGAGCTGTGGCAGTGGAAATGGTGAGAGGTTATTGTAATGGGGATTCAGGCACACAGCACACATCCAGTAAAGCTTAACTGAATAAATGAATGCATGCCAAGTTAACTTCTTACCAGCTATATGTTTTTTGGCTACTTAATTAATCTCTTTGAGACTCAGTTTTCTCATATTTGAAGATGATTATAAATTTATCTCTATTTATAAGAACTAAATGACACTTATAAAAGCACCTACCAGTCAATAGGTATTCAACAGATACTAATTTCCATTCTACATTTTTTCTTATTTTCCCAAAACAATTCATTGTATGTGCTACCATCAGATTAACTTCTTTAAAATAAACATTTATTAACTTAACAATATAATTCAAATTTCTATAAGGCATTTTAATTTACTATTGAAAAAATGGCCTTCAAGGTAATTCTTGATCTGCCCTATATTGTATTTCCAGATTTACCTATTAGATCTCTTCTCTCTAGCTACAATGGATACTCACCATTCTTTGCACCCTAACTCTTTTGTTCGACTGACTTTCTCTCCATTTGGAATGGCCTTTCCTCAATTCATACCATTCCAATTTTCTCTATCCCTTGAAAGATGCCACCCATATCATGTGCAAGACTTTGGTAGGCAGTTCGTTGCATGTACACAGCCTTAATTTCTCTACACTATAATCTGCAGGCATGAGCCATGTTTCACTGGCATTTAAACCTCTCGTTGTACTAAGTACATAGTGGCTTTGAACCTTTACCTAAAAACTTTGAATGGATGAAAGACAACATCAAGTCTGACATATGAAACGAACTGAGAAAACTCTTAAATATATAGTTGTCATGAGTTTATTTGCATTTAGAAATGCTGTTTTTTTTCTTAAATTTTATGGGGAATTTGCAGAATAGGGCTGACTGAATACCACCTTCTAAAAAATACTGGTCTGATTTTATCATCCTTCACTTACTTTGGTTATATAGCAAATAAAATAATCAACACTATCATGATTTTAAGAGTATTTCAAATTACTTATTAGACAATCCTTTCCAGAAATAGCTAACCTATTGGCAACTATATTGGATGGTAAAACTTGAATTTGTTAGTGTTTATATTTGCAATTCTGAAAAATAAAATTCATTAGCTACCTCAAAAAGTCACAAACCATAGGGAACGGTATGTCCCTTCCTCATGTGGATGGTTCATCCCTATCCATGCAAAGAGACTTTATTCACAGACCACTTAGTTTAGGATGCTATTCTGGGACTACCAATTTGTGGTATGGCTGTCTAAATACCATATAGCACTGTCCTCTCTGTCACTCATGATGGCCATTTTATTTACCTTTTATTCGATGCCTGTCATTTTCCCCTTCATACTTTCTAATGCCTCTTCCTTTACTTTCTACTGTCACTGCTACCACTTTTTTCTCAACCTTGAATTGGCCCTTCTCTCCAGGCTTCTTGCACGACATTAAAAATAATCTGCCTGGAAGACAGGCTTTATAGGAGAGAGGGTGAGAAAGTGTTCCCTAAAATCAAATTGCTTTAGCTTGATTCCTTAGCCTGTCCTTTTGGGCTATGCATCCATAAGAAGTCACTGTATTTTGCTGTGGTTCACTTTCCTCATGTGGAACATGAAGCTGATAGTAGTACCCACCTAATAGAGTTTTTATGAAGGTTTCATAAGAAAATATGTATAATATGATTACAACAGTGCTGCACACAAAAGCAATGGTCGTTAAATGTGAGCTTTTTTCTTTTTTTCTTTTTTTTTTTTTTTTTTGAGGCAGAGTCTCACTCTGTCTTCAAGGCTGCAGTGCAGTGGCATGATCTCGGCTCACTGCAACTTCTGCCTTCCAGGTACAAGTGATTCTCCTGCTTCAGCCTCCTGAGTAGCTGGGATTATAGGCATGCACCATTGTGCCCTGCTAAATATATTTATTTTTAATAGAGATGAAGGTTCACCATGTTAGCCAGGCTGGTCTAGAACTCCTGGCCTTAAGTGATCTGCCTGCCTCAGCTTCCCAAAGTGCTGGCATTACTGGCATGAGCCACTGTGCCTGGTCAGCTTTTACTTTCAATAATTATGGCACTGTCCTTTAAAAACCCATCAGTGCTTCTTCAAATGTCTAAAGAATTATCCCCCATCTACATTACAAATAAATTCCTGGTTTAATCTTGATTTGATTACCTAACCACCTTTCTTTGTAACCAGAATTGAAAAGTACTTTCACAAATAGTTTGTGCATTACCAATTCTACCTTTGCAAATATCATTTCCCAGAGCTGATAAGTTGATTCCTTCTTTTTCAACTATCAACAGCCTTGTGTTTGCTTAACTACTGACTTCCCTTTTATATAAAATATTTTGTGATCAGCCCAATCTACGATTATCCTTTTCTCCTTTAAAATCTGTAAGCCTATAGTGTCAGTCTCAGCCATAGAGATCATTGGGTACCACCACATGTCTGGGGCCTCATCTCCAACCCAAGAGCCTATAATCCTGGAAATGAGAGATTTTTTTTTTTAATGTACCATGCACATTTCTTTGTATGCTCTAGCCAAGAACATCTTTGGAATGACTGCTACATTGTAATCCAAAAAACTTCACAATATTGACAATCACCTAGGATCCTTGATTATAGAGTAATTTTTAAGTATTCGATATTTTCATAACTTCCAACTGTTCATTGCATCTTAAAAAGGAATAAGCATTCTGCATCACAGTTACCCAGGTTGGCTGCAGAAAAAGATTAAAATGTCATATCTAACATTCAGAAAGACATTTTGTATACTGACTGAGTGCTGCCAAAGCTTTTGTTTAAGCCCTCATCATTTGACGATGATGGTGATGGGCTCCCAGAGTCTCTCTATCACTCATTTGGTACCTTTTCCCTTCCAACCTCCAGTGAGACCTTCCTAAACACAAATTATTTTGCAAGACTTGCCTGATTAAAAGCTTCCCCACTGTCCCCAAAATAAAGGCCAAATATCTTATAAAAAGACCCTTCATGATCTGACTATCTCCTTGGCTTTTTCTGCTCAACCATTACTGAAATATTTGCTGTTCCCAAATACCTCATTCTATTTTGCCCCTCCATGACTTGCTATGTGCTCTTTTCTTCTGCCGAAAGCATCTTACTTCATATCACTGTAACAATTCAAACTTATCCTTCAGCTACAACTCATGCTTTATTTTTTCTGTAAAGAGTCTAAGCCCTCTCCTAAACATAATTGACTCTCTCTTCTATGCAAATACCATAAGTTGTATCTATTATACTTTTACTTATTGTACTTTCACTTAAAATTGGAAACTTAATATAAATACAATTAAAGAAATTGTATTACAATTTAATAGAGTAAGTGGTGTAATTGAGATGCATCTAATGTACTCTCCTGTTCAGCTGAACCACTTTATTCTTATGAGATGTAATATTGTGGTCTGAAAGAGCAAAGGTTCTGGATGTAGACAAATTAGGCCTTGGATCACACAAAACAATAACTAATGATCATTTATCACTTACTACCAATCCTAAGTATTTTGTATTAACTAATTTAATTTTCACAATAATCCAATAAGATCCATATTGACACACATTTGCATATGAGTACACTGAAGAACAGAGGCCACTTGGAGTCATGGAATCATCAAGTTGCAGAATCAGAATTTGAACTCCAATAACCTGTCCACAGAGTCGGCTCTTTTAATCCCCATACTATCTCTTAGTCAATTAACATTTCTGAAATTTTTCATAACTCGAAAATGAGGATAATAGTGCCCTCCTCATTCTAAGTGTAAAATAGAATAATGGTCCTCTGCTTTTCTTTCTTTCCCTATGGTTCATTTATTTTTAGAAGCTGTATGCATTTATTTGACTTCCTTGTTAATATACAAGGTCTTTACCTTCTTGTCACACATTTCAATCCTCAGCACTATAAAAAACAAACTGTGGCTTTTCTTTTCTTATTATTCCCTAGTAATATCAGTTTGTACATCTTGGCCAGAGAAAAGTTAGCCTAGTTTAAATAAATGAGATAGAAAAGTTGGAATTGTTGCCATTCATTTCATATCAATTGATTTTGTAATCACCATGCAAAATAATTATCTAGTTGAAAACTTTACCTTCAGAGCTATTGATTTACTATGACACATAACAAGTACTTATTGATAAAACTGAAATAAATAAATATGTGGCTTGATAAGAATGAAGAATAAAATATAAGTCAAATAATGTGACAATGTAATATACTTAACATTGCAGCACAGAAAATAAATCTTCCTTACACAACATAATACAAGCAGGAAACATATACAGACTTCACACTATTATTAATTGTAAAATGAATATTGTTCCACTAAAATTCAGCTTTAAAGAGGGTAAATAGGATGTAACGTCCTCAAATTTCAATCAAACAATGGGCTTATTATTCAAGAATCCATACCTGATTAATTCTGTGAAAACTAAAACTACATATTTGAGAAGCTAGTTGAAATTCTGGTCAGCAAATGTGAACAAAGTATGGTGTCAACCCAATTATTTTTTTAACATCTGCAAGCTGAAAATATATATCTTAGTTAACATAATTATTCTAAACAGAAATATGTTACAAATCCCAATCAGCTGCTTCAGATGATTGATTACCTAAACATAGATATTTAGCTTCCTAAAATTAAGAGTTTCAAATTCAACATTAAAATTGAGTTGATTTGAAAGCACAGCATACTGTGATTTTGTGTATGTGCAAGTGTGTGTGCCTGTGTATCCTATTACTGCATATTTTCACATTTAGTGAAAATGTATGAAACACCATGACACATTTAAGTAGTGTTTTATTTAGATTCCAGTAACACATGCTAGGCTGTTTAGATTGCAAATAATTTCATTACATTGAAACCAAAATTAATTTATATTTAAACCTTTTATCTTCCAGCTTCTCTGAAATACAGGGCATAGTCTCATGGAATGTATTTGTGAATTGAGTTTCGATTTACATAATCTCCTTTCTTACTTTGTTTTGAATTTAATTATTTTCAAAACCAGTCAAAAGGTATAAATACCCCCGACACACACACATATATACACAAATGTGATTGAACAGTACAATTACTTATGCTGTTATTGAAAATGAGAGGGGCTTGCATCACTCCCCATTTAACAATTTCACTTTTGCAAGATGCCATAGTTGGTACTTTCCAGTCACTTCCTAATAGTAACTGGGAACCTAATGGAGAACATTGTAATTTTTCAGGTTTATATGGATACCACTTACATTAGATTGCTCTAGTGTTTCATCTAATTTTAAGCCCTGTTTTACTTAGTTTGGAAGTTTTTAATGTCTATGCTTCTGAAGTTACACAAATTCTCTCATACTGTTGTGGGGGACAAGTAGATAATAATATTGGTAAGTACAAAGTATATGTCTGTAACTCAGGGGCATGTAGCAAATAAGTGGGGAGATGGAACTTAAACTCTATCTTCTGATTCCTAATTCAGTGTTCTTTTCTCCTCATATCTTCCTATGTCATCTTCACTATGTTGTACTAGTTTCCCTGATATATTCTCCTAAGCGCTCTTTCAGTGATTGTACTGGGGAAATAATTTCGAGGACTTAAAATGTTTAAGTCTGAGTAGCATGTGCAAGACAATAAGAAACTGAATTTTAGAATGAGGACAATTATATTAGTTTCTTACAGTCCATTAATAAAAATGCATTACTCATTCATTGTTTTTCAATATTTCACTCAACAAGGAATGGGGGGAATTAGGTTTTATTTCTTGAAATTATTTTCCTCATAAAAATTAAAAATCTTTAGAAAACAGAAGACCAAATTTATATGATGACATAAAAACTATGCTTTAAAATCCAATGTCTAGAATATTTGTTATTTTCCAAAAGAGCAAGCTAACAACATTCATTTGGCCAACATGGTTGACTAGTACTCTAACCACAGCCTGTCTTGAATTTTTAAGAACACTTTACTAGAGCTTTCCTTAATTTTTTAATATGGTAATGTATCCTAACTGAAGCAAATACTGTATCACTAAATCATTTTGGTAGTGGCTACTATAACAGTGTTACATTAAAACTAATAAAACCTTACTAGTTAACAAGTAATATTACAAAGTACATGGATTTGTATTGTCATACAAAATATTTATATAGCCAACTAGGAAGACTTTCCATAGTTTCTTGGATAATTGCATCTCACTGTAGTGATTTTGCTGAATAAAAAAATAACACTGCTTTAAATTTAAAAGTAATACCTTCTTCTCAGTCCAAAGTGTTTTAATGAGCTCACCATGTTACCAATGCTGTAGTCTGCACCAATGTAAATATTATGCATATTTAATTTTACTTTTTAACTTTGAAGCCAAATTTGTGTTAGGAATAAATACTCTAATTTTAACTCAAAGAGAAGGATTTAAAATTTGAAGCCACTATCTGAGCAATTCGAATTTTTAAAGCTTTAAAAATCAACCAGTAGTACAGGAAACAATGGGAACAACACACATTCAACCAAAACCAAGGATTACTCTGGGCTCTCTAGAGGCAAAAGCTCTGCAGGGAAGAATAAAATTTAACCCTTTTTAGATATGTACAGTTCTACTAGTTGATAAATACGTTTGTCTCTTGAACATAACACAGGTGGAGCACTAAGAAAGGTACAGGCAATTCAGACAGGCAGCACAATCGGTAGTACCTGAGTAGTCTGAAAATATGATTTCAGCCTGGCTGCTTGCCACATTGACCCCTTAGGGAAACACTTGAAAACTAGGGGAAAGGCAGTCTAGAATGTCCTTTGACAAATGTATAATAAAACTGAAGAAATACAAGTGCCCGCACACTCACAAAGTTAATTTAAATGTGAACATTTCTCTGAATTAATGATTCCTTTTGCTGTGTGGAAATAAATACACTACACGATTTTCATTTCAGGTCAGAGGCAGTGCAGCTTGTGTTACAACTCAAAAGAGTAATACTTTGAAAAAAAAAAAAAAAAAGGGGGTGCTAAAAAAAAAAATTTTCAGGAGCCATTGTGATTCAACTTACCCAGATGTGCTTTTCATGAGATGGAGAAGGACGGATGGAAAAGAAAAGCACACAAATGTTAATGGATACAGTTCAATCTAAAGAAAACCATGGAATAAAACAAGAGCATTATTTCAGATGTGAGAAAGCTCAGGTATGAGAAAGACATGGTGCCATTTTGTATTTCATCATGACACACATACTCACTGCGTCCAAAAGCATAGTCAGGCTGAGGGAAGTTATAATAGTTGACCAATAAGTCTATGTCTTGAGTATGAGCCACTCTGAAACATGCATGACCACATTTTCCCAGCCTCGAGTACATCCCAGGAGGAAATCAAGGAACCTTGGTAAGGACATTCTTTACCTCAGGCCACTTCCATGTTACTTTACCAGTAAAAATAACAACTTATTAATCGGCACTTTGATTTTCATATAGCTTTATAAGCCTACTGCTAAGGCCCCAAAAAAAGAACAGCAGACATTTGAAGAGGCAGCAACCTAAAGTGAAGAAAGTCCTTCCTAGTTTGAGGATCTGAAAATCTGGATTCTGGTTCTCATACACAATTTGGTCAAAATCATTAGCAGATTCTGATCTTCAGTTTCCTTCAACATAATCCCTGGCAATAGAAATGTATACAGTCCATTCAAGATCCATAATTTTATTATTCCACCCAATGCAATAATAATTATTATTTTGGTAAATATGTGTGGCTACTAATCAGAACATGAGAAAGTATAAAAGGGTGCTATTACTCTTCTTCCCTGGCCACATTAATTCTTCCTCTATTTGATTGGCAAAATAAGCATCAAGTTTGTGCCAATTTTGTCTCTTTCAGTAGTAGAAATACTTAATTATTTGAATAGGTGTTTATAAATGTTGGTTTTTTTGGAGAAAGACCATAAATTATATTGGTTCACCAATATTACCAGAAATCAACACTAAAACAACATTGATACATATATAGCTTTTGAAGGACCTACTTGCTCCCTGGATGTAGTAGAGGCATTGAGAAAATAGGGAAGTTAAGTAATTCAACAAAAATCCATGAGAAGATTGTATTAAAATTATATTACAAGCATAGTAGCCAAATTATTAAAAATAAAATTATTACTACAACTCATAAAATATATTCAATATAACAACATAGAAAGCAGAAATTCCTGTTCAGAAATTAGGCAAGTTACAGCATCTTACTTTTTATTGCACAATTATTATAAAGAAAAAACTGATATGCAATGGAACACCCTGCACGTGCCTCCTCTAAAGGCATTCATTCAGAGAAACCGTGTACTTTTTATTAAATTGGCACTTTGGAAAAAAAATGCATAATTTTGGCCTTAACTTCACAACATCTGTGGCAAGCTCCTTAAATTTTCACATAAACAAAAACATAAATGTTCATAAAAACTGATATTACAGGGTCCCAAGAAATTTATATTTTTCACATCATACACCCCAGAGAAATGAAATTAAGACCAAAAGGAGATAGTTTTTAGATGTTTAAAATGGTTTTCTTGTTAACATACCTGTTGAGCTCTGAAAAAATAGGCAGCTTCTGAGCTTTCCAGGAAAATTGCCGAAAGCATTTGGGACTAGTTATCACCATGGACAACACAACCTTTCTTAGCCTACTAGCTACCTAGGAATCACTTTCCTATAAAACAAGTTGATTAAATGTTCAGGTAGTGAAACATTAATATTGCTCAGATCTTCCTTGATCATTTTTTAAAATAGGAAACTTAAACAGTATAAATACCTTAAAATAGAAAATATGAAAATAACAAAGCATAAATTTAAAAGATACTGCTCAAAAAGTATTGCACAAATTTATAATATTTTTATCAATTTGTATAAATTGATTAGTTTTATGAAGTTTCTTCTCTTCTATAGTAAATAAAGAACAATTTCGAGCAGTTATCTCATTTTAGATTATTAAGAACTTCACCTTATGACTTTCAAACAAATATGTTCTGCAAAAGACAAAAATCTATAGTTATAAATGGCCCATCTTTTGTGCTAATATATTATAAACTTCGTATAGGAGGTAATATATATTTGCAAAGAAGTTTTTTCTGTATCAATTTTTCTTATTATAAATATTGATACATTCTTTCCTACAGACATTCATTTACAATAACACCTAGCCTCATTATTTCTCTCTCCATTTCAGAAATGTCACTATGTTAACAGTAAGAGAGATTCTGTCAAGAATAAATACTCTTCAGTTAAACATGACTATGAGTCATAGGCAATTTGACACGAAAAAGAATAGGTTATGTTACCATCTAATGAATGAGATCAGATCCACTTATTGACATTGTTTTCCTTGGCAACATTAGCATATATCCAGACGGGAGAAGAAGAAATTTCCAGCAAATATATGTCTTATATCTCAAAATGAGGGCCTTCAACTTTTCAGTTTCCTCACCTTAATGTTCCAGATATCCTACAAAATGAATGGACCTTCTCCTGTTATAAATTAGTTAATTTCAGATTTAAAATTTCAAATAAGAAACAATTCATTAGAAGAGTTTTATATTTGGAATATAATTGACTCTTGCTTTGTAAGGTTCAAGTTGGTGATTCAGAAATATTTTTAAATCAGTTACATCAAATTGAGTAGTGAATGGCTGGTAACGGAAATGGAAAAGTGAAATGAAGAAAGACTTTTTTTAATAGGTGAAAGTTGAGAATATTTAAATGTTGATGGGAAAAAAAAGACAGGTGCAGGAGTTGAGAGCAAAGGGGGAATTCAGCACAAAATGACTGAAAATGGAAAGATGATCTGAGTAAGAAAAGAGTAGCCTAGTTTTCTGTAATAAGACAGACTGGGCAACCGTTAGCATGTATTTGGCATCAAGGAATTCAGGATGTTTTCTCTCTCTGTCTCTCTGTCTCTGTCTCTCATCTCTCTCTGTCTCACATCTCTTCCCCTGCCCCCCCACTAAGCTAGAATGTAATAAACTCATCAGCAGAAGATGCAAGTTTGTGGAGAGTGGAGGTTTCTAACCAGAGTTGCAGAGAGTAGAATGAACACTGGTCAAAGAAAACTCTTGGGTTTACTGGGCAGTGTTGAATTTCACAATGAAACTATTTCTAATTTCCCTGTTGTAATTTTCTCCAACAGCACAGATGTTATGAAATGTACACAGGGAGAAAGAAAATTCATTGGTGGGTGCAGTTGTTATATGTAGATGTGACCAAATGAAAATGGATTGAAGAAATTAAAAAAAAATTTTGAGGGGGTTGAAATTATGGACATGATCTAAGCTAAACAAGAGGAGAAGATAAAACAGAAAGGGGATAATATACTGGGAAATGATAGAGCTTAAATAAAGATGATAGCAGAAGTTCATAAAGCAAGACGAAAAGTCGGAAGACCATGAGTAGCACAAAATAATATGCTTGAATTGGTAAGTCTTAAAGCAGCATGATTTGTGATGATGACAAGATTCAGAGTAGGGCCATGGAGAATGTCTGACTTGGGGTGGGGAACAACATTGAAAGCAAAATGTTGTAAAACCAAAAGGTTAGTTTGCCAATGGGTGATCTATATGGATATCAGAGGGTACCAGGGTGATGTCAGGATTTGCTTAAAATTCCTGCTTAAAGACAGACAATGGGACGTTTAAAGGTAAACAGTTACCCATGTTTCTAGTGATTCTTATAAATGAAAGAAATGGTTCAGAAGTTTAGTGTGGTTCATTCTCACACTAAAAATAGCTTTTTTAAAGTTAATATTGACTTCGAATAACTAAAATATTTGAGATTACTTAAAAAAGATTAAGAAGTATTTATTCCTCTAATAATTTTTATTCATTTGCTTTGCAAACCTAATACAGTTGTTAAGGCTCAACTTAAAATTTTGATTATGGAGAATTTAAACTAAGGAATTTATGTTTGTGTATGGGTGTACAAAAATATACTTAATGCACACGCACATTTTTTTTTTAATGGAAGTCTTTTTGCATTGAACTTTTTTTCTGTAAAATCCTGGCAGGAGACTATATAAAATTACTACCCTTCTTAGAAATGTGGAAACAAGAGATGTTTGCTTCATGAATGGCTAATTTGAAGTAACTATGGGAAGAAACTAAATCTCCAAAGATCTTATAAAAATACTATACAAAGTTTATGTGGGATTTTATATTTGTAGGAATAAATGTGAAAAATTCTAGATTAATATGTCAGCATTATGTTTAAATGTACTTTAATGTATTTTTTTCATTTAAAAAGCCATAATTATTCTTGCTATTAAGACACTCTCTTGTAAGTTTTACTGGAATGAATAATTTAGGTTGATTCAAGCACACATTTAAATTTCTTACATGGCTTATTTATTAAGAAACATTACTACTATTATATATTATTATATCAAACATTGGATCATTATGTGTGGCTAATTATATCAGAAAAAGACAATCTTATAAAACAGCTACATTTTATGTTTTGAAATCCCCCCATCCCTACTCTTTAAAAATATATTTGGTTTGAATACATTTGTTGCTCATTTTGAAGGCTAGGGTAGGAGCAGATAAGAAACTGATTATTCTCTAGAAGAAAGGAATATGCTACTCTTTCCAGAGTATAAAGAGACTGGGATCTTTTTCATTCACTCCCTACATAGGTCATTAAAAGTTATATAGGACATTCCAGGTGCAGTTGAAATTGGACGGCATATTCTTTAAATCGTGGCTCTATTCTTAGATCCTAAATAATTCAGAGAAAACTGGGCTCTGGAGATCTACATTTTTGTATATCACAGTACCTGGAAAGCTATGTTTCTTCATGCATAAAAAAAATAGCAGTTTTTACATTGAAGGCTTTGTGAAAAATACAAGAGATAATGCATGCTAAATGCAGAGGACAGTGCATTGCCTAGCAAATTACAACTTTATTATATAGACATTACATATAAAATAGATATTGTCATTATCATGCAAAGGATGAGGAAAAATAGAGCAGAATATATGCACACAAGGAGATAAGAGTAATCAGAAACAATAAAATAGATACAACATATATCAAGACCTTGAAGTGCAAGATGGGAAGCAAGAGAGAGAAAGCTGGTGATACATAGGAAGCAGATAATGTAGGGATTTACGGACTACATAAAGCTATTTGAAATTAATCCTAGGGCTGTGAGGGACTGATTGAGGGGTTTTAGGGAGCTCAGAAATAAGATTTATATAGGTCTCTGTAGCTGAAGCATGAAGAATGGATTATAGAAGGCAAGACTAGAAGTAGAAAGACTATTGTAGTATGATGGCCTGAGCTGGAAAGATGAAAATCAACAGATTTGGAAGATCAAAAAAATGCAATTGACTGTGTTTGGAAATAGTGCATGGATGTGCAGAGAGGAAGAATTAGGACAAGTAAGAACAGGGGCAAAGAGGAAGACCAGGTTTCAGGTTTGGTCATGTGGGTAGAAATCACTGCCCTAACCCCGATTACATTGTTTCAGGTTTTCTTCTTTATCCTAGAGTTCTTTCCTTATCCAGCTTCTATTTATGCATTCAATTATTTGGGAAATGTATTTCAAATATTTATAATATGCCAGAGTCTATATGTTAAAAATTCGAAGATTCTCCTCTGTTTAGTTCTCTTCTGAACTTTACAGAGAATCACATAATCTCAGAGCAGGGAAAATTTACAAAGCATGTAGTTCAAACTCTTAGCCAAAAGTTGAATCTTCCATGCAATAATTCTATTATGTACTTATACCTGGCAGTTCTATATTAGACATAATTATGGTGAACAACTCCCTTTCCAGGTGGTCAATTCTTTCTTTCTACATCTGTTGCTAATAATTCTCACTTAGAGTCAGCTCAGTTTATCTGCAGTAACCCCTGACTTCTGGCCTATGGTCTTATCACTAGGCCATAAAGAACACGTTTGGTTGTTCAATCTCTTAGCAGCATCTATATCTTTGTTCTGCATACAAGCTTTTGAAGAAATGGCTTTGTGTCATCTCACTGGTATGGTCATGTTCCTCTGAACATATGCTGGTTTTAATACATCCACTTTAGATATATTTCCCAGAAATGAACACAATACCCAGCTACAATCTGGTAAGTGCACACAATTTTGACCCTGTTACTGCTTTTATAAACATTAAAAACATTAAATTATTTGTCAGGCATTGCTTATTTGCCTACCTTGCAGAAACTTTTTTTCTTAGGAGCTACAGTTAAGTATGTATAGTACTGAAGTTGGCTTCAGGATTATAAAAATTCCCCTATAAAATTTCATCTTGTCAGATTTGAATGCCTCTGTAAAGATCTTCCTTAAGCATATTCTTTATCTAAAAACTGAGCTATGCCTTCTAGCTTCGTACTTTGACAAAATCTGATGCTCTGATTTAAATCATGTGAAAGTGATTTCTTTTCACTGTAAAACAGAAAACACCTTCTGTTTTACTTAGTTATTGTCAATTCATTTGTGAAACCTCTTTAATTATCTGTCTTTAACTGGGAGAATATCTCGTAAATAAGAACATTAGGGTGCCTTTAAGCTTTTGGGACTTTTCTCATCATCTTCAAAGACTTAAAAAAGTGATTATAAAACCTGAAATACTTGAATGCAATAATTAGTTTTCATGTCCATCTCTCTAAAAGCTCTTTGAAGAATGGAACTACAAAATTCAAGTATCAGTAATTTAAACCATTTCTTGGGACACACACACCAAGCAAATGAGTGAAAAATTATCACTTTCATGTTCTATTAATATTAATCCAGAAATTACATCAATTAAGATAAATGATACAAATTTATTTAGAAAATGACATTATCTTCTAATATATATAATTGCCTTGAGTTTAATTTTCATTGACTAATTTTTATTTCACTCTTTCCAGGTCAAAAATATTTCTCCTGGCAGAAATTATGGTGCCAACACTGGGCTTCTGTTCTATTCAATCTGTAATATATTAACATTGTTGGCTCAAAACAGCAAATTTATACTTTTATGTGCTATTTTCCCTTCTTCCAAATAGATCAAATATATCTAAATATATCTAAAAGAGAGCACTTTGGTTTTCCTTATCTTTCTTTTTCCTAACAAATTTCAGTTCATTTTGACTCTTATTCCCTGAATATTCTCATTATTATTATTTAGGTTCAGGAAATTTGTATAATTGTCCTTGGTTGAAGTGAGACAGGGCTATGCAAGATCATATGGCAAAGCAACAGCAGCTCTTTTTTAGTGAAAATAGAGAGACATGCTTCTGAAGTTCCAAGTAGGAAACTGGAACACATTTTCCCAGAGAAATTTTTAAAGCATTGGATTTAGGTTGTAAAATGTTATATGTTATTATATTCATTGAGTCAGTTGCCCAGGAATTTTCCCCTAGTAATAGTGTCTGTACTAAATAAACCCTCGTCTAAAGTAAAAAAAAAAAAAAAAAGATCCAAAGTAGGCTATAAAAGGACTTTATCTAAGGACTTTATTTTTGGAATGGAATAAAGGAGAATATATGTGTTCTTGACAAGGCTGGGGAAATCTTTCATCATATCTTATTGTCAAACTTTTGGCAATATCTTGGCTGTATTGTTTCTGGAATCTGTGAGATAATCTAATACCATGCAAGTGAATCCTTCTTTTTGCTTTATCTACTCAGACACAGTTTCTATTGCATGCCTGCAATTTAAAACAAAAACAAATTTTTGTGGGAGAAGCACAGACTTTTACTTTCTGTGTATATAAAATTCTTAGATGGGGAAATGTACTCAGAGCTTATAACACATCTTACAAATTAAGTTCTGGAATACAGATCATTTATAAGTTTAATTTGGTATATAAGCAGTTAAGAAATATGTGTTAAGTGAAAGAACATTGTGGAGTTTCTGTGATACCTTTCATATAAATATTTTAATGACAATTATTTTGCTTATAGATATGTACACTCGGAACCTGCCAAATACCAAATACTAGAAGTATAGTCTCAAAGCACATTAAAGATTACACTCTGAAGGATACTCTCAGGATTGTGATGGGAATAAATTAAGTAAATCTTTAGAGCTTCACTTTTATACCTTTGATATTCTAGCACAAAGATTTATTGGTAGTGATTAAGTGTGGCTGCTTTGCTCCAAGGATAAACTGCCTCTCGGGAGAGGATGCTGCTGAAAGTTGAGTCGGGATGTTAATTTTATTTTAATGACATTGAAAAATTAATTCACATATGAAATCCATTTTCCTGGTGTTTTCCGTTTAGAATGCATAGAAAAGTCTAGCATATATTATCTATATTGTAACTAAAGATTGAAAATGGTATTAGTCAGTATATTAACATTCATATGGTACCTTTACACTTAGGTTACAAAATAGAGATTTCAGCATGGATATGTGCTTTTCTAAAAAAAAAAAAATATATATATATATATATATATATATATATATATATATGGTGTTAAGAGGCAAGAGAAAAATGTTAGAAGATAAGGATTTAAGCTAAATACTTCATCATTTATATTCTGGAGATAAATTCAGTGGATATTCTGTCAATTTTAATATGTCCACTGCCTATTCAAGATTGTCTTGAGAATTAGACAGGTGAGTTATTATTGAAACAGACATCCTCATCCTTAATCCCAGAAGTCTCTATAAAACTAAGCTTCTTGGAATCAAAGTTGAGTGTAGAAATGTGAATCCTCTAGGGTAACAGGCATCAGATAGTCCAGTCTGACAAGTCTTTAGATTGACAATTTAAAGTAGAAAAATGAAACAAAATATTTGAATAGACACATACTTAGGGATTTCTGAACACAAAAGATGAATCAAAAATAAAAAAATAAATACATAAATACATAAATAAAACTCTTAGAGAAAGAGAGAGACAGAGGGAGGAAAAGAAATCCCACATGCTATATACAAAAGAATGACAATCAATTGATCATTAGCCATATCTAGAAACAAGAAGAGCCGTAACTTCAAAATTCTGAGAGCAAATTATTTTTGACCAATAGTTCTACACTTTGGGAAATTATCAACTGATGTTGGGTGTAAAATATATTTTCAGGTCTCTAATGACTCAAGGAGTTTGCTGCTTGACCATCATCACATTTCTATAGATGCTGACATGTGAAACCGGCAGCTAAATATATTCCAGGGGAGAAAAAGTAAGAAATTTAATAAGATATATAATAAAAATATAATTAACACTGATGATTCAAAAATTTTTCTTAAGCAAGAACATTGATGCCATTTAATTTTATTAATTCCCTTGTAGGCTCATAGTTCTTTATTCCAAAGTAACATACTTATCAAATTATAATAGCATAAATGTTATTTTTAATGTGACGTGGGGCTTATACCTGTGCAGTTTGAAAGTCTGTGACTGTCAGGTAAATTTAACCATTTGGGGATTCCAATTGTGCCTTTTTTTTTTTAACCATTTACTAAGCCATGTTCTACCAGTTTTATTGAAAATATGACTGACAGTTTGATTTCCAATTGACTATTTTGTTATTCAACAAGTTCTGAACTTAGGCAAAGAAGAGAGTTTCTATTTATTGTGCCCAAAAATACCCCAAACTAAGTACAATTTGGTGAGTTGAACCTCATTCAGAAGCCAGAGTTTTGGGGGGGACCAGGCCATGTAAGTTTTAAGTCTTATGGGACCTTCTATCACTCCATACAGTGTTATTGTAGCTCACTGTAATCTCAAATTCATGAGCTCAAGCAATCTTCCTGTCTCAGCCTTAGGAGTAGCTAGGTTACATGTACATGCTATCATGCCTGCCTAACGTATTTTTATTTTTTGGAGAAATGGAGTCTCACTCTGTTGCCCAGGCTAGGTCTCAAACTGCTGGGCTTGAGCAATTCTCCCACCTCAGGCTCCGGAAGTGCTGGGATTACAGGCATGAGTCATCATTCTGGCCTGTGTGGTTGGCTTTAATTGGCCATCCTGACCAAGAAGCTTTTAGGTTAATACCTAGGCTGGAGAGCTAAGAATGGTAAATACATTCTTAAGGATAAGGTTAAAAGGTATAAAAGAAAAGAGGTGAAATTTTCAGGTCTGGTTGTTCTAAATGTATTAGAAAATGAGAAGATACTTATTTTGTTAAATAGGAAAAGGTGCCTGGAGTTCAAAGAAATCAAACAGAGAGTGGTGGATAAGATCTCAAAGAGTCATGGCATCCCCAGAGGAACTCCACATCGAAAAAACTGTGAAGAATTATAATATTAATATTGAGACTAATATTGAAAATAAGTGACTCACCCCTTAAATGTCAGGAGAACTATACCAGAAGGCTAAAGAGAGACTGTTCAAGTTTTAAAGGGGAAAACCAAGAAAATTATTGTGAGGCATTCAAAGAATTACTAGTTGAGTTTTAGTTTGACACAATTATTATAGGTCAAGTATACTCTATATAAATTTGCCGGAGAAATTTATGGAATTAATGCTTTAAAGAAAAGTATAGCAAAGATGAGGCATAAAAAAGGCAAACTAGGCAGACCAACAATAGATTGACTTTAGGCCTAGGTTAGATGTTAAAAGACCAGCAACTGTTTAATAATACCCAGGACAGTAAAGATAGACAAACAAGATTTTCAAGACTAGTGGGTGCTTTAGCAGATTAAATATCGTTGATTTCCTATTTCTCATCATAAGACAATAGAGAGAAATATAAGCAAAACTAATGCCTGGACCAGAAAGCAAATTAAAAGTAGAATTAAAGTAGGACTGCGAATCTTGTAAGTTGCATGTGTGTTAAATTTACTGGATGGTAAGTATGCCTCAAATTAAACCTTTGTTTAGGACTGCCAACTTACAAATTTCTGAACTTTGCAAGAATTTGGAATGTCTCCAATGCTGTTCTCTGAAAGTAACTCCCCCATATGGCTTTTTAAAAAATGTACCATAATTAAATCCTCTAGAGAGTTCTCCCAATTAAATTTAAAGTTACAGACTGTCATTTCTAAATAGCTGCTGTCCTAGCAAATTTGAAAATAAGATATTGTCTAGTTTTGCTTATCCTCACAAAGACTAATGAACCTCTGCTATGAATTTTGGGATAGTGAGCATAGTTCTGTTAAGTACTAAGCCCTGGAAACATCATTTTGCTAGGCCAATGGACAGAATGTAGAAACAACTGATAGGATACCACAGGTTGTAACTGTGCATGTACAATCTACAGCATTTGACATAATGAAAAGGGTTCCTTCATTTATTGTTTTTATTTATTTTTAAAATAAAATGTACTTAAAATTATTTTTCATCTTGATAGAAAGCTAGCAAACATGAAATTTGAACACAGTTAAGAGTGTAACCCATTAAAGAGGATATGGTTTCTTTAAAAAGAAAGAAAATTGAAATTGTTTAAATGAAATTTTAAACACTTGGAAAAAGTCAAGAATAAGCTGTCAACATTTAGAAATATTAATAATTAGCAATAACAAAATTCAATAGAGATAAATTTTGAAACCTTGTAATTTAAAAGTAATTTTTCTATCTCTGTTAAAACTCATTATACGAAGACAACTTACTCTCTGGTAATCCAGAAATCAAGGCACAGTGTCATGCAAATTCTGAATACATGTTAAAAATTATTCACATAAGTCCTTTGAACTCTGATTGCATATTGATGCTCACAGGGCTATTGCTATGGAAAAATCAATAATAAGGGAAATACTTTTGTGCTTTCATTAATTAACTCTGACTTGCCTTGTTAAATCCATTTAAACCTAAATACGATTAATCCATGGGAAATAATCGTACTAAGAAATGTTAGCCATTTTTCCCTCATAGAATGTTCTTAATATTCTTCTTAATATTAAAAGCAAGTATTCTATATAATGCATTTTACAATTACATTTTTCCAATACATATTGTAAAATAAAACCCAAAGTCAAGCATGGTAGGATATTTAACTGAAGAATTAATATTTGTTGCTGTGAGGGTACTTAGTAGTTAAGAAATAATTGTATAAAATTAATATAAAATAAACCCAACAGTATATCAAGTTAATAATAGCTAAACTTTAAATATGTTATTTTAAATCATTGTACAATTGAAAAGTGTAACTTTAGTAGCTATTTAAAAAGATATTTCAGTTGGCTCCAACAACAACTAATTAAGTATGCAGTGTATTGCCTTGGTATCAGACTTACATGCAATTGTGAAAACTGTTCAGATTGCCATTCTTTGTAAGTATTTCTCTGGGAGAAATGAGAATTAACTTTTAAGAGAAATAAACCATGTTCACTAGTCAGGCTGGGTTTTGATCATTTACATATTTTTAGACTTGAAATAAACTGCCAAAAATTTTTAAAAATTATCAGAGGAAAGTCTTTAGAGGAATGTTTTTCTCAATAAATAGTCACAAAATAGAGACTATCATTACTAAAAATTAAGACATCTGAAACAGATTATGATTTTTGAGTGATCAGTTACTAAAGAATAAATATCTGTTATTTACTATGACTGTGCTTTGATTATATTGTAGAAATAATAATGTTCTCAAAGTCATTTATTTCTGGACAATATTTCTACTGAATTGGGATATATGTACATAATTTTTAGTAACTAGCAAACTAATAAACAATTACATTAGTGAGTTGTTCTGCAACTTATAATTATATACTTCCCATTATTAATAAACATCTACAAAGCAAGTGAGAAGGCAAAAGATGAAGTCAATTGATAAGCCTGTATATTCTAATCCTAAGAGTCTGTTACAAAATGATGATGAGAGCAGTGAATATTCTTTCATAAGGAAGAAGGGAAATGTGAAAACCAAAAACACAATGTAAAAAATACTTGAGAGGGAGAAAAAGGAATAACCAACCAATAGATTCTGGAATAAAGAGAAATTGATTTACATTTAAAGAACATGTCCTAAAGGGGCCATTTTGTCAATGAAAATGTTACTATGTATTTTTAAAATGTTATTTCTGAATCTACTTGCTTTCCAGCATCTGCTACAACTCAAAATTTGCCAATTTTGCAAGTCATTTAAATGTTCCATATTATATATGAATGAAAAGATACACTATTAATTTCCTGACAGATGCAAAACAATCTGCTCTGAATCTAAAATAAGTTTATATTCAATCAGTCAGGGAAATGTTTCCCCTTTACTCCATTTTAAAGAGTAGATACTTATAATTGCCATGAGAGAAAACAAAGTTAGATGGTATAATCTCATTTTATCATACCAATCAGGTATTCATTTTAATGTCAGTAGGGTACTGAATTACTTTTAAGGATTTTGAAACAAATCTATGGTTACGTTGAAGAAAATGCTTACTTCCATTACAGGATAAATATTTTTATGCTCTTTTAAAGGGTAGCCCATTATAATCAGAAAACATGAGCTCTGAGTTGTTTTAGGTAATATCTGGAAAATACTGGCTTCAATATAGTTCTTTTGTTTCTAACCACTCTCTTTTAAATTCCCTACAAATAATAATAAAGAATTAATAAAAGTTAGAAAAAGAGAGAAAAGAAATCCCCAAACCTACTTTTTCTTCAGTCTTCGATCCTTCTCAGCTTGAGTTCCGAGTTTGCCTAACCCCAGGGACTCCTGAGCTGCAGCTTCAGTCTCCATAAAGCCTCCTGTGAAGAGAAGTAACGAACTATTCAGATTATGTTGCACAGGCTGTGTCAATTCTGAAGTCAGGTTGTTAAAGTTTATTTAAACAACTGTTTATATTACTAACCCAACATGCATAAAATGACATGGATACATACATAAACATACACCGAGGAGAAAACGAAAATGAAACAAAACAGTACCTATGGGGATACAATTTGTTGCACCCAGTGGCAACAAAATAAATGTGGCCTGTACACTGACAGACACTTGAATATACTGTCCCCAAGTCTTGAAGTCTATCTTTATACTTTTCTTATGGCAAATAAGAGCAAATATCTTTGTAGTGTGTGAGATTTGTTTCTTTTTTCAACAATTTGCAATATTTCACATATAATGGGATAAATGATAGCCCATTGTGTAGGAACTGAAGTATATGCTTTCTATTACAAGTTGAGAGAATGGAGAGGCCTTTGCTGACTTTTAAGAGCTCTTCATAGCCTGCTCCTGGAACTTTGTTCTGCTCTACTGGCTGACTCTTACGTCCTTCACTATAAATCTTACTTCTAGAACTTGATGTGTTCTGGGCAGGTTCTTGTGTTGTTTTTTAAACTTCATAATTTTTCTGAAAAAAATCATAAGTCTTTCTTTAAAAGAGCTTGATAAAAATAGTTATTACCCCATAGGCCATAAATTCTCATTTAGTGTCAATATATAATATGTACATCTTATATAGCTTTATAATAAAAAGAGAAAGAAAGTAAAGTATGATGTACATCAAACATATCTCACAGGATTCCTAAACACAAAATTAATTCATAAATTATCTATTGTAATTGAAAAACAAGGATTTACTCTTATGTTCTGAAGTCAAGCTAAATGAAAATGCTCACTATTTTTAAATGGGTTAAGGTATATATATTTTTTTTAATAAAATAAATTTAAATTACAGGTAAGCTAAAGATTAGGTAGGAAGATTTAAGCTAATACAAAGTCTTACAAAGACTGTGAAAGAAATTTCCTTAATATATCAGTAAATAAGACCACTGAAGACAACTTTCACTCTTCTCTCATTGTAGTGGACACTTCCTTACTTTACGTTTGCAGGACTTGACCAAGGTATGGTTTCTCTTCAGCAGAGTAAAATATCTTATCAAAGCACCAGGAGCAAATTTTGGTGTTACTGTTTTTAATAATTTATTTTACCAAATAATTTATAGTACTGAACAATATTAACTTTGGAACATTGGTATAAATACATTAATCTCATTTCTGATAACCTTGTTAAACTGTATAATTTTTTTAAAAGTCTCCTTTAATTAAAAACATTTATTGCCGTCTAGATCTAATTCAGAGAAGTGGAGTTTGGGGGTCAAAGTTTATTTTGCTTATTATGCAAATGTTTAATACAGGTACTTAAAAATTTTTTTATTGTGAAAGATTTTCCTTCTTTGTAGAGATTAGGAAAGCCTTCCACTGGTGACTAAAGTACTCTTGGGAAACATTTTCAAATGGGAAATTTTCCGTTATGTACCGTGATTGAATATTTTCATTTTATTTCTCTCATCTGTATATTTGCTTCACTGTATATCAACAAATTATTATTCATAGTCTTCATATAATAATAAAATGTTCTCTTAAAATGTAAATGAAAATGAATGAGTCACTTAAAAGTTATAAAATGCTTGAATGCTCCATACGGGGACATAGAGATTGATGAGGCAGACCTATTCAGTAAACAACAAAACATTTTCAACCACCAGGTGGTTGGATGATTCAGGCTTTTATTCCTCCAAACAATATAAGAACATTTAAATTCTGATTTAAATTTATTCATGTACCCAACATTTTAATAGAAAAAAATAACATTTTAAAATAATAAAACTTGAAAGCAAAGAAAACTCTAGGATTATTTTATGAGTTAAATCTAGACATTTTATTTTCTCATAAACATAAAAATAAAAAGCATCACAAAGTTAGAAATACTCAGAGTATTTCAAAATCTAATATCTTGTTTTCAAAGCATTTGATAGATAATTTGAACTACATCCTGCTCAAAATGCCAGATAGAAAGGAACTTAAGGCCATTGTAAGAAAAGTTATTTTTAAGCATCACATGCAGGACAGTGTGCTTAACCAGAAGGAAAGTCCCAGCAAGTACATATTTTCAGCCCCATTAAAGCATATCAGAGGAAGGACATTTCTTCACAGAATTGACGCAGCTGCCTCGCTCATCTCATGTTTATCTTTCCACATACTTGATCAACTAGCTGGTAAAGGTGACCTTAGCCAAACCAGCTTATTAACTCTTTTACTCTATGGATGATTATCTAAATCCAGTGAGAGTCTGTCTCATTCTTATCTAGGCATCAGTGGGCCCATAAGTTTATGTAAACTTCAAAAATATCTATCTATACCAATATTTTATTCACTAGCTATTATTAAGCACTCGAAATATGCCTTATCCAAATGATGTACTGCAAGCATAAAATACACACCAGGTTTTGAAAATGTGTTAGGAAAAAAGGAAGAGATGTAATTAATAAATTTTAAGTGATCATGTGTTGATATGACAGCATTGTTTCTATATCAGGTTAAATTAAATGTAGGATAAAATTAATCCCACCTGTCCTTTTAATTTTTCTCAATGTGGCTACCAAAACATTTAAAATTACATGGTTCACATTTGTGGCTTATAAAATTAATGTTGGCCAGCACTATATACCAGAGTTTCTACCTGGAGACAGTACATCCACAAAGGAAATGTAAATGTTTATGTATCTTGAGAGAGGGTCCTTTTTTTTTTTTTAATATTACAATGATTGGCACATATTTGACAGGGGACAAGGATTCTAAACATCCTTCATTAAGTGGAGAATCTGTAGCTTGTTTCTTTTTTCTTCTTTTTTTTTTTGAGACAGGGTCTCAGTCTCTCACAGCTTGGGGTGCAGTGGCACCATCAAAGCTCATTGCAGCCTCAAATTCCTGGACTCAGCCCATCCTCCTCCCAAGTAGGTGGGACTACAGATGTGTGCCACCTTGCCTAGCTAGTTTTTCAATTTTTTTGTAGACATGAGGTCTTGCTGTGTTGCATAGGCAGGTCTTGAACTGCTGGCCTCTAGGGATCCTCTGACATCAGCCTCCCAAAGCACTGGGATTACAGATATCACCTAGCTTGTCATTCTCAAAATGACGTGTTCCCCAGAGGAGAAACACTGGCCTGTGGAAGCTAGGGGTTACTCATTCTTCAGGAGGTCTGTTAGGGAACTATGTGGAAATAACATAATGAACTCCACCCCTTTCTTGGCCTGAGGTGCTCAGGCTTGCGGGCTTGAGCTCCAAGATTCAGCGGATAACTTACATAATAAATTGTTTATTGCCCTGTCAGTGTCTGCCTAGTGCTTGTGCCTATGCAAGGCATCATCTTTGCCCTCAACGAAGTTTCCTTGGCTATCACTCAAGCACCTTTTACTTTTGCTAGGCCTTTGAGGCCTTGGAATTGTTGAGAGCAGGACCATTCCTAGGGTGTGACAGGTACAGTCAAGGATTTTTTTTTTTTGCCAGCTCCTCTTTCTGTGTAAACAGGTTTGAGTCACCAAAAAAATCAGTGAAACAACAATCTACTGATTCAATCTCATACAATACTGGTCTTGCCAGTGGGAGTGAGGGATGCACTTGCCATATCACCCTCTTAAAAACAAGGTCAGACCACTGGCCCAGGATGACCCCACAGACGCAAGTCACTAGGCTCCCTAGGGCATTTGGTCGAGTGCATGTGTGAGGTAAAGTGTCAAAGAAAATCATGAAGGGGAGAAACAGGGACCGAGGCCCATGCTGTTTGGCTGGATTGGGCAGCATGTCCAGATGGCATTACCTCCCTGCTGGTCCTAGTGTCTGAATAGTAACTAAGAAAATTTCGATGCTTCCAGTGATTACAGCCCAGGTCCAGGTCTCTGCTGGGGTGACTTGCCCAGATGGCACTGCCAGCCCTGAACTTTCCCAGACATCAGAGGGGATCTTAAAATTTTTCAAGGAAGATGCTACAAAATGTAGGGCTTGTGAAGGCTCTGGGCTACAGGACTCAGGAAGAAGACCTATATTCCCAGGTCTATGGATGGAACTAGTTGGAGGTATCATTTGGATTGTGAAGGTATGAAAGTTGTTAGAATCAAAATGTAGTCACTATTCTTAAGAAAACCCTGGAAAATAGAGCCAGGGAAGGTCATGAACAGAGGGTTCTCATGCTCATATGTATGACGGCAACAACAACAACTAAAGATCCTACAAAAGCCACAACCTGGCACACAGGCCATGTCAATCTTATGCAAAAAATATTTCTATAGGGACATCTGTCTGGCAACTGCCTGTCCAACCTTTGACTGGCGACATCCGTTATTAATTTGAGTAGCCAAAAGGTAATTATTTCAAAAAATTATGTAATCTTAATTTTTTTGCCTTTAAAAATCTTTGTCTTTCTTTCCTTCCCTGAATATACACATAGTTTACTATGACATACATATTTTTATTGCAATGCTCTATTCGTAAATAAACATCTTTTCTTTTAAAGAGTATCTCTATTTGTTATTTAAATAAACAAAGACAAATATCTCCACGTTTCCCTGTCCTTAAATTCCATTCAGAATAACTTATTTCATATTTGCACTTGAGATACAAGTCTGTAAGAATTGCTTGCCAAAACCCATATTGCAAGGTCTCGGTCCCTCCATTTGTCCAGTAGAGGTCTCTGTCATTGTATGAAAAAGGGAGATACAACTCTACCACAATCTGCTGATGATTGGTAGCTTCATCTTTCTTTCATTAGACCTGTCTTCATCATTAATCAATTGCACTTCGTTTGTAATTAAACACATTTGAATTTATAAATTGTTACTTAAATGTTCAACGTCTGTTAGTCGCTGTCTGGAGACTGTATTTAGAAACAGTGCCTGGCTCATAAAGCGTATGTAATAAATACAATCACAATTGTAGCTAAATGCTACTCTGAACACCAGAAGCAACAGTAATGCAATGGTTAAATATTTGTGTACCTAAACATAAAATGTACAGTAAAAATATGCTATTAGAATTTTATGGGACCACTGTCATAAACACAGCCCCTCATTAACAGAAAGGTCCTTATGTGGTGTGTGACTATATTTTTCTACATATAAAATTTGGGCGTCTAATGCTACTTTATTTAGAGCAAGACTCTTTCATCATGCAGAGCATGAGTCATTTCTAATTGATACTTTGTGGAATTTACATTGTATCTATTGGTTCCTTAGCATCAAGGAACAATTTAGGGGCAGAGGCCCTGCACAGACACCCAAATTTTACTTATAGAAAAATACAGTCACACGTCACATAAAGACCTTTCTTCTAATGATGGGCTGCATTTATGATGGTGGTCCCATAAAATTATAATAACATATTTTTACTGTACCTTTTATATTTAGGCACACAAATACTTAACCATTGTGTTACAATCACCTACAGTGTTCAGTACACTCACATATTGTATAGGTTTTATAGCAACAGGCTATATCTATAGTCTAGGTGTGTAGCTGGCTATCCCATATAGCCTGAGTATGTAAGAGGCTATAATACCTAGGTTTGTACAACAAAATCCCCTAAGGCATGCATTTTTTAAAATGTATCCTCATCATTAAGCAATGCATGACTGTACTTGTGAAATGATGCTGGTGCACTGCTGAAGCTGTTTTTGTCACTGTGAAATTATTTTTTTCATTATGCTTATTATAGTAGGTCAATGAGTTCAGACAATTATAATACGATCTGGCAGATAACCATAAAGGAATTGCAATTTAGCAGGCAAAAAAAAAGCTCTTTAAAAAGTGCACATTGTTTTTCATGTGCATTTAAAGGAAACTTGCTAAAGTAGCCTAAATCTAATAATATAAATATTTTCATATATGTAATTGGGAAATCCAATTATTCAAAGTTAACTTGTTTTTCTGTTTTCATTATGTTTTTTTCATAGCTTTGATGTTTTGGCTCTATGTGATTACTCCTGTGTCTTGAACATCTCTGTCTTAGATTTGTTTCATTTTTTGCAATGACTGTTAATAGCCTCTTCTTTATCCTAACCATTCACTGTTGACATCAGCTAAGTTGGTCATGTGTGTTCTTTTCTCTTCACAGTAATTATTAATAGGACTCTCGGAATACTTGAGAGAGTTGGTGTTTCCCAGGTGGCAAACCAATGAGTATGTTAAGATTGTATGGAGTAGATAATTTCCCCAGAAATAATAAATGCTTTAAAATTTCTGTCTCTTCTCCATGCCCTATCATCATTTTTCTAAGCTGACAAACTGCACCTGGAACACAGTGCTTGTTTGCTCTAATCCTTAACTCTCACTTCTGCTTGGATGCTTGACTCTGGAACTCAGATTATCTTATTTCTGTGATTGGCTCTGCTTCAAGATGCTGCCTCCTGATCTCTGCACTTCCAATTTCTCTGCACTTCCAATACTTCCTGGGTAACTTGATCTTCAGTCTTTATCAATTCCTTTGCTTCATGATTTGGTTTCACACTTCTGACCCCAGCCAGTACCCATTTAACTAATTAACCACAGAAAAGACGGTTTCCATGACATTCTCTGTGGAGCTTGCTCTTTCACATAGCTTCAATACCCTTTTCTCAAAGATAAGTCCCCTTTGAATCTCTAGCTTTACAACTTTTCAAATACGTAGGAAAATTGCACTTAGATGGCCCTAATGGAATCCAACATATACAGGGTAATAAAAATTAATACCCACAACTCTTTGCAAACATTATGTCTGTATCTTGTATTAGAAAAACTACAATGTTTCTGTGTGATGTCTTTTTTTTTTAACTATTTCCTTGAGTTATTACTTATTCATTTATATGGGATATCTTCAAGATGTTATATACTCCCTAAGTAAATAATCATATTTTTAATTTCTTTATGTTCCCACACATGTTCCACAGGGATAGGAACTCAGTGAAATATTTCTTGATTGAAATGGTCTCAAGAGTCTTCTTTCTGGAGCATCAGACCAGGAAGCAGGAGCCAGGACTTACTATCAACTCTCTCACTAAGTAGCTTCACTGCCTTCTGAAATCATCTCAGTCTCTGTAAGTATAGAATGTAGACTACTACATGATCCTTACATATCTTCTAGAACTATAATCTTAAAAGTAGAAATGTATTTTCATTGTAAATATTTCAAGGTGCATGAATGGTAGAAAGAAGAGTTGCTGGAGGAAAGACTTCAATATTAGAGATTCATAGATTCAGGATTCCTAGGGTTGAAGTAGATCTTAAAGATCATCCAGTTCAATCACCTTTCCAATGCTGGGATCCTCTCCACAACAGCTCTTCCTAGTATTTGTCTAGCTTTTGCTTGACAATTTCCAAGTGACAAATAAATCACTACCTCTTAATTCAGCCCACTTTGTATAGAATTCTGACATCCCAGTGTTTTTTCTTACATTGAGATGAAGAATAATTTTGTACAACTTTAATATTTCGGTTCTAGTTTTGTATTCTCACTTAGCAATGGAAAGGCCAATAGCTCTTCTGCATAACAGCTCTTCAAATTTTTGTGAGCAGCTACTTAGATAGGTCAGCAAGGAGAATAAACACACCCTCTACTTATGTTATCTGAATGTGGTTCCAATCCTCCACATCTGCCTAATTTTCACCTCCAACCTTCTTCCAAGGTGATGATGTGCCTGTATAAATACAGTAACCAGGATGGATACCATTGCTTGCTCTGATTTTACCATGGCAGAGTAGAGTAAAAAAAAAAAAACTTTCATATCAATTCTTATGTTTATTAATGTGGCCTAAATTTATTAATGAATATTGACTTTAGAGTCACATGAAATTTTTAAATTTTCTTTAAAAACTTCCAAGAGCCATACTTTTAGAGTAGGAGAATTTAGATCCCCCTTACATCCATTCTTTTTTTGGGGGGCAGGGGATACTACTTAGGGGTAATACTAATCTTTTCACTTGTGATTCCTCCCATTATCAGTAATCCATCAATCAGATACTGAGCTGTTGAAACATTCATGTCTAAGTGATTTTGGATCTGCTGATCAAGAACAGAGTGAGTCCTAATCATGCCACTAAAAACCTTGATCCAAGGTGACATTACTCAACTCATCAGCACTACTGGGCAAGGATTATTTAACCAGTTATAAGTCCTACCTAACCGTTCCATCACTCAGACCTCATTTTGACATCTTGTCCATAGGGATATCATGAGTGATGGCTTGCTCACCACCTTTCCTTATCTGTTGCTAAGTAAATTTGCCAAAGAAAGAAAATTAGTCTGACTTGGTTATTTTTAACATAGCTTAATTTACTTTGTTTCACAATAGATTAATGCATTCAGATAAAATTAAAAGTCAAGCTAGTTAGGACTGCAATTATTTTTGCATGATCACAGGTCTTCGGGTTCATTACCACTGTTGCTAGTTCTGACAGGACAGACAATGTAGCAAATAAAACTTTTCTGGGCCAGAAACATAGTGAAGTTTTTGTTCTAAGTATAAAGTTTGTATCTGTTTATGTACTATCCTTACTACAAAAGTTCCTTGATGCCAACTAAATGCCAACTTCATTTTCCTAAAGTCCATAATTGGTACTCTGTACTTAAGAGTGGTTCAATATATGTCTATTCACTGAAAGTAGGAATACATAAATTATTTTGGATTGTCTATGTCCTCCCCCCACCAGACACACACACAAAATTTCCTCAACTCCCTGGGCATAAATGCCCTCTTGGTAATGCCTGTTTTCTGGTTGAACTCTTTCTCTTCCAGTAAACAGGCAGAAACAAAAATGAGAGTTTTTGAATAGTTCCACTTATTTGTATATTCTATTCATATCAGGTAAACCTTTATTTTTCATTCATTTTCTTTAAATTTAAACATTACTAAACAAAAATAACAACACAGACTTTATAATTCTCACTTTGGTCTTGGTGATTTTTCCAACTGTCAGTTTGTTTTGATGGATGGTATTCCTGCCACTGCTTTTACATGTCAATGCCACTTGCTTCTGTCTATTATTTATCATATTCTTATTTTCCAACATGAGTATCAAATCTTTTCCTATCTGTTTTAGGCAGAAAACTCCCATTTCAGATACACTGCTCTTTCCTTAAGTACACATCATCATAAATATAATTGTGTGTTACCATCCTCTGGAATTCCTTTGACAGTACATAGCCTTTGGTGTCCTAACTACTATTTCATGTTAGTTAAGACTGTACCTATTTCTAGAATTTCTAGGTTGTAAAGTGATTGACAGATGAAGGAAAAAAGTAGTTGTGAACAACTTAGTCTTGGACATTAAATGTAGGAGAAAGACAAGTCAGTATTTGGAGATGATGGCAAGATCAAGTAATAACTTTTAAAATTGTAGATTACACATGAGCATATTTGAACAATAATGGAAATATCAGATATGCACTGCATATGGATGCAGAAATTGAGGGGTGGGGAGAGATCACGGTCATTGTGCTGTTAAGTCTTAGCAGGAGGCAATTACATCCCGAATCTATGTTCCAAGAAGTCAGCAAAAGTACATATTGGCCCTGTTCTCATGGGGATACAAACCAAACCTATTTATGCAATTTTTCATTCTGGGATTTGTGACATAGAAAGACAATGAACAACCAGGCCTGGCGGTGCATATCTGTAATCCCAGCACTTTGGGAGGCTGAGGAGGGCAGATCACCTGAGATCAGGAGTTAGAGACCAGCCAGGCCACCATGGTGAAAACCTGTCTCTACTAAAAATACAAAAATTAGCCAGGCGTGGTGGCAGGTGCCTGTAATCCCAGCTACTCAGGAGACTGAGGCAGGAGAACCACTTGAACTCAGGTGGAGGTGCAGTGAGCCGAGATAATACCACTGCACTCTAGCCTGGGTGGCTGAGCAAGGCTCCATATCAGAAAGAAAAAAAAAAAAAAGACAATTAACAAAAATACAAAGAAAGAGATCTCATGACTCTAAAACCAGATCCCCAAGTAAGCTAGAAAAAATGCTTCCTCTGTTAGGTGACTTTCCCTAAATTCATTTGTGGCCTTCAGGTAAACTTGGTTCATATATATGCTTTATTTTTCCTGCATAGTACTTAAAGATTCAATTTGAATGCTTTACATGGAAAAACAAATGCTCACTGATTCATTTCAGTCTACAGTACTCCTTTTTATTTTATAACCTGTCCATACACTGATAGACATTTTAGTTTGCAAATCTTGCTTCTCCATTATAGGTAATAATAATATGAACAAGAACTGTAAACTCTGATAAGAATAAATTTTTCAAAAAATGTATAAAAACATGAAATCTCCCATTAGTACCACAGCTTTTCTATGCTACTTTTGTAATTTGAGTAAACCAGCCATTTGGAAAGGATATCATTAGAGATTTTTGAAATAAAATTAATTTTGCTTAGTTTACATTAGGTTTATTCAGTTGCTTTTCAATACATTATTTCCTTTGAGTTTTGGGATTTCCATATTTATACCATCTATGCTAGTAACACATTAGTAAGAACAAACAATGTACATATTGAGTTTGATTCTTCATGGGTAGGGGTTATCCATACAATCACATTGACTGATCCATCCTATCTGAAATTTATGATATTACCCTAACTTTTCAAATTATTATATAAACTAAATAATATATCTTCTCCAGATATTTTCCTTTGTGAATTACTATGAACATCTCCTTTGCTGCTCATCAATGTTGATAGAACTAGTGAAACATTTTCAGTTTTATTTACAGCTTTCCTTTTCCACACCATATTTATTTTGTAGGCATGTAGTATAGTTACTTTCAAGTGAAGTCATGTGTCTCTGCTTTTTTGGGTTAAACCTTTTAAAGGTTATAAATCTTAGCACATGGTTCAGAATTTCAAGTTTGGTATGTGGACATCACTATCTCTTTACCATAATACTTCTCCTGCCATATATTCTATTTTCTATATCCATTTTTACTGGTAGAAGAAAGAACATTAGCAATGCTCCTGTGTTTTACAATTTTCCAGATCAAGACATTAAAATTATAATCACTAGAGATGATTCCCTAGGGTCCTCAGATGCATGAATAAGCAGCTCTAGGATGTAGTGCCTGGGTTTGAAAAATTTGCATGGTCTTTCCATCCAACTTGGATACCTATTCTGGAACCAAAGCAGATCTTAAATTCATAGCCTTTAACCAAAGTATCAGTGGGCCCATGTATCATTTCCTTTGGTACAAACATGTTTTTTTGGAAGCTGTTTATACCTGCATTTTATTTTTATTTCTTCAAGTCTTATTTTCAATAAAGACTTTGTTCTTGTTTTTTTCTGGGAGCTTTGATTCACCATTTATGTAGCTTCTACCTAACTTCATAGATACAGCATTTTGCTCCTGTCTTTCTCATGCATATTTCAGTCCTTAACATGCTGCTGTTTCTGACTTTGTTTACCCTCTACCTCTGCTGTTCTATGAACTAAAGCAATATTGTTCAAAGCTCAGAAATGTTCCCAGGTCTAAAATGTGACCCCAATTAACTATTGCTAGTTTCTGACTTTGGTGGGGTTGATAAGAATGTAATCATAATTGAGTTCATTATTATCTGCTCTGACCTGAACACACAGTCAATGAAAACGAGTAATAAAGGCTAAGTTTCTCGAAGGACTGAAATATGGATGAGAAAGACAGGAGCAATATTTTTTTAGACTTTAACTTATATCTTGCATACCTTGATTCTGACAGTATATTGTTGGCAAAATGTCTAATGATTTAGCAATTTCTTATCAAAGTTAAATATAAAATAAAAATAGAAAATTTTAAGTGATAAAGACAATTAAATACATTTAAAAGTGTAAATTATAGCAACTAAGGTGAATATATATGTTGAAATATAAATATAATTACGATGTTAGCAAAATTAATACTTAAAAGTAATTAACCACCAATACTATGGTGACTGATACTGTAATATATTTGATATTACAGATCATTTCAGAAAACAACCACTAGTTTTCAAATAAGATTTTAAAAATTTAAAAATTATGTCTGGCATGTATATTTTAAATACAAAATAATCTGTCTCTCTTTTTTCCTGATGCAATAATATTATGAATAGCCTAAAGTGTTCCCCTCCTGAGAAAGAGGAATCCAAAAAGATTTAATTTTTTTGCTGGAGAACATATAATCACACCTGGCTGCACATCAGTTTCCTGTAGCTTTTGATGCTTTATGTGGGTTTCACACTGTGGAAATCAGGAAAGGCATTTTTGGGTACTGCAGTCCTAAATCTGCAAACATGCATATTATAATCAGAAATTCTTTTGGTGGTAGGGCAGTAAGCTAAGTCTGGGAGTTGGGTATTCCTTGCAAATATGTATTCCTCTATTTAAAAAACCAAAGGAAGTGTAAAGAAATTTGGATCATTCCATTCAGCACCTACCACTGCAGGCAGGAGTTTAATTATTTCCCAATAATATAACTGTAAAATTAATATATAGAAAGACATCCCCCCAAAAGCCAAGTATATATGTATATATAATCATTTCAGAAATCTCACATATTCTTCAATTATGTAAGTATGTATCATGTATGTACATCTGTTTATTTCTAAATATATATTTAAGTAGGGTCATTTCAAATGTATTGATCTATATTTTTATTCTATTAGTCACTGACGATAACTAAGTATAACACAATACCTATTGCCCTGCTATTTTCCCCACACCCACTCCTCAACTACAAACCAGAGTTTATTAGGGGGAAGCTATGATAATTTTAAGTAAAGAAATCCTGTTCTTTACATTTTATGTCACACATATTATAAAACTTTATTCTAACTTTAAAATAAATTTTTAAATTTTTTGTAGGCTTTTCAATTTTTTTCAACAGAAAACCTTTTAAATCTACATAGCTAAGCTTTTATACACATTCATGCTCTAAGTAACAGTATACACAATGGATTTAAGACGGTTTTGAAACACTGGCACTACAATGAATATCACAGTTATGTAAATTACTAAGACATTCTTTACTCATTAACAAAATAAGGTTTATAGCAGTAACATTTACTTTGTAGGTAACTACCTGTCACAAGAGTTAGCATTAAGTAAATTCTAGCTATTGTTATAAACCGAGGAATAAAAGGACTGAAAGTTTTACAATACTCTTTAAGTGTAAGCATTATTTGGCTAAATTGGACATAAAAAACTGATCAAAATATAAATTTTGTCAGGTAGAAAAGAGAAGAAATAAAAAGAATAGCAATGAAATGAAAGATAGATGGACACTCTGAAGTGACTGAAATGAGTGGCAGTGGAAAGTCTTAATGCATGCATACTTACGGAGCTGCCCAAGTCGAGCTTTTTCTTTTTTACCAAACAAACGTCCTATTGAAGACTTGATTCCTTTCTTCTTGGGGGCTTTGTGAAGAGAGTCTTGACTGCTATTGGCACTGCCTAGCCCAAGGCTTTCTGGCTCAAGAGAGACAGATAAACTACTGCAAAACACAAAAGAGGAAAAAAACTGCTCATTTTCATGCAACATCCACAAGGTATACACCAGTTATTTCCTTTATAAATAAACAAAAGGAGGAACAAGTAGACTTGCAATATCATTTTTTCCCATATCTTACCATGTTGGCTTTTACAATATTAAAGTGTAATTAAAGTGAACCTCCAAATTTCCATAAGAGAAATTTATTTTTTCTCCAAATGGCTTTTCTCTTTACTTTTTTGGTATAATCTCCAACTAATTAGTAAATATAGGATGATTTTTTAACTGCATGTTAAATGGCCTTCTATTATCTAGCACTTGATCCATTATCTATTTATTTCTCTGAGTTTTTCTAATCTTAAACATAAAGACCTACAGCAAGGAACTGAAATATAACTAATTGTGAAGTTGAACCTGGTCTTCTAATCTACAGTTTTACTTGGTTTTCCTCTAGCCATCTTTCCCTCTCTCAGTTTTAGAGCTAAATTCAGTTAATTTAAAATAATCTGGGTGCAATCTGGAAGCAGAAAACCATGCACCCTTGTGATCACTGTACATGTTTTACTAATTAGAGTGCTCAAATATTATTTCAAATACATGATAAGCTGAAATGCTTTTCAAGCAGTTGATTAAGTTTCAATTTCTGGTCAATCTATTTGACACCATATTAATAGGAGGGGATCAATAGACATTGCTATTAATTCCTATAGTTGTTAATTTTATAACACCATGACAAATTACTTGCTTTTACTTATTCATGCCAACTAATTTGAACTCACATTCCCTAACCTTCAAAGCAAGAGCTTTTTATATGTTGAAATATACTTTACTTTTTTCTCGGAGAATGAAAGAAGTAATATTTTGAAGCTGAAGTAACTGATATGTACACATTAGTAATAAAAAATAATTGGAAAAAAGAAATGACTGCCAGCATAGAAAGCTCCACTTTTAAAAACATTTATTTTAAAACATACTACCTGGAAGACAGAGTTTTTATTAAAGTATTAATTCTTAAGTCATTATATTTGGTTATATCAATTGTGTGTCTAGAGATGCTGCAATTGATAAAACAATAGGAGAAGATACATTTCAGATGTAAACTGCATGCTTAGGTATATTTATATCATCAATGATTATAGAGATCTGTTTGCAATGCTTTATGCATATGGATAAGACAGTATGAAGAGCTGTGATGACAAATGACATATTTCTCCATCTAGACTTATCTTTTTCTTTAATATTTTAGCCAAGGATTTTTTCTTCTAACAACTTTCTGACTGAGGAATTATTATTGCTGGCAGCAGCAGTACCTGCAGGGTACAAATACCTGTCTGCTAAAAGACACAATCATGAATTTTTTAAGATTTTCATTACCCTTATACTGCAATCCAAATTTATTATCTTGTCCTAGAGTCTCCTTAGTTTTTTATTAATATTTCTAGTAAGCCCTTCCTCTAGCCTGATCTCATTTTAATAGGAAATATCCACTAAAAATAGAATATCTATTTTTATCTATATTGTCTAATAACAAGATGACAAAGATATAGTTAATTTTAAAATTACAAATTCGATATCAAAATTGATATTTGGTTATTTTACAAGTAATACTGGGAAAGTGAAGCTGGAGAATTTTCTGGTTCAAATCAAATTTTTAATGTAAATTGATAAGCAGTCTATTTGACAATACTGAATGAAGAGGAATATTTTTGGAAGGAGAATATTCAATGGGTAGTGTGCCTGCAGAATCTTACCTTCGAGCATCATTGTGGTAGGAAGAAGGGAGAGTATGAGTCATTCTGATGGCTCTAGGGGTAGGAGGAGGAGAAGTTTCACATTTAATTGTTGCTTTATCCTCTCGACCATCTTCTTCCACAACTGCAATCTAGACACACAAAAAATACATTCAAATAAACCCTTTCTAAATTTCAACTGAAAATGATACCAATGGAGAATCATGAAAACAAGGCTACTGAGTAATTTTAATACAAAATAAAACAACAAAACTTGGGGCATATAAGTCTTACATATGTAAATTCCCATTAAAGAGCTTGATTTTCATAGCTATTTAAAAGTGGACACACTAAAATAAAAAAAAGTCACAGACCCACCACACAAAAATGTTTGAGTAATAAACACCATAGATCAAGCATTTCCAACCCACAGCCTGCTGGGCACATATAGCCTTAGACAGTTTTAAATGCAGCCCAACACAAATTCATAAACTTTCTTAAAACGATTTATGCATGGACCTTTTTTAAAAAAGCTCATTAGCTATCATTAGTGTTAAAGTATTTTATGTGTGGCCCAAGACAATTTTTCTTCTAATGTGGCCCAGGAAAGCTAAAAGATTAGACACCCCTGCCATAGACAACCCTGCCTAGTTGCTGACTATTGATCTATAGTGTTTATTGATATTGACCTATGATATTTTATAATATCAGAATATAAACTGTTTACCAAAAGGTATTGAACACATATTTGAACAGTTCACTAAAATATAGCATTATACATACTCAGGTTATCAAAATAACATATCTTTTAAGTAGGGATTTTTGAAATGAGAAGTTGATAAAATATAAATTTGTCAGATAGTGTTTTAAATCAGTCAGCCTAATAAAATTTATTACGGGGTGTTCAAAATATGTGGTTTGTAAAGAAAAAAACCTCTTTTTAAAGTGAGAATAATAAAAGGTAAGATCATAATCTTTTCAAATTGTTTCATTTTACTAACATGATGCGAAAACTGGCAAAGACATACAGAAAACCAAAAGAAGATGAGATGGGAGGGAATTCCTTAAAGAATAATTTAATTCAGAATCCAGAACAACTCAGGATACTGTAAATTTTGTCCTGGAAATAGCACACCACTCACCCATAAGTACACCTTTCATATGCAAACCAACCAATTCACAGCCCATACTCTAAACCATCTTCTCCCTCCATCTTGCTTTTACTCTTAAGAGGCAATATTTCTCTGCCCTAATCACCTGAGGACAAGGCTGAGACAACTAGAGACAGTCCCTACACCCTGAGGCCAAACAAAATTATTCAGGCTATCCATCCTAAACCTGCTTACCCTGCCTTGTCTTGCCTTTCCGAAAGAGACCTCAAAAAGCCTTCTGCCTATGCCCCTTCTACCTCCTGACTGACCCCAGTGCTGTCCTGAGGCACAGAGTGCTCCCTCCTCTTTGGAACTGTGAATAACAAACTATTTTTTGACAGTTGTCTCCTGATTGTCCTCACCCTATCAAAATAGTAATAAAATATTTGAAAACAATCAGCATTATTTATGATATATACTAAATATTAAAACATTTGTACTATAAATTAATAAATATTTATATTAAAATATCAAATTGTACCATCGTTGGTTTAAATATTCAATGGAAAACAGGATACTATTTTTCTTGTAATCTAACTATTGTCCCAGAAAGCAAAAACAAATTTATCTTGGAAGTATGGTCTATTATAATCAAATTTAAACAATTCAATAATATTTAAATATTCTCAACCTTTTAATGCTTTATTAACATTCAAATAGAGAATATTATCTTAAAGCTTTCATAGCATGAAACAATATTCTACCTGTAATGATGTAAAACTTATTTACAGTACCTTTCTCCGATGTTTCCTTAGATCACTTGGCTGTGATTAGCAGTAATAAAAATAACATAAAACAGAATTAATTAAGAGTTACCATTTGACCATGTTACAATTTTAAATAGTGTTTACAACTTGACTATCATTATTTTCTTCATTCTGTTATTTTCTAAATAAATGTATTTTAATTAGCATAGAAGCACTCCTCCTGGTAGTTAAATTTAGAAAGGGAATTTCTCAGGTAATGTAAGTCAGGGGCATTTCCATAATGGGGCCATGTGTACAGGCATTGGATACAAGGCATGGACCCTGGGGAAGAGAAATTGTGGAATGAGTTACAGTGACTGAGTCTAGCTAGAAGAGTGAGCTAGCTAGAAATAAATGCGACTGCATCTTTCCAAGCTGGGAAAGAAGATCCAATGCATATACAAGGAGTTTATAAATTCTTGTTTTTGCCCCATCTATGCAAAGCTTTGGGCCTCCTTTTGGGCAGATGTGCTGTTCTTGAGGGAATCTCAAAATTCCTGGCATCCTAAAATCCTCCTCCATCCCACAAATGCCAAAAGCTCTGGGGCTGTTTCTTTCTTGTCAATGCTCTTTTATAGAACTTTTAAAAATAGTTCTTTTTTTATGATTTCAAGTGAACCTTATTTATGTAATGCCTTTGTTCATTTTTCTTACATAAGCAAAACAATTTTTGTGAAACTATTCTATTATGTTTTGCATTTTTGCTGTTGGGAAATGTGTTGATTTTATCCCATTCAGTAGTCTAACTAGATATCGCTAGCATGTTGTTTTTTGCTTATGGATTTGTTGTGAGGTAAAAGTAAATATGACTATGCTTTGTTATCAAGATAAAAATACCACAATGTTTATAAATTGTTAAATAATACAAATAAGGCAATATATTTTCAATTTCTAATTTTCTGTCCCTAAACATTCTAATCTTCTGAACATCAAACATAAATTACATCCAACAAAATTATTTTTCCTACAATATTTTCTTCAGGTTAAATAAAATCTATCATGTTTCACTATAAAAATAATAAAATTGGTGAAGAATTATCTTAGGTGCTAAGGACTTCCTGGATTTCGTTTCTTGCTTCTCTGACTTATACATTAAAACACTTTAAACATGTCTTTACTCTTCCAAAAATGCCCTAAATATTTTTTCAGTACTCTAATTATAGTGTAATATTTATATTCCAGTGATTTATTTATGACTGTTCAAGAAAATTCATGAAAACACACTCTCTCTCTGTTTCTCTCTCTCTCTCACACACACACACACACACACATACACACACACACACACTATCACAATCACATCTAAAGGATTATATATTATTTCATTGCCATGAAAACAATAGCACTACCAAGAGTTATGCTGCTAATGTTTATAAAAATAGAAAGGTAAAACTATGTTATATACATGTAAGAAATAAAAGCAGTACAAAAATAAAGTATTCCTGCCTTGAATGCTGATTAAATTGTATTCCTTGGTCCAGGATTCTTACTGTAGCTTTGGTACTAAGTTGCTCATTAATACTATGCAGCACATCTTATATACGCAGAAATTAAGTCAGAGACAATAACCCTTTTAGTTAATAAAATCAGATGAATTGTTCTTAAATTTCTAAAATAAGCAGATCACAATGTAGTTCAGTACATGTTTGGTTAGTATATCTCAATACATTGTCTAAAAGTTTGTGCTGTATCCAAGTGGAATCAGTTCTGATTAGTTGGGCATTGCTCTGGTCAGCCATTTTCTATTCCATTTAAAAATTACTTTTAGTAGGAAATTTTGGAAATGAGCAGAAAATAGGGACCCAGCAGTTTAAAGAGGTAACTGTTTCCTTATTTAAAAATTTTTTTCTTTTACGTAAGCTTTATGGCTTGGAAGTTTCACAATTTTAAGTATACCAATGAATATTTACTAAAAAATCATAATTTTATCCCATAAACTGTTCAGAATGTTTTAATAACTGCTGTCATTTCAACATACTATATTTCTAGGTAATGACAGAAAAAAAAGACAGGATAGTACAGGCTTTTAAATTATGCAAATCTGAGGAAAAATCCAGCTCCTCTTATTAGCTGTGTTGAATATGGGCACTCCATTTATACTCTCAAAACCTCCACTCTTTATTGAAATAATGCACTACTACCTCCAGTTTTGTCATGACAATTAAGTAACTAACATCATGGCATTCAGTAATCATCACGATCATATTTTCCAGAGAATTTATTGTGTATATATATATATGTAAATAAATATATTTTATAATAAAATACATGTATTATATATAAGTATATTTTTATATAAAAATATGTATTTTTTAGAATAGGACAATCTGATTTTCTTCTCAGTTGCATTCAGGGAACTTCCTAATTTAGGCTTCCAACTTCTAATCCCAAATATAAAGATGAAAGAAGGAATTAATGTATATATGTGAAAAGTGAATATAAAGTCTGAAACAAAATCAGGAATTAGTTGCTGTTGCTTTTGATGGCTCTTAACAATACAAATATTGCAAGGAAATTATATATTGAAAAGTTATAAAACTCTATCTTGGTGTATTGAAGCAATTATATACTTAGTTTTATTACTTATTATGTTAAACATACACACAGAGTCTTGTTATTTACATCAGTAAAAATGTACTTAATGGTTTAAGTCATTCAATTTTAAAACCATTTTATTTATTTATTTATTTATTTTTTCCAGGAAGGAATCTCACTCTGTTGCCCAGGCTGGAGTGCAGTGTTGCTGTGATACCTCACTGCAGTCTCAAATTCCTAGGCTCAAGGGATCCTGCTGTCTCAGTCTCCTAAGTAGCAGGGACTACATGTATAGGCCACCACACCCAGCTAATTTTTTTTTCTTTTTTTCTTTTCTAGAGATGGGATCTTGCTATGTTTCTTAGGTTAGTCTTGAAATCCTTGCCTCTAGGTAATCCTCCTGCCTCAGCGTCCAAAAGCCCTAGGATTATAGCTGTGAGCCACTGTGCCAAGCCAGCCATTGAAATTTTTAATGTGCTATTTAGATCTCTGCTCTACCACTGACTTACTATTTGACCCTAAGAAAGTAACGACACCTGTGTGGGTTATCATTTCATAATGGGATTCATAAATGTACTCATCACATAGGGTTGTTGTGAATAAGAAAAGAAGTAAACAATAACAGAAAGTACTTAGACTAGAACCAACACCCAGTTAAGTTTTAGCTAAAGCATCATTCATCCTACAAGAGGCAAAGTTTCTCTGGACACATCACCATACCAGTGTCATAACTCCCATCCGATCCATTTCCCTGGCAGGGCTTCGAGGGGTGAGCTTTGGCGTTGAGTGTCCACTGGGGGGAGATGAACTGGCCAGCGATGAAGCTGTAACAGAGGCAGTGATGGAGGTACCTGGGTGGACCCTCGCCAAATTCAGACCTTCCAGGCTCACACTAGCCACTCTATTCTCAATTTCTTCAGCACGCAACTCTGTAGATTCTTTTTCTTCCTGAATTAGTCTGAAAGATACAATTTAATTTTGATCCATTATATATAATTTAATATCGATCCATTATTTGCTGCTGTAATGATTATTGGAATTCACATAATAAATCAATAGAAACTACTCTTGAACACTTTACATCAAATCTAACTTTTTCATACTTTTTTCTCTAAACAGTGTAAGTTTTGGTAAATTCCAGGGACTTCCTGGCTGCAATTTAGAAAATTGTTTTCAAATGATATATTTTTCCTGACCACTTTCAGTTTCACCCTCTTTGTATACTACCACCTGCTAAAACTTTAAAAATCTTGAACCTAGTTAATTTCTACCATTAATCCTAATCTTACATTTGATCTCAGGAACCAATAAAAGAGATGTTAGAAGTTCAGCCTTGAGATGGGAAAGCACTAGAAATAGTTTAGAAAAAGTGAAAGATTATAATTACATGTAACTCTGCCTCATAAGAGTCAAAGTCATTAAATCTTATCTCCTACCTAATGAAAAAGTTTAAATTAATAGTATCCTCAATAAGTGGTCATTCATAATATCATGTAGCCAAATAAAACCTGAGTCTCTTTTCTTAATATTAACAGTTAGCCAAGCCTCCTTTAAATAAGTACCAGAAAACTTAATAATGTGAAAATATAGTTAGATGATGAATACATAAACAATGAAAAAGTAACTTGAAAACAAAACTAGTATAAATGCTTTTGAGGCAGCTATTATCCTTTTTCTTTAAATTGAGAAGACAGCTATTATCTTTTTTCTTTAAATTGGGAAGTAGCTTCAAGAATATTTATAAATTATTTATTACAAAGGCACAAATAATAAAGAGCATTAGCTAGGTTTTGTAAAAATCCTATTTGAATCTTAAATTGAATCTATATACATTTTGTATCTTGTTATAATGAAACTGTGTACCAGTATAGTTTGATAAGGTCGTAAAATTTTCCTGAGCTAATTTGTTCTTAATTACAAATGGTTCATTGTGGTCCCCTATTATGTAAAACTCTTACCTTCAAGCTTACAATCATTTCAGAGTTTTCTTTTTACATATTTAGAATGGAGAATGTATTTTTTTTTTTTTTTTTGGCTACATTTATTCAATAGGGAATAGTTGTCTGGTCTGGTCTTCTGTGGGAAGTAGATCTACATTTACCCACCTGTTTTTATATTTCTCCAGCTTTTTGATGATTAACTCACTGCTGGTGTCTTCACTAACTATTCTGTTACTCTTTCTGTTTTTAGGTAGTATGTGTTTGCTGGCCAGGAAGAAAGTACTTTGAATGTCTATTTACATGTCATTTGAATAAGTGATATTTGTGATTTTAACAGGCTGTTAAAAAATTCTTACAAAGTATGGACTTAAAATCTAATCAAATATGTTTTCACAAAGATTTATTTTGGCTAAAACATTAAGAGACATATTTACATTTAATTATAATCTTTCACTGAGAAAAAGAATATGAATTCTGTTACTCTCAAAGTTTATTTTTATGAATGCATTTTTTAGCTTCACCCCAAGGTCAGAACCCCAAAGAAAGGTATAATCAAGTAACATAATACATTGTTAACACTTAAATTTGGAATAAAGAAAAAAAGCTACCTTCCCCCTCAAAAAATAAAAATGAAATAAAAGAAGGCATTGTTTTACTTTTAAAATAATTGGTAGAAAAATGACTCCTTAGAAAATTTTTCTGGTGATATGTAACATGGTTCTGCTGTACACAGAAATTTTGGTTAGTAACTTTAGGTATTCTATAAATTGTACAAGAGAGCAAAACCTAGAGTAAAGAGTTGGGTAAGAGGTAGATTGAAGTGTAATCAAACAGAAAATAGTAGCTAACTACGAAAGAATAGATCAATGAACATTGCTGTGGCAAATAAGTTTGAAGTAATTTGAATCAGTGAGCTGTGAATAAGCCAGAAAACATGAATTTTTAAATGGCTAAATTAGTTTATGAAAGAAGAAAAACCTTAACCAGAGAAAAATTCTGGTTATTAGCAGACCACCCTGGTTTTAATGAAGATGACTATTTCTTTTAAATGTGATGTAATCACATTTCATGTATTTTTAAAATTTCTTACAAATAAACAACTTTATTAACCTATTGGCCAAGATTGTTAAAGAAATTACTACCCTAATATTACAAATAGGTTGTTATTGAGAGTATGTTGACATCTTTGGTGAAAATAAATATCATGAGAATATAGACTTGATTTCAAACTTGGTGAATTCAACCATTAGTTGAACAGCATCAGAAAGTATTGTTCAGTTATTCAGTTAATATTTATATTTTACATTATTTTTTCTATTTAGAGTAATCAAATATTTACGGAGCACTTTCTAAATACAAAGCAAAGTGCTAAGACCTACAAATAAAAGTGAGCAAAACCAGATACATTTCTTCCTTCTTTATGAAAGTTACTATCTAGTGAAAGTAAAGAACTGACGGACAGTACTATCTTCCTTGAAGAAGTGATGGAGGAGCTGTCCATGGTGAGTAGGGTAACACAAGTGAAATGTCAGAGGGAGTGGAATGAGAGTCATGTTCCAAGAGTAAAAGATGACACAGCAAAAGAAAGATCATCGAGTACTTAAGGAACTGGTAAGTAGGCAGAGTAAATGGTTAGAGAATGGCGAGACAGGTGAGGTATTGTATACCATATTAAAAATTTTGGTGTGTATCCTAAGAGCAATTGAATGATTTGAAAAAGGGGGATTACAAAAGCACATTTACGTTTTTAAAAGTCTTCTCTGGCTGCAGTTAGGCTGGGTTTTATGGAGAACTAGAATACTACAAAGAAACCAGATAAAAATTGTAGTTGTCATACAGGTAAGAAACTATTCTAAAGTGCAGTACGGTAATGATAGGTAGATTTGAATAACAGTAGAAAGAAGCCGTTAGATTTAGCTAGAGCCAGAAAGAAAAAATGAAGGCATTGTTCACAATAGTTAAAACCTGTTCACCAGTTGACAAAACAAGTTCACATTGGTTTCTGGATATTCAAAAGAACACAAATCTACCTGACACAGTTGGGTTCATCACTGTAGTTAGTCAAGGAAATGAAAGAAAAAGCTGATGTCACTGGAATTCAAGAAACTATATATTAAATTAAAATGAAATTATCAGAGTGCAAACATTTCTCAACATTTGAATGTTAATTTGTACAATTTCAATTGTAATGAAAACTATCTATTATTAGGGTACTATATAGCAAGAGTACTTTTTCATATCTAGTACGAAATAATTCATATCATCCACATGTTTTACTGACTTTGAAATGAAAATATAATAAAGATACTTGTTAGGTTATAATATTAAATTATGTCTGGCAGATATATTAAGCCTTTTATATTTAAAGAATACAAATGCATTTGGTCCCCATTTACTTACTTAGAAAATTTTCACACATATGTCCCTAAAATGAGGGGATTTTCATCGATCAGCCTGATTGCTATAAACTTCAGCATTAATATGTGAAGAAATGTATTTTCACTGATATAAGAATATTAATCATACAAAATTCTATAAGAATTGTATGTCAGTTTAAAATATGGCAGCAACCAAATTTGAAAAGTAAGTTTTAGGCATCAGTGAATACAATTAATCAGCCACAAGCATTAAGATTAACAATCTGAGGTGGGTGTGGTAGCTCATGCCTGTAGTCCCAGCACTTTGGGAGGCCCAGGCGGGAGGATCATTAGAGCCCAGGAGTTCAAGGCCATCCTGGACAACAGAGGGAGACCCTGTCTCTACAATTTTTTTTTTAAAAAATTAGACAGGCATGGTGGCACATGCCTATAATCCTAACTACTTGGGATGCTGAGGTGAGAGAATTGCTTGAGACTGGGAGGTTGTGGCTGCAGTGAGCCATGTCTGAGTTACTGCACTCTAGCCTGGGTGACAGTGAAAGACTCCATTTAAATTTTAAAAAATATCTATTTTCATGCAACATATTACTACAGAAATTTAATTTTTATTATTAAGAATGGTAGTAATACCTTTAGCTTGTCCCATTTAAAGGCATTAACATTTTTTTTTTCTTCTCAAGCGTTCCTGTCAGAGAAGAGGACTCTATCCTGCTTTCAGTATTTGCTTTGCTATGAGCTGAATTTTATCTAGCCCCCCTTCAATTCACAGGTTGAAGCTCTAAAGGCCAATGTGACTGTACTTGAAGATAGGATCTTAGGGAGGTAATTGAGGTTACATGAGGTCTTCCATAAACCTTTCCTTGGTAAAGTCTCTCAGATCCCTTAAAAGTATTTAAACATTGGAGTGAAATTAATTTGCTGTTCTGAAAAGTTCAAGATCAAGTTTCCAGCAGGGTTCAGTTGGTATAGGAACTCTTCGTGGCTCCAGGGAAAGGGAAAGGTGGGAGGGCAGTGTGGGGAGAGAGAGTGTGTGTGTGTGAGAGAGGCTTAATTCCATAGAATTAATATATTAATGTTCTTTCTCTCTCTCTCCTCTTCTCTTCTCTCCTCTCTTACTTCTCTCTCTCTCTCCCCCCCTCCCCCACCCCACCACCTCTTAAGTAGTAAATTCTGCCTTCCACAGCCTGCCTGCCTTTCCCTTTCCCTGGAGTCAAGTGGAGAGACTTTACCAAAAACTGAATCCTGCTAGAACCTTGATCTTGGACTTCCCAGCCTCAAAAACTGTTAACATTAATAAACTTCAAAGAAATACACTGTCCCTGATATAAGTGGTATAAAATTGACAACAAGAATGGTAAATTGATTTGACTCCGGTGTTTAAATACTTTTAAGGGATCTGAATGCACATTAATTTGCATACTATTTGGTATCTTTACTGCAATATGAAATGTATCTGAAAAATGTATGTGATTACCTCAAATACTTTCACCTTAAGGAGTAAATTTTAATTCAGAAAGTGTTTAAAATTCACTGGAGAAAGTTTTGCCATTAACTCATTATTTCATATTACTGCTAATGTCACTAATCTCACATGTTTCATGTATGTTCCCTACAAAGTTGTCCTATATTATAAAGGAGATATACAGATATTCTGGGAATCATCTGAAAATGTACTTTTCTGATTCTGTACATATGTGGTGAGGTCTGAGACTCTGCAGAGATATTAAGCTCTCAGCTAATGCTAATGCTTCTGATATAATAATTACATTTTTAGTACAATATCAAGGCCTTTTAATTTTTTGAAACCATCAGTACTAATTGAAGTTACCTGATTTCTTTGTTAATGGCATCCAATTGTTCCTGAAGCATCATGGCTAGAGTCTGGGCATCAGAATGACCACTTGGAGACAGAAGATCCATTGAGCTAAAAATTGTTTCTCTGTCATCATCATCAATATCAGACATTTCAGTGTCACTCTCAAAAGGGTGGCTGCTTAGTACTCCAATCTGTTGAGTTCTATTCCACTCATGATCCCCAAGAGATTTCACCTGAATGGTGAATGAAAAATGCATAATATTTACCATACTGTTCATCTTCAAAGCAGTAATCTCAAAGACAGCAACAACAACAGGCATGCTTTTACAACTGACCTTGCAAAAACTCAACCAATTATTAACATTTTAATTTATTTGCTTCCATAAAATAGTTCCTTGACATCTTAAGTAATGCAAGGGATTAATTGTCAGCATAAATATCAAGATTTTAATAGACATAAAGATGATAAGTTCTATATGATTTATAGTTCAATCACAATCTAAGGTAACAATTACTTTAAAGCATGTATTTGCAATACTTTTCCTTATTTCCAAATATAAGAATCTTTATTTGTACTCAAGCATTCATGTCTTATACTAATTAGTCTTCCTATAATTTTCTTATTATAAGCTCAGGCAACAAATACTATGACATGAGAAATTACACAAGAATTATTTTCCCAACATTTATTTACATCAATTGTAAGAAAATATTATTTAAAATATTACAAAGTGATATGCAGGTATACTTCACAGAGATTTCAGGTTAGTTCCAGCCCATCCTGATAAAGTGAATATCACAATATAGTCACACAAGTTTACTGGTTTCCTGATGAATATAAAAGTTATGTTTATTCTCTACTAAAGTCTATTAAGTAATAGCACTATGTCTAAATAATGAAGATACCTTCATTAAAAATACTTTATAGCTAAAAAATGTTAACGACAGTCTGAGCCTTCAGTGAGTTTTAATCTTTTTGCTGGTGAAGGGTCTCACCTTGATGCTGATAGCTGTCTGATAAGCATAGTGGTTGCTGAAGGTTGGGTGGCTTTAAAAATTGTCAAATTTTAAAAAATAAGATAACAGTGAAGTTTGCCATATTGATTGATTCTTCCTTTAATGAAAGATTTCTTTGTAGCATGCAATGCAGTTTGATAGCATTTAACCCACAGTAGAACCTCTTTCAAAACTGGAGCCAATCCTCTCATACCCTGCCACTGTCTTATCAACTATGTAATGTAATATTTTATATCCTTTGTTGTCATTTTAACAATGTTCACAACATCTTCACAAGCAGTAGATTCTATCTCAAGAAACCACTTTCTGTTCATTCATAAAAAGTAAATCCTCATCTGTTCTAATTTTATTATGAGATTGCAGCAAATTAGTTTCATTTTCAGGCCCCACTTCTAATCCTAGTTCTCTTGGTTGGTATTTTACCATGTCTGCAGTTACTTTGTCCATGGAAGTCTTAACCCTTCATAGTCATCCATGAGGGTTACAATCAACTTCTTCCTAACTCTTATTAAAACTGATTTTTTAAAATACAGTCTTGCTTTGTTGCCCAGGTTAAAGGGTAGGGGCTTGACCTCTACTTACTGCAACCTACACTTCCCGAGTTCAAGCAATTCTTGTGCCTCAGCCTCTGGAGTAGTTGGGATTGCAGATATGCACCACTACACCCAGATAATTTTTGTACTTTTAGCAGGGATAGGATTTCATGATTTTGGCCAGGCTGGTCTCGAACTTTCAACCTTAGGTGATTCACCTGCCTCAGACTCTCAAAGTACTGGGATTACAGGTGTGAGACACTGCGCCTGGCCAAGGTTGATGTTTTGACCTTCTCCCATGAGTCATAAATGTTCTTAGTGGCATCTAGGATGATGAATCATTTCCAGAATGTTTTCAATTGGCTTTGCCTCAATCCATCAGAGGAGTCACTACCTATGGCAGCTATAGCCCTATGAAATATATTTCTTAAGTTATTATATTTGAAAGCCAAAATTACTCCTTCATCCATGGGATACAGAATGAATGTTGTGTTAGCAGGCACAAAAACCACATTAATCTCTTTAAGCATCTCTGTCAGAGCTCTTGGGTGGCCAGGTGCATTGTTAATGAGTAGTAATATTTTGAAAGGAATATGTTTTTCTGAGGAGTAAGTCTAAAAGATGTGTTTAAAATATCCAATAAATCATGCTGTAAACAAATGTGCTGTCATCTAGGTTTTGTTGTTCCAACATAGAGCACAGGTAGAGTGGATTTAGCATAATTAGTGAAGGCCCTAGGATTTTCAGTATGGTGAATAAGCTTTGGTTTCAACTTAAAGTCACCAGCTGCATTCATTCACCCCTGTCCTTTGAAGCTCTGAAGCCAGGCATTTACTTTTCTTCTCTAGCGATGAAAGTCCTAGCTGGCACCTTCTTCTAATGGAAGTCAGTTTCATCTACATTGAAAACCTGCTGTTTAGTGTCGTTACTTTCATCAATTATCTTATCTAGATCTTAATAAATTGTAACAGCTTCTACATCAGCACTTGCTGCTTCACCTTGCACTTTTATGTTGTGAAGATGGTTTCCTTCCTTAAACCTTTATGAACTGAACTAACCTCTGCTATCTTAAACGTTTTCTTCTGCAGCTTCCTCACCTCTCTCGCCTTTCATATAATTGAAGAGTTGGGATCTTGCTCTGGATTAGGCTTTGGTTTAAGAGAATGTTGTGCATGCTTTGATTGTTTATCACTAAATGATCAAATTTGTGTAGACCACTAAAACTCTCCATATTAGCAGTAAGGCTGTTTGCTTTTATTTTTTATTTTATTTTATTTTTTTGAGACGGAGTCTTACTCTGTCAATCAGGCCGGAGTGCATCATCTTGGCTCACCGTAACCTCTACATTCCAGGTTTAAGCGATTCTCTCATTCAGCCTCCTGAGTAGCTCGGATTACAGGTTCCCGCCACCATGCCCAGCTAATTTTTGTATTTTTACTAGAAACGGGGTTTCACCATGTTGGTCAGGCTGGTCTCAAACTCTTGACCTTGTGATCCATGCACCTTGGCCTCCCAAAGTGCTGGGATTACAGGCGTGAGTCACCCAGCCTAGACCTTTGCTTTCTTATTTGCATGTTCACTGGAGTAGTATTTTACTTTCCTTCAAGAACCTTTTCTTTGGAGTCACAACTTGGCTAACTGTTTGATGCCAGAGGCCTAGCTTTTGGCCTAACTCAGCTTTTGACATTTCTTCCTCACTAAGTTTAATTGTTTCTAGCTTTTGTCTTAGTGAGAGATGTGCAACTCTTCCTTTCACTTGAACACTTAAGGCTATTGTAGGGTTATTAATTGACCTACTTTCAATATTGTTGTGTCTTGGGGAATACAGAGGCCCAAAGAAAGGGAATGTGATGGAAAATGGCTGTTGGAGAAGGGGCACACACAACATTTATAGATTAAGTTCACTGTCTTATATTGTCATGGTTCACAGTGTGCCCAAATGATTACAACAGTAACATCAAAGATCACTGTTCACAGATCACCATAACAGATATAATAATAATAATAAAAGTTTAAAATATTATGAGAACTGGCTAGGTGCAGTGTCTCACCCTTGTAATCCCAGCACTTCGGGAGGCCAAGGTGGGTGGATCACTTGAGCACAGGAGTTTGACACCAGCCTGGGCAAGATGGTGAAACCCCATCACTACAAAAAATACAAAAATTAGCTGGGTGTAGTGGTGCCCACTTGTGGTCCTAGCTACTTGGGAGGCTGAGACGAGAGGATTGCTTGAGTCCAGGAGTTCAAGGCTCCAATGAGCCATGATCGTACCATAGCACTCCAGCCTGAGTGACAGTAATACCCTGTCTCAAAAAAAAGGAAAGAAATACTGTGAAAATTGCCAAAATACAAGACAGAGATACAAAGCGAGCACATGCATTGAAAATATAGCACCCGGGATCACGAGGTCAAGAGATCAAGACCATCCTGGCCAACATGGTGAAATCCCATCTCTGCTAAAAATACAAAAAAATTAGCTGGGCATGGTGGTGTGCGCCTGTAGTCCCAGCTACCCGGGAGGCTGAGGCAGGAGTATTGTTGCAGTGAGCCAAGATCTCACCACTGCACTCCAGCCTGGCACCTGGCAACAGAGCTAGACTCTGTCTCAAAAAAAAAAAAAAAAAGAAAAGAAAAAAGAAAAGAAAAGAAAATATAGCACCCGTAGACTTGCTTGAGGCAGGGTTGTCAGGAACCATCAATTTGTAAAAAACAAACATAATGTTTGTGAAATACAATAAAGCAAAATACAATAAAACAAGGTATACCTGTAATTTTTAAGCCAAAGGCATACTAATTTACATGGTTATGTTTTTTTTTTAATAAATATAAGAAATCTTCCATTTGAATGAGAGTTTTGAATAACCAATAGACCAGTGTTTTTCCAGCTGTTATCTGAATGTATGAGGAGGTTGGGCATAAAAGAGGTTTTAGGTCTCTTTTATTCTGCTTTTCAAAAATTTGATTTTCATTTTTGTGATTATATAAAGTGATTTCTATGGAAGGCCAGATGACACTTCTCTGAGCACTGAGTTAAGAATTAAAAACCAGAATTAGTATTTGTGTTACAATTTGTTTTAGTATCTAGTAGCACTAATTAATTTGTCACATAATAACAAGAAAATAATTGAGATTAACTTAATATAGTCTGCATTTGTTCATTTATTTATTCATGTATTCAGCAGAACTGAATGCCTACTATGATGGATTAATTCATATATGAACATACTGGTACCAGTTGAAACCCAAAAGGCATCAAGTGCCTGTTTTCAAATATGGACAAATGGATTATATAGTATTTGGGGTACATAAAAGTGGTTGAAATAACAAAGTATTCTTAGGCACCAAAGGACTATTTTACTTCTCTATAAAATATATTACTCAACAAACTTAGTTTAAACGTTTTAAATTAAATTAGGCTAGCACTGCTCCTTATCATTCATAGTTCTATAAGAACACAAGGAGTAATTTATGTCCATTTTCTACAAAGTGTTTTTAAAATACTAATATAAATTAAATTAAATTGAATGAACAATGTGAATGCCATTGCTCAAGTGCCCAAGAAAATCAAAAGGTCACATGTTTGGCAATGTAGTATAACAGTTAAAGCCTAGTATGGGAAACTACACAAATATAGGCCCAAGTTTTGACTCCATCACTTTGCTACCTGTGCAATGTTGAACATTTAACTTTTCTGAGTCTCAATGTTTTATGTCTGAACTTAGCATACAAGTAGTACCCACTTGATAATGTTATATGAATAAATACATAGGAAATGCTTATTCAACTTCTGGCCTATAGTTGGGCTTTATTTTACTTATAGTTATTTAAGTTAATGTCATATTCTGTGTTCCAAATTAATAAATACTTTAGCATTTGAATTATCTCAGTGCTAAAATTCTATCCAAATGAAATGATCTACTTAAATAAAACTAGAGAAGAGTTGAAGTTAAAAGATTAACCTTTGGCTCATCTCTTCGCACACCCATGCGGCCTCTCCTTGGTCTTCTTATTACTTTAGTTGTTCTGTAATCAGACTGGCTGTCCACAAGGGATCCCACTGAATACCGCAACTCAGCTGAGGTGTCTAGGTGAGTTCTGGAAAAAAGAAAATATATAAAATAATAAAATCTCAAAAATTAAACTTGTCAGCTATTTAACTGGCAATAAAGGAGGGGTCCTCAAGGAAATCCACCTCAAGGAAGAAAACTGATGACTGTCATGACTCTGAGGCCTCTTTAGAGACTAACGTCAGAAGTTGAAGTCTTAGGCCCATTCCTGAAACTTAACAGCATTTTCTTCTTTTAGATTTTGTAATACTTATAACCTTTCTGTTTATTATCATTTTCAAATGTTGCAGTAAATTGAATCATATTAAGATTGATAACCAAAATTTATGAGGTTAAATTCTGGCAATTTAGTTTGAGCTCTTTTGTGTATATCATCATCTATGTTATTGATTACTGTATTTATTTTAAATATTTCTTATAAATCTAGCTAAAAATGTCTAAAATTTGGGGGGCCCAGAACTTTTCCAATTTTAAATTTTTTGGAGAAATTTATTCACACGTTGCCTATTTTTCACATTCTATTTTTTAATTTAGAGAACCAACAAAGAGCTTAAATTTAGATGGATCCAAGGCTAATGGTCTTATTTTTTTAAAAAAAGAAAATAGGGTATATTACCAAAAGGATTTTTAAAAAGTTTTTAATAAGATATTGATCCAAAAGGATGAAGAAAATTTTTTTCATAGGCACGTTTGATTCTGAAATCTGCTTAAAGATGAAACAGTTAGAAAATTTTAGTTGGAAAATATCATTACATAGTTTTCAATAAACATGGTAATAAAGTGCACTATAATCAAAGTAAAGAAAAGGTTTCTCCAGGCATATTATTTATATGTGGAGTTATAGCAAATTCATTTTATTGTTACACTAATGATGATGCTAATAACAGTGACATCATGCTGTCCTATAAAATGAAATAACAGATCCGTCATCAGTAGGGAATACACTTAAAGCTGTGTACTCTGTTGAATTTGAGGCTCCTGCTGATTGCAAATACTATCTCTTTTAGTTATCCTTGCAAACAAAGACAAGTACTTTCAAATATTTGACATTAAAAAGGGGAGGTGAGGTTTGGGTGTTTGCAACAGCAGAAGACACTAACTTAAGAAAATTAGTGTTTTGCCAGATGGTGCATTAGAACAAATGAACTAAAAAACTATTTCTCAAATAGGTGACAGCTATTGTTTTTGTAGCAATATACTTGAGACTTAATCACATAAACAGGTTTTATCATGGATAAGTCACATAAAAGAATTAACCAACCAGGCCATATTCATAAAGGATACAACTCTATGTCTTTATCTATTGGGCAGAGGCTCTAAGTTTCATGAAGACAAAGATCAGATTTTAGTCACCTTTCTATGCCCAGGAAGATGTTCCTAGCACATAATAAGCACTTCATAAGTATCTGGCAAGATAATAAATGAATGAAATGATTATAATACAGGCTTAAACTATCTTGCTCTGAACAGTCTGGATTCTTTTTGCCTGAGACTGCTTACCTTAATATCCTTTTAGGCATTAGAATGGTGTTTCTAACGTTATAACTCATCATCCTAGGAGCATTGTTTTCTTGTTGATTTATCTCACAACTCCAGATGATTTATAAAATTAAAAATAAAGCAAAGCACAGATCTAATCATACCAATTTTGTGTTTAAAATTATTAAATGTCCTTAAAGGCCCTCTATAATTTGGGCCTTTGCCACTTTCCAGCTTCATTTTAAGGTACGCTCTGTCTTGCTTTTCATCCAGCTGTACTGACTTTCTTTGAATTCCAGTAACTCACACTTTCTTTCCATTTCCTTGAACATGCTGTTTTTTTTTTTTTTTTTGTTTGTTTTTGTTTTTTTGTTTTTTTTTTTTTGCTGAAAACAGTCTCAACACATTTATGTGGTTAACAGTTTTAAGGTCTCACTTTAAAAGTGCTATTGCCATCTACTATTCTAGCTCCTAGTATTCTTTTTGTTATAACAGTCCTCAAACTCATCTTTCTCCTCTTTTTTCCAGTTCTCAGAGCTAGTTCTGTAACAGGAGAAAAGAGAGACAATATTATCATACTAGTTTAATTTTTAAATCATTCTAGGTGTTTAATATTTTGAAAGGTTTTGGAAGGTCTAAGTAAGTCACAAAACAGGCCATTTTTTTTTTTTTTTTTTTTTTTTTTTTTTTTTTTTTTTTTAGCAATGAATTCTGTAGCTTCTTCTGAATCTCCTGTGACTCTTGCACATAATCTCATTAAGAACTTCCATAGATAAGCCAGGTAAAAATTTTTTTAGAGAAAACCTGTTACCCATTGCTCTGCTTCCTAGAGTATCCTCTATTGTCCTTTTCAATTACCCAGATCCTACCTTTCTTCAGAGTTGAGTCAAATCAAGCCATTTCTAGTGCCTTGAACTTATTTTACTTTCTTCTCAGGTGAGATGCTAAGAGGAGAGTGGTCACTGATACTCACTTGCTGTAGCTTCTCTCTCCTCACCTCCCTACCTGTTAGATCAAAACTTAGTGGATTGAGTTCTCACACATCTCCTATTTCCATTACTGTTTTTTAAAAATTATTTGTCCTCAGAAGCATGAATGTTCTATAAATAACTGCTGTTCAATACATGTTCAGTTATCCTGTAACTTATTATAAGTTCTATGTTTAGCTAGCTTACCTTAATAATTTCTATAATACTTTCTACTTGTGACATGATTTACTATACATATAATCCCCATTGCTTACTTGTCTTATTTTATCTGCAAAGCAAGCCTGTGAGATAATCAGAAAACATATTGTTTACGTATATGTAGGTACAAATATATATTTGTTTAGGACATCATTAAGAAAAATGGGTTTTCCAAAATCAAGCAGTTTGTAATTATCTGTCTGAGCCCTAGGAATGTGGGTTGTCTTATTCTTGGTCTAGGGTTCTTTCTACTACCAACTGTTGTTTCAAAGAACCATCGTTCTATAGGGGCCCAGTCATCCTTCATTGTAGATAAATGTCACATTGTTAGGCTGCCCACCATGGCTCAGTGCAGAGATAGCCTTTTAGATAACACTTTTGAAACTCTGTATTCTGAGACATAAGGTCAAAAAGACAGGGAAATGGCCATTTGTTCTTATTAAAATATATTTAACCTATTGACTTTATAATGCTTATTCTATGCATTGACTCCTTTGACATTTTATTAGTTCTTCTTTGCCTTCTCCATCATCCTCATCATAAATATCATAACCCTGTGAACACATATCATTTTTATATCTGAACTGAAATTATTTCTTAAAAATTTGGAACCTTAAAAATTTGAAAAATATATATGATTTTCTCAATTAATGACTTACATACATAAAAGTTCTTTGGGTGTTTCTATGCCTGCCAAACTGTTCCTCATACTAAACTGAGTATGGAAATATTTAAAATATTAAATATTGGTTTTACTTACATTTATATCAAAAAGAGTATAAGACACTTTAGGATTTTTTTATTTCAATTTTTATTTGAGCATCTGAAAAATGCTTTACCAAATATTCATTTATTCATTCTACAATATATCTTGAAAGCATACTCTATGCAAGACAGGTTTTTAGGTGTTGAGATTATGGTAGTTATCAAAACAAATGCAAACCCCTCCTTGGTGGAGTTAGCATTCTAAAGACAAACATAACACCAAGAAAGATGGACTTCTCCTAAAAGCCTATGGTGGTGGAAAGTTTCAAACAGCTGCTATTATTCTGTGTTACCTAATAAATACATGATTAAATGAGTGAGTCCTTCCAGGGTTTCTAAACAACTTCAAATAAAAAATCCAAAGCACAAAAGAAAATTTTATGTGAATTATTAACATATAGATCTATCTATCATCTATTTATCTATCTACCTATCATCTATCAAGTAAGCAGCTTCTTTGGATATAGTGAGTCAAAGTAGATGAGTATGATTAAATTTATTTGAATTTTTTTACCTGATTCATTTCTCTTTTCTTATTTGCAATTACTTTATCAAAATAGGTAGCTGCTAAGTGACCACAGTATTTGTTTAGTCACATTAAGCATTGAACATATTTCTGCATATTTCTACATTAAACACATATAGAAAATTTTATGTCGAATTCAATTTCTGTATTGAATACATATAGAGAAAAGGGCCAATGTCTCTTCTTGCAATGAGATGCAATCTCCCTATACACAGTTCAATTTTTCATTTAATAATATTTTAATATATTTCTACATATATAATTAAATGCAGAATACAAGAGGTAATAATTTAATTTTTTATTATCTACAGAAAGAATTGCTAAATTAAAAATCTATTTTTGAAAGTCAAAACTATAAATCAATAGTCAGAACATGGTAATGACTAGCGAGCAGTAAGAGGTACTGATTTATTTTAGTTGAGGACATAATGAAACCGTAAGGGAATTCACGTTGATTTTCAGTGAACTATAAATAAGCTTTTAATTTAATGTTACCTTGATATTGTGGGTTCAATTAAAGAGCCAGTTCTCATTTTCAGTTGGTCAAGTTCAGATCTCAGCTTTTCAACTTCTTCTGCCAATCTTTCCTAAAAATCAAAATAAAAAGTTACTCACATGCCAGTAATACCAGCAACCAATTATGATAAACCAGGGTTAATGGCTTCTTTTAAAAGAGAAAACTGAGGGTATATTTTTATTAAAGGTTGTTAGCCACAATAATAAAGCATGCCAAAATTTTCCCCTTGTAATAAAAAATGTGGATAGCAGAAATCAATAAAAATTTATCTACATTCTCTAACATTCACTAATCTTAAATATTTGAAAATTCATGGGAATATTAAAACTATGACCAGCTATGTAGACATCACTTAAATATGCAGAATAGAAATGATATTCAGTTTTAAAAATAAAGAAAATGACTTATTTATACAGTGAATGAAGAATTTCCATTATTCTATGAGGGTTAAAAGACATATGGGTGAAGGATAAAGATGATTCGATCAAAAGAAAAAGGAAAGAAAAGCAAAAATCATTACCTTAAAAGAGAAAGTTAACAACTTTTTAGCTTCATAGTAGCACAATTATTTGTACTTAATAATTTTCTCAAATTGGCATTGCAGGCTCTGGTCTGTAAAAAAATCCCTGTCTTTATGTCTTAGAGTGTTTAATTAACTGCTCATGTAAGCATTTATTTTGGTTTTAATGATTATAACTTATATATTGTTATACATGTCTAAATGTATCCTTCTAGATTTTTCTATTACTGTTTTTTCCCCTTCCCAGCAGCTAGTGCTTGATATTTTACTTGACTCAAACTTTTTTTTTTCACCACACTTTTTTTTTGTCAGTGTGGCCTTTGCAATGTTTTTCTTTTCTGTTCTTTTTATCTCACTACCATCCTACTCTAAGCCCTTTTTATCTTTTTCCTGAATGATTTTTACAAGCTTCAGTCTCTTTCCTACACATTCCTCTACTAGACATATAATTTTAAAACATATGTATAATCAACTAATGCTTTGCTTTAAAATGCCAATAGTTTCTTACTGACTTTGAAAATTTCTTTGTTCATTATTTTCACAAATGTGCGGTGAGTACCTCTTGTGTGTCAGGCACCAGAGATACAGTAGTGAGCTGACAAATGTCTTGCCCTCATACAATTTACAATTTAGGAGAAAAGACGAATAATAGACAAGTAGGAGTATAGGAATATAGAATGTTGTCAGAAAGGAGAAAACAGGGGAATCATGGAATGGTTTTCAATATAGTCATAACTGAGCAATAACCTAAATAAAGGAGAAAGTAAAAAATGAAAATATTAGAAAAAGACAAAGCAGATAAAAGCAACAGCAGGTGCATATGCCCATTAGTGGAAGTGAAGTAGAGGGCAAGGAATCCACTGTGGCTGGATTGGAGAGGTTAAATAAACAAGTAGAGGACGGATTTTTAAAAGTATGAATGCAGAACTTATGAAGGGTAGTCCTAAAAGGCATTTTAAAGTACTTTAAACTCTCTGACTTTTATTCTGCATGAGATAGGCAACAATTGGAGAATTTTTAAATATTTATTTAGAGAAAGGGTCTCACTTTGTTCCTGCTCCTGGGCTCAAGTAATCCTGCCTCAGCCTCCGAAGTAGTTAGGACTACAGATATGCACCACTGCACCTCCCTATTTATTTTTATTCTTGTAAAGATGGGGTCTTGCTATGACTCCTAGATTTTCTAGCAGAGAAGGGAATGATCATTCTAATTGCTGTGAAACAGACTGTCAAATTAAATTGGGAGGCAGAAAAGAGAGGAAATTATTAGGCAAGAGAGTAATGGTTTGGATAAGAATAGTGTTAGAGTAAGACTGTCTGTGTTTTGGCTATATTGTGAGAGTAGAACTAAGAGGATTTGATATTGGACTAGATGTGGAATATGAAATAAACATAGGGGTCAAGATTAACTCCAAGTATTTTAGCCTGAGTAACTGAAAGAAAGAAATTGTGATTATGATTTACTGAGAAGATTGCTGATGTAATAGGTTAGGTAGTTGGTGTTTGATGTGTGGGAGTGGGGTAGATTGGCATGTTACATTTGAGATATCTAGGTGTCCAAATGGGGATGTTAAGTTGGCACTAGAATATGTAAACTCTCTCAGGGGAGAGGACCTAGAAGGTAATCTAAAGTTTGATGTGCTCAATTTATAGATGATATTTAAATCCAGGACATCAGATGAGGTCACTAATGAAAAATCAGAGAGAAGAAAGGATAGCTAACTAAAAAGTTCAAATTTTAGAGATAAAGATGGAAAGGGAAACACTGAGAAAAGAGGTTGAACATACAGAGGGTTTTACTGATAATGGACTATAAGTATAGTTAGTTCAGTGGAAATCTGAGGAATTATAGAAGATGTGGTCAGATTAGTGAATGTGCCCAGCTAAATGGGGTGATAGTTCAGAAATGAGGTATGACTGGGGATTTACTCTCTCTGGAGATTGACATAAGCAAGGATGCAAAGCATAAAATGATTAGTACTCTTGGCTGCTTAGGCAGATTGTTGGAGTTACAAGGTTTGGGTAGGTGGCGGGGGAGTGGGTTCTGGGGATATTGCCAGGAGCACACAGATCTTTGGATAACATAACACGCACAACAAGATCAAGTCCAAAATTTGCAATCTGCTCAAAAGCTACTTCTTTAAATACATACTAGTCACAGTAAACTTCTGATGATTCATCAGATCAACCATCTTGGTTTTCTCTGTGTTCTTGCAGAGGATTCATCCTCTACCTAGAATGCTCTACCTTTTTCTGTTTGTTAAGATTGTATATATATATGTCTTTAAGAGGCTACTAAATGTAATCTCCTCTGTGTTGTCTTTGTGAACTACCTCAGAAAGAATTAGATACTATCTTCTAGGTCACATATTACATTGCCCTAAAGACCTATCTATCTATCAGGAGATTATGGACACCATGACTGTAGAATCAAATAGTTATTTTTAATTGCATCATAATTTGCAGAATCCAGTAGGATTAAATGTATAATTGTTCTCTCTTTCCTCTATTCTTAATCTTTCCAATACCTTCTATATGTCATACTGCCCCCCCACCTCCCTCCTTCCCTATGCCATACTGCCCTCCCCCACTCTCCCCTCCCCTCCCCTCCTCTCCCCTCACCTGCCTGCCTGCCTTCCTTCTTTCTTCCCCCTCCCTTCATTCCCTCTTTTTCTCCATTCCTTTTCTCTCAATGTCTTCTATCTTTTGTCAACACACAATTATAGATCACTTCTTAAGTTAGCAATCCTACCTTCTTTAACAAGATAATATAAAATTGCTAACACTAATTTTGTAGGGTAATAAAGACGGAAAATACATATTAGCAATTAAAATTTTCACAATATGCCCTTAGCTGCCTCTTCTACTACACACCCTACAATAGGAATAATTGATTCCAGCCAAATCATTGTGCCTATTATTTACGATCTCACACTCAGTACTCATCCTCTCACCCCACCAAGCACCTGTGATCATTCTGCACGAACTATGTTTGAAAGCCTTGCATCAGAGTCCTACTTTTCCTTAAATCTTCAGTCAAATCTTTCCTTCCTGAAGGCTTTGTCCCAGTAGCAATATATCATGGTCTTTCCTACCCATAGCTATTACTGCCTACTTCACTCATTTGACCATTTGACACTTGGCATCTGCTACCCTGCATCTTCACTGGTTTGTAAAGGCTGTGTTCTCTCTCCTCAATTAGATTTGTTTAGCTCCTTTGGAACTAGAATCATGTTTGGACATATATAACTTAGCATAATTCTTATATATAATAGTATTTAATATTATTTCTGCTGAAAGAATATCTAAAACTAGACAAATTAGTGCATATACTTTAATTCTATTTATATAAGACATAAAGTAAGACAAAACAATTTTTAAATGAATAAGTCAAGATAGTGATTATCCTTTAATGGAGGAGTATGACTATAGACTAATTTGGAGGAAGCTTCTGTAGTGCTAATTTTTGGTGAATTTGGGTTGCAAAGATTCATTAAGCTCTCCCTCTCTATGTACGCTTTTCTGCAGGTATAATAAAAATTGTTTTACAAAGACAACATACAAAACTTAGTTTTTCAAATTTACTTCACAACAAAACATCATCAGTGTAATTGAAAATAAAAATAGAAAAATGGGCAAAAAATGTAACTTTCTATTATACCTTATCATGTAAAGATTCTTCAAGATTTTTTCTGAAAGTTTCTGATTCTTGAATTAAAACATTCTAAAGAAAAGAAAATAGCAAAAATAATTAATACACAGAAAATACTTAAATATATAAATTAATATCCCATCACTCAAGAATTCTCTTGGATTTCTTCCTTGGTACAGCTATTTTTTGGTTTCCATGGAAACCATGTTTTGATGAAATTTTCAAATGTGAGACCTTCACATTTTAAAAAGTACATAATTTAAATGGGAAATGTTATTTTGTAACACTTGGATGAACAAATGAAATATTACATTTCAAGTTATTTCTGTTTGCCTTTTCTTAGACCATATTTTAAATTAGAAACTATTGGTTATTCTTCAAATAAGAAAAAGTGAGTAACAAACTAAGTCTTAGAGGCATTATTAAAAATTCAGAAGAACTCACTTTTTATTATCTGAAGAAAGAAGAAATTATCAAATCATATTATTACAAAGTTCACTTTCTGGACATCTATTACAATGTGGAATTAACAATTTATAATGATACCTAAATTATTAGAGAAATAACAAATTCCAGCTATTCGTAAACCTAATATTACATATCACAAAGTCATGTGGCAATAAGTTGGCATCACAGATACTTAAAAGAAACCTTTCCAGAAAATTATTGTTGTCGTTAAACATTATTTATTTTTTTCTACAAAGCAAACAAGTTCAATAAGGCATTATATAAAATAATGCATTGTTTTCTAATTCATAGAGTAAAATTGAACTAAGAGTGTAGTAATTGTATAGAGGCCATGTATTTGGAGTTGTATGGGAAGAAGACATGTCTTATGACTTTCTAATAGGTAAATTAATGAAACTACTTTGACATTTTGTCAAAACATTTTCCCTATTTTGGTGTATCTTACGTATTAAGGGAAAATGTCTAGCTAAAATAGTGATTGACATTCAGTCTAAATTTCCAAAATTATGTGATCATCCGGGTTTTGTAACCTACCTTTATTTATGCTCTGGAATTGGTAACCAGCTCACATAACTCTTGCTGGTCTGGTAGCTACCAACTATCAATGAGGCATATGTAACTGTAAATCACATTGCAGACTGTACAGAAGCACTTTTTCTGAAATAATGCAGCTGAAAATACTGGGGTCCTAAATCCTCTACTGGGATTGATACTAGTTCTACTGATGACTTAAACTCACTTACATTTTGACTTTTAGACTGGTGTGTAGATATCAGTCACTTGAGACATGAATAGTTCAAATCATCTCCCCCTCTCCAAAAATATTGACTTTTGTCTCATCACTTTTCTATTTTGCATACCAGGCAGAGGACAAATAAAACATTTTCATCATACAAGCACAGCATATTTTAATACATTTGCCTCATATGAACAAGCCAATATAAAAGATTCATATATCATGCAACATTTTTTATTCATCCAAAATTAGATCTTATACTTATTTAAATAAAAATTATGCGTTCATTTTTTAAGAATATATCAGGTATTTTTAAAAACTAAGTAAATGGATCATCTGGCCAATACAATGATTGCAGCTCTATATAAAACAAACATGATCATAGGAACACTGCAAAATATTCATGTGATTTTACCCTTCTATCATTTTACCTTTTCTTCTAGAGCCGCCATTCTTTCCTTTAAGTGTAGTTGTAGGCGTTCATTGGATTCAGTCAAAAGTCTATCAACAGTATCCGATAATCTCTTGTTATGCTCCTCATTCATTTTCTCTCTTTGCCTAGCCTTACATTTAAAAAAATGAAATAAAAATACATTCAAAAACTGTTTATTTTCATAGTTCTGCTAGTTTAAATTGAATTTAATTTTACATCTGTTTTGATTAAAATGGTGAAAACTTTTTTCTTCAAAATCTACAGGGCATATTTGTAAGTTTTAAATATGACCCATACTCAATTAAAGGCTTTCTTTTTATACACAGAATATGAATTCATAAACTGATGATGGAGGGTAATAGTTCTTAATATACATACTCTTTGAAGTTCTTGATTTTTCTCTTCAAGTTGACCCTCTAGATGTCTCATACGTTCTTCAATATTTCCATGTCTCTCTTCAGCCTGTTAAGAAATATGATAAGGCACCTGAAATTTAAGATTTGGTTTACTCTTTTTCTCCAAATAAATTGAAATAAAATGTAAAGCAAGCTACTACCAACTGCAAACATAGTTTTTAAAAAATAAACTTTCTTCAAACAGGCAGCTGAACAGCATTGCTTGAAATGTGTCAGCTACAAAGGCCTGTTACATCCAAGCATCAGCAAAACATTGGAGTTATTTATGAGCAATGAAATCAGCCAAATGTAACATGCAGACTGTGCATGGTTTGAACACAAACCTGCCATTGTCCGATTTTAAGCTCCTGAAGCACTGAACTGCACAGATGGTCGATTATCAATAAATAAAAGTAACATAATTTTTATAAATGAAAAGAAAAGAAAAACTTAGATGGATTCTATTTAGCAATAGAAAGTAAAGTCCAGTAGGACTACCTTCCTACGTATGGAGATCATTTCTTGTAGTTTAGCTTCCATAACATATTGATAATCATCAGATGAGGTAGAAGAGGTTGGATCAGACTAACGAGTCAAGGAAAAGGAGAGGGACAAAATTGAAAAATCAGAACTAAAGACACTGACACCGAACAGAACGTAGCACAGAATGCTTAAAAGAAAAGTGTGACAGCAAATTTAATACTTTAATAGACAGAATTTTATGTGGAAAGAACTACACTGATATTTGGTGAACACGATGCAGTTGATGATTTTAAATAAAAAACAATAATATACTAAAATAAAAAGCTATCAACCTAAGATATGAAAGGTTAGTGATGGCTAGCAATGAGAGACTACTACAGAATGAATAAAGCAACTCTGAAAGAGTTATATAATAATTGGAATTATGGGAAACCAAACGCCAGAATCTGCTTCTGATAGATTGTTAAAAGTTTGTATTTTGGTTTATGTTACTTAAAAATAATGGAAACAATGTATCACAATGTTGAAGAAAACGCAAGGCAATGATTCAGGTGTAATTAATTTGGAACAAAATTTATTCTAAACCTTGCTTTGTAGAAATAAGATAAAAAACTAAGCCACAGGGTTATTATGAGTAGTCCCCAATTCAAGCAAGATTGAGTTTCCTCAGCAACAGGAAAACTTATGAAATGACTTCTGGTCTGTGAATGTGCATATGATCATTGATCTAGATCCTAATGGCCTACTCTCAGGTATAGGTTTAATTGGAAATTTTAAATGAAAATGATTAAAAGCCCTCGAATTATCAAGCTGACAATAATTCTGTGAGAACGAGAAATCTTGGTTGTGACTCTCCTGACACCAGGGGCCAATTCAAAGCTATTTCTGCACTGATTTGTTGCTGGGGAAACAAAATAGTGCCTAAAGTGAATAGGCAGCACAGTTGCCTTGTGAACTCATGTTTGCCCAGTGCCAAGGTTAAATACATGTCTTGGAGGTGACTGTCAGGTTACCACAGGTGCAGAGTGTTCAACACATGTGACATTGCTGATAGCAAAATTGTTAGTATGTTATGCCGGGATTACATATGAAGTTACAGCAACATTTTAATCACTGAAAGTAATTATTATATTTAAATGACTTTATGTCAGGACTACAAATTTTAACTTCAGAGCATATTCTATCACAGTTTATAAGTTCATTCTAAAACAGTGAAGCTCACTTTATGCCAATATAGAACTATATGTAAATATGACATGCAGTAAGTGAAAAGAAATAGTAACCTATTCATGTATTGATTCAGATGCATATATACTATTTTATGCAATAAATTCCAATTTTTCCAATTTAATCTATGAAAGCAAACATTTAACATTTCAATTCTGGTGTGCTTATGCAAACTACAATTCAACATTTACATTTTGTAAGGTTTTCCTTCAGATATTCTTATTTTATAAATGTGGAAGATAATAAAGACAATAAATAACAAATTTCTTCCCTCCATGTTGTCTTCAAATTTACAAGTAGAAGCTACACAGAGTTACCATGATCCCCAAATGTCATAAAATGGCTTTTTAATATCATTTAAAATTTAGGGTTATATTAAGAATACAGTAAATGGGTCAAAATGTTGTTGAAATTATATAACCTAAATTCATAAAGGTATTTCTGATCCTTCAAAAGTACGTTTTAACATGAGTTAGTGGTGTTAAAATTAATTAGATGACCGACTCAAGATATTTGAGACATGAATATTTCAGCTGTCAAAACTGTGTCTTCAAAAATACAAGTTTTTAGAGACCTTTAAAACTTCTAGCTGTTTCTATTTATTTAAAACAAATTAAACTTTAAAAAAAAAACACAAAACAGCAAAATTTTGAATATTCATTTCAGAGATAAATAAGAATTTTGTTCTGTTTAAATTACTATGCTATTCCTGATACATTTTATTGATACTAGAAATAAAACACCTCATTCAAGATGAATTATGTCCTTGCTAAAGAAATATGCATTTTAATTAAAAAGTAGATATGATAAATCATAAGACTAGGAGCCCAAAGTAATCTTTATTGGTTAATTGCCTATAAATTTGCCAAAGCAAATGTTTTAGTTGTATCCATAGCTGTTAACCAATAATTCTGACTTTCTAAAAGCTATAAATAAGCTCCACCTACAAACACAGATACACACATATACACACATATTAGAAGGAGAAAAATAGTTTTATAAACCATACATAACACATTCAGGCATCTCTTCTAAATAATACTTACTGGGACCAATTTTCAACCAACACTACTGATTTGGAGTCTATGTGAGGACTACAGTTTCAGCAAGTGTTGTAAATACAAAGATCACACAGAAATAGTCTGCTATTTTTTATACTCCTTGGTGAGAAACTGGGTTTATCTTGTTTTCACTCCTTAATATAATATAGAAAAATTTAAAATATACCAAAAGTTTTAGGATGAACTACAGAGAGAAATGGTTTTGAGAACATGAATAAACTTATAAATGGAAAAGAAATTAAAGAGAAAGACCTAAAAAAAAAAAAAAAAAGAAGAAGAAGAAGAAAAAGAAAAAAGGTGACAGTAAAGTAGAAAAAAAGGATATTGGCCAAATAAAATGTCTGAGGGGTTGTTAAGAGTATCATTCAAAATATAGGAGAAGAAACCTAGGTTTAAGTCAAAAAGAAATATTTTTACTTTAGTGGGTAGTCAAAAGGTTAACAAACAGAAAAGGACTATCATGGGCCATAATAGGGAAATATAAAAAACAATTGAAATTAAAAAAAAAAACAGGTTATAAATATAGATCCTAAAGGTCTTGAAAACAGGGTACAAGAAAAAGTACAAGATTGTTGAAACCACAAAACTTGGGACAAGAAGTGAAAGGGTGATCCTCAAATGTTACAAAAATTTTTTGGCAAAGGGAATATGTTCAGGATAAAATCTCAGTACTTAAGGAGCTTTCATAATGAATAAAATATGGCAATAATATAAAAAGTGTATATTTGAAATACGTTGTTGACATAGCACCAGTCAGAAAAGAAAGTATTAAAAAGTAGAGTGAATTAGAGCATTTGAAGACTTTTTAGAAGCACTAGAATTTTCCGAAAAATGAAATCCAAAGGGTTCAGAGACAATGGAATTTTGTGTGTGTGTGTGTGTGTGTGTGTGTGTGTGTGTGTGTGTGTGTGT
>NW_022436942.1:40310501-40374551 GCF_009761245.1 Sapajus apella
TGTGTGTGTGTGTGTGTGTGTGTGTGTGTGTGTGTGTGTGTGTGTGTGTATATATGAATTTAACAGAATATACAAGGGCAAAGAATATAAGACACCTAATTTCAGTTATATTTATATATTCTAAATCAATAATTCTTGGGAATATTTAATATAAAACCCTTTATGTAAAATATTATATTTAAAACTATGTTTTTATTCTCAGTCTATCAAAACTTAATGAAGAACAATGATTTTCTGAATTGTAAATTGTGTTACCTGGGGGAAATTGCAGACTTTCTTGTGTTTTAGTCAGGATAATATTGATAATTATTTTAAGCTACAATTTTACAAAAATTATTTTTCTTTTCTTTCTTTCTTTTTTTTTTTTTTTTTTTTTTTTTGGAGACGGAGTCTCACTCTGTTGACCAGGCTGGAGTGCAGTGGCACCATCTCAGCTCACTGCAACCTCCGCCTCCCAGGTTCAAGTGATCCTTTTGCCTCAACCTCCTGAGTAGCTGGGACTACAGATGCATGCCACCACGCCTGGCTAATTTTTGTATTTTTAGTAGAGACCAGGTTTCACCATATTGGCCAGGCTGGTCTCAAACTCCTAACCTCGTGATCCACCCTCCGCAGCCTGTCAAAGTGCTTGGATAACAGGCATGAGCCACTGCGCCTGGCCTAAAAGTTATTTTTCATATTCAGTCACTCATCTAACCCCTCACAACAGTACAAATGAAAAATATAACTCTTTTTGAAAGTCCTTTATGTTCTTTAGATGAAAAATCTAATTATGTATATCTTAGCCTATGTTATAGTCATTAAGATCAGTGTTTGCAAAAAAAAAAAAAAAAAACCTGAAATATCTATATGTTTAAACAGCTTTATATAATTTAGGGAACTTTTTTTTTCAAATTAAGTGATAAATTTATCTTTATCTTAGAAATCACACATTTCTGAAATTGCCAGAGTGGTTTACTGGCATGGTTTGTGACTATAGAAGGATCCAAATTATAAACTCATCTTAATCAGTTTTATCCAACTAGTCACTCCAACACTCTGTAAACAAGCAACTATTTCAATGCTCTCTAATCGTGCTCTACTTCATCAAAGGTTTGCCTTTCATTACCTGGTTAACTCTCCTATTTTAACCAACAGGGAGATCAGTTCACTGTTCATTATTAATTATTTGCTTTTTCAGAAAATCAGGCATGTGTGTCTGCTTCATTGCTCCATCAATTATTTTGGATAAATCCTAATGCCATAATTTTAAACTTAAAGTCCAGATACCTAAGATACTCATTTACTGTAGTAGCCTTGAAAACTTAGCAAATATTAATGATTGTGTAAAAATATAAATTGTGTGATTATTTGTGAATTCATATCAAATGTCAAACATACTTTTAGTGACAAAATGCACTTTTATATAACTTGTAACATATATATATATACTTTGAAATGATGTCACTTCCATTTGACTGTCAGAGGTCAGAATACTGCTTTTTAACATTATAATGCTTATAAAATTCTAAAATATTCAATAGTTGCAGAATCTACTGGCTGAATTATAGCAGAAAGTTTTGAACATTCCTCAGAGTATTATTGATTTTAATTTTTCAGAAGAAATTACAACTATAAAAACCACTTTCTCATTATTTGTTTTAGACCTCAAACTTTTATACATCTAACTTTCCATTTCTGACAAGTTTTTTACTGTCATTGGAGAGGAATCAAGAAGTTATGATATTTTCTATACTTCTAATAGAAATTGATGTGAAACCTGTTAAATTGTTATGTCTCATATAGATAACATTATCATTTTTGTTTATCTCCATGATTATTCTTATAGAAATATTACCATGGAAAATTAACTATAACAGTGGCATGAAATTGTTACTTGTTAATGTTTAAATAGGCAGGGGAAACATCACATTTATATAACAATTATTCTTGCTGCCATAAATATGTATGAGAAGAAAACAATTCACTTAATAACAGATCAATATAATAAAGATTAAATTAATTTTCATAGAGCATATAGAAAATATTTATAGATTCCATTTTGATTGCCAGTCCTTTCTACAAACATATCTAGGTTGACCAATTGTTCTAGTTCAGTACCTTTGTTAAGGCTGCAATTCTCTGAGCCAGTTCAGCCTCTACTTCAGGCAATGTTTCAGCCTTTCTCATGGTCTGCTGCAACTTTTGTTCAGCTAGCTCAAGACGTTCTTGTAACTGTCTGTTTTTCTCTTCCATCTGAAATGGGAATGGGAGCAGAGACACTTAAGGAGTCAGAGGTTGAATAGGAAACACCAGACACCAGGGGATTTGCACCTTAGCCATGATTCTAGATTTAAAATTAGTCACTACCACACCTAAATGTGCAACGTGTTGATTGTTGTCCTTGTTTTCATATATTGCTTATCCATTTTCCTTCACAAAATGCAGCACATTAAAAAAACGAAAAGGCTCTTACCATTGGCAGCAAAAAGGAAAGAAATTACTCATGAGTATAAATTTGAACAAAGGGAAAATAGCTCAGTACTAAGACATCAGATAGATCATCATAGCAAAATACTGAAAATCATGGTATTTAGACTGGAGTGGGAAAGGTAATGTAGCATTATGATCCAGGCTCTAGAGATAAGGTTGGCAAACATTTTCTGTAACGGGCCAGATAGTAAAAATTTTACGTCTCATGTATCATATGGCCTGAATCCCAAATACTCAACTGTGCTGTAGCATAAAAACAATAATAGACAATGATCAAAGGATTGGGCATGGCTGTGTTCCAATAAGACTTTATTTACAAGAGCATGCAAACAACCAGCTTTGGCTCATGGCTATAGTTTGTCTATTTCTACTATAGAGCCCAATAAACTTAGAATTCCACTATATTGGTTCTCATATTTAGTATATGTATGAGCTTGGGAAAGTGTGACTGTCTCTGAACTATAGTGTCTTCAGTATAATAACTACCTACTTCATAGGTGGTGGTTAGAATTAAGTGAGGTAATACATGAAAACTGTTTAGCACAATTTCTTGTTCATGCCTAAATGAAAATAATAGTCATTATTTGTATTATTAAGATAAATAACTTATCTTTCTAGAAAGCAAATTTCAAACTAAAAATCATATTTGTTTCAGTATAGAATTTTACATTTTAGAGAATGGTTAATCAAACATCTGTCAAGAAATAGCCTGATTTATTTACTCCATGTTTTGCAAGAATGATGAGAATGAATGGACCAGAACAAAACCAAGACAGAGATACTGAACCTGCCGTAGGATAGCTTCTTTATTTGCTAACTCATTTTCTAGTTTATCATTCATGTCATGTATGGAGGTAGATTCTCTCTGAGCACTGAGGTAACGCTTTTCAAGGGTTGTAATTCTTTCTTCCATATCTTCTTTTTGTGCCATGGCCTACAATTAAAATAATTTATTAAAAAAAAGCAAATCAGATTTTCAGATTGTTTAATTATTGTCATATTACTTAAAATAGAAACATAAAAATTACTCCATTCTTGAAGTAAATACTCATTCCTTTCTTTTCATTGAAAGGACTGTGAGATTTTAGGTGCATTTTCCCAACTTAGCTGTCAGAATTATTTTTATATCTTCGGTTAACCAAAAGCTTTCTACTATCTAAGAATGCAGTGGATTAGTTTTTGAAATCATCTACTGTAGAATTGGCCTTCTTGTAAGACAAGTGGCAGATAAATTAGTTCATTATGCAGTAAAATTAAGTACAATTATGAGTAGAGTTGCAACTCAGAAAATTGTTAAAATGGTGGCTGCAGTTTCAAATTGTAAAGCAATCTTCAAATAGACAACAAATACCATTCATATTCTTACCTTTACATATAAGAAAGAGGAACTCTGTTGTTAAAAAGCAGGAGGAAAAAATATCACATTTGGATCTTATTTACAAAAAATTTACCAATTGACTTAGAAACTTAACGATTTACCTAGTTATATACTGTTTCAATTACATGAGTTTAGAGAAGTCAATGAACACACAAATATAGGAAAACATCAAGTGCAAGGGGAGAAAATCATGACGTTAATAATATTTTAAACAGTAATTTTTAAATAATCAAATTTATAGATAGTAATAGGGAGATGATTTTACCTTACTAACAGCTTACATGGAAATTTATTGGTAGTTAGATAACCTACTTTATTGACAATATGTTGAGAGAAAATCAAGTGCAGAAGTGAGGCTCATTGGCCTGGAATGGTTTCCTGAGAATGTGGGAAGCTTCTTTGTATAAAAATTCTGCAATGGAGGAAACAGTGATAGTTTCCATATGTTATTATCCAGATTCATTTCATCACTTATTCCTAACCAGTGCCTTTGTCAGTCTCCTACGGGGTCCAGAGCCAGTCCTGCCACATATAATAATTGGATAAGCAGACAGCCTTTCTTTCAATCTTCTTTCTTCTTTTTTTGAGATGATAACTCTAATGGAAGTATAGGTAGAATAAAAAGCAAAATAAGGAATAAAATAAGTAATATCCTAATCTAATATAACAAAACATAAATTTTGTTTAAATAAAGAGAGAAAATACCAGAAGTAGTAAATAAATGTGTTGAAATTAAAAATCTCAGGGACATGAGATGAAAACTTGAAATGAGAGGCTGTTTGTATTTGTATGTGTATCATCTTTATATGTGCCATTATTTGACTTAGAACATTTATGTGTATATATATGTGTGTGTGTGTGTGTGTGTGTATGTGTGTGTGTGTGTGTATAAATTAAAATTAATTCAAAAGTAATAGATCAGCTGGATGTGGTGGCTCATGCCTGTAATCCCAGCACTTTGAAAGGCTGAGGTAGGCAGATCACTTGAGGTCAGGAGTTCAAGACCAGCCTGCCTGACCAACATGGTGAAACCCCATCTCTACTTAAAATACAAAAATCTTAGCTGGTTATTGTGGCACGTGCCTGTAATCCCAGCTACTCAGAGAGGCTGAGGCATGAGAATTGCTTGAACCTGGGAGGCAGAGGTTGTAGTGGACCAAGATCGCACCACTGCACTCCAGCCTGGGCGACAGGGCAAGACTTCATTTCAAAAAAAAGTAATAGATCTACCATGAGACTCATCATGTTGTCCCTAGAATTCTGCCCATCACAAATCAGCTCTCTCTCTCATATTTTCTGTCTTTTATTCTCCTTACTTTTACTCCACCCTGCTTCCTGAGACATATTTCTAAATGCTAGTCCAATCATATTGCTTATTGGTTTCAATACATTTACTTCTTCCCCTCCATCTGCAGGGTAAAATCTGAGCTACAAATCCTGGGATAAAAAAGTGGTTTTGTGACCTGATAATACCTTACTTCTGAGTACTGGGGATAATAATGACCCCCAAAAATTCATGTCCATTTTAACCTGTGAATGTGACCTTATGTTCGAATCAGATTTTATTGACATCATCAAGTTAAGATGAGGTCATATAGGATTAGAATAGGCCATAAATCCAATGACTGGTACTTTTATAAGGAGGGTGTTTGGGGACACAGAGATATATGTGGAAGAAGGCAGGCAGGCAGGCAGAGACTGGAGTTATATTGCTACCAGCCAAGAATGTCAATGATTGCCAGTAACCATTAGAAACTAGAAGGGGTGAAGAAGAAATCTCACTAGAGCCTTCAGAGATAATATGACCCTGCTGAAACACTGATTTCAGACTTAAAGCCTCTAAGACAATGAGTGACTAAATTACGGTTTTTTTAAGCCATCCAGTCTGTGGCAATTTGTTGCGGCAGCCCTTCAAAACAAATCCACTCTGTGACTTTGTGTCTACCTGGAATGTGTTTTGTCTCCTTTGTCTAGCTCAATCCTACTGACCATCAAGACCTAGTTAAAAGCTACTTGGTTAATTATGTTGATACTAAAGTGTAAACATAAGAAATTAATCTATGAATTCAGCAAAAATTAGCCAGAATAATTTTTAAGAAATATTATATGCACACCTCTAGATTTTAGGCATCCCAGATAACACCTACTATTTAAAAAACTACTTATTTTCACTTTTGACTTTTTCTGTTTTACATATTTTTTATCTCAGTGATGGTAGAATTTTTATCTTAGAGGTTCCTTTCAGAGTGCTTAAGATTGTATTCTGTCAGCTTCGTTTTCAACAGAACTCTGGGAAAATTTTGTGGCTTGAAGAGAAAAGTCTAAAGCTAATCTGCATATATAAACTTCTTACTAAATTTTAACAGCAATAAAATCAATAAAAGGCCTACACATATTTCTCAAGAACATGAGCATTGAAGTAGTACTTACTTGCTCCAAATGCTGGTTTGGGACACTTATTAACTCTGTTATAAGGGGTCAATGTTGCTCGCCTATTCTGTGCTTCACCTTCTTCATATATTGTGTGGGTTGAGATTTTAATATGCATCACATAACATTGTTGGTAAGAATTAGAAAGTGCTTTGTATGGTGTCGCATGTAGAAAACATCCTCAATAAATAATAGCTTCTTAAAGTTATTAATCACTATTATTTCCACAATTAGATGATCTCACCCTATGACATACATTACATGCAGGGATTTTTGTATTTTGTAATTTTGGTACTGCATTTTTGATTCAGTGATTCATGTGGGAGATTCAATTTTTAACTGCAGGCTGTGTTGCCAAAAATGAACTGGATTTACAAGTCAGAGAAATAGTTTTTCCCTCTATCACTTGAAAATTCTAAAAAAAGAAGCTTTTCTAGTCCCTAAAACTTGCTACCAAAAAAAAGAAAGAAAGAAAACAAAATAAAGTTGCAATGATCTCTTGAAGTTTATATATATAAATTGGATTTTTTTACATCTAATAAATATAACTCTCTGGTAACTTAGATCTATTAAAGTTAAAAATATAACTACATGTTTCAGATAATAGAAAAGCCAACACTGATATTAATTTAATTCATTTAATCACATAGTGAAATCCTGAATAAATGTTAATAGGAAGTTGGAAAGATAGGATGGTTTTATTCACAAAATATTCCACTGAAAATTTTAGTTATTTGCACAGCTATGTATTTAATGATGTATCATTATCCATATACAATTAATAAACCTCTTAATTAAAAACTGGAGAGATAAGCTACTTTTATAAGATTGCCTATTTTTCTAATATGTGTACTGTGTCTAGCTTTAATTCAACTCACCTACTCTTCATAGGCCAAAATCAATTTAAGGAGTTTTGTTTGATGACAAAATGTAAAATGAAAGTAAATTTTGGGTAGATTTCTTTTTTGATGCAGGAAAATTACATTCTGAAGCCATCAGTGGAACATATTTATAAATTAGGTTGGTTCAAAAATAATTGCAGTTTTTGTCATTCAAAATAATAGTTCATTTTAGATACCTTAGAATGTCCTCACATACAAAGCAAAATACCTTTCAATTTTCATTTTATGTTATTTTATTTCCTAATTTTTCCTTAATTATTGCAACAAACATTTATTACCTGTAAAATTTATAAATAATACTATGCTAGAAATGCTATAGGAGTACCAAGAAAAAGGAGCTTCTTTTTTTTTTCTACTAAGAAACTTGCAATCTGCGTCTCACACCTGTAATCGCAGACCATTGGGAGAATGAGGTGGGAGGATCTCTTGAACCCAGAAATTTGAGGCCAGCATGAGAAACCTAGTGGGACCCTGTCTCTACAAAAACTACAAAAATTTTCCAGACATCCTGATGTGTGCCTGTAGTCTTAGCTGCTCCAAAGGCTGAGATGAGAGGATTGTTTGAACCTAGGAGATCGAGGTTGCAGTGAGCTGAAAACACTATTGCACTCCAGCTTGGGCAACAGAGAAAGACTCTATCTCTAAAATAAATAAATAAATAAATAAAAATTTAAAAAGAATAATTAAGAAAAGAAAAAGAATCTTGCAATCCAATTGACCCTGTGTGACCACAGCACAGAAAAATATTATTCAGGAAAATGAAAGCTTTAAGTGTTAAGTAATTTGTTAAGTATGTGATTTTCACATCTTCTTGCTTATTGGAAAAAATGACCAAAATATTGATTAGAGGACAGTTATATTGTAGCTGCATTTTTATGATAGTTGCTATCACTGAATAAATTATTACACTGTGCTGATTTTGGAAGCAGTTCATAGTGGAAGAAGCACAGGTTTTGAAGCCATGCTGATCTTGTTTCTCTTCGGTGCAGGTGGGGACGGAACTGCACAGGCCTTTGGCAAGTTACTTTACCTCACTGAACCTTATCGTTTTCATCTGAGAAAAATGGAGATAATAATTAGTATTTCCCATTTTTGTCAATTGTGAGGAATTAGAGAAATTCTATGTAATACACCTATAATAGTTTTCACATGTGACTGGTCCTTAAACAGTCCTTCACAAACCAGGGGCCTGTGTCTTGAGACCTGAATATTTCAGAAGCAGTTTATTTAGCTTTCACAGTTGTGTGTGTGTGTGTGTGTGTGTGTGTGTGTGTGTCTGTGTGTGTGTGTATGTGCATGTGTGCAAAAAAAAAGGTGATGCATACAGTAATGCAGGCGGAATACAGGCCCTTTCACAGGTCTCATCAACGCCATCACTTCCTACTGTCTTGCACCTGGCACTTAACACTTTTCCATTGCCAGCCTGGCTCTGAAAACATTTGTGTTCACAACCACCCTTCAAAGATGGATAACCAGAGATATTCCTTTCTCATGAAACTGTTCTAAAACATAAATATGTAGAAATAATGGGGCTGATAATAATAGTTGTATTTAAAAATAATTCCATGTGAAAGGAGAATGTTATTACCATTAGAATGGATTCCCAATAAAAGTACACCTGGCATCAGAGGAGTGACATTTTCCATCTGACTGGGTGTTTTGTCACTTACATTCAGAGCCTGTTAGTATCAAGGAGTTATTTTTAAATGGGCAGTAAGAAAATGGGAATTGGATCCTCGGCCTTACCTCTAAGTGATGCTGGACTAGATAAGCATTAATAGAGCAGTGAGTACTAAAATGAAAGGAAATCAGCTAAATCTCCAGAACCAAGAGAATGAAGACAGAGAGAATGAGCAACAGATGAAGAAGTGAGCCTGGTGATTTGATAGCTAGATATCCTTGTGATTCCTTAACAGTAAACAGAAGAGGGGTTAAACTGCCTTTACTTTATGAATTCTCTGAATTTGAATTGTGGGGAGGAGAGAAGAAGAGAGATGCATCCATGAACTATTAATTCATAAAAGTTGTATCATTATCTGTGCTACAGTGGAGCAGTTTACCACTTCATGGTTCACCTATCTTTTTGTTTTGTTTTGCTGATAGGCATTGTCTTAGTACATATTCTAATATCACTCATACCTTCTGATATTTACTTATAAATATCTATTCTTTCAGCAAAGATTTTTTGAGTGTCTATGATACAATCAATAGTTGTGTAGGTACTCTGAAGACAGCAGTGAACAAAACAAGGACAAAAAATCCTACCCTTATAGATCTTTACAAATAGTTGGGGAGGGAGGCATATGATAAACAAGTTTATCAGTTAAATATATATTTTGTCAGATGACAGAAGTCATGTGGGATGTTTATTTAATCAAAAGAAGAAAGAGAGTGTATATGTGTAAACACCAACGTCTGGGGACATTTCACTTAGCAAATGATATTGAGCAAAGTCAGAGGGAAAATAAAATGCAACAAAACAGGTCTGGCTTAAGAGGTCACTCCAGTTGAGCAGTGTGTGTTAAGATGAGATAGTAGATGGTCTCTAAGAGGTCAGGAAGGTCATAGTAGAGAGACTGTATATGGCTTTTAGACCACTGTAAGGGCTTTGATATTACTATAAGTAAAATAGGTAGTCATTAAAAGTCATTTAAGAAGAAAAGTGATGTGAACTGACTTACAGGCAGGCTGCCCAAGCTGCTGTGTTGAGCATAGATTGAGGTGAGCTGAAGGCATGAGCAGGAAGGCCAGGCAACAGACTATTGAAATAATCCAGTGAGAGATAGTGATTGTGTAGGAAAATAAAAAGCCATGAAAATTCTAAGAAGAGGTCCGAATATGAATAGTTTGAAATTGCAGATAACAGGATTTACTGCTGAATCAAACTGAGTGGGTGAAAGGAAAGATCTTAAGGATATCACCAATTCGGTACACAGAATAGGGCCAACTTGGTGAAGAACTAGCAAATTATATACAAAAGATATTTTAAAAAGGTAAAAAGTATATTATTTAAAAGAATATGTAAAAATGAAAAAGGCAAAGAGTCAGAAAATACAATTCCCACAAATATAAATAATTTTCTTTTTATTTGTGAGTGAAAAGTTGAAAAAGTTAAAAGACTCTAAACATTGTACTTGAGCAGGTACAATGATTTGACAGTGTTACAAATCAAACATCTCCTAGTATCTTTTGCAGTACTTAAAGTACTGTCTCTTTTCACTGGATCTTAGCCAAGAGACTGAGAAGTGATTTAAGCACTCATTTTTTTTAAGTATAAAAAGGAAATTTAAGTCTAACAGGAATGTAATATGTAGACAAAGAAAGGTTTTGTTATATATATATATATATATGTGTGTGTGTGTGTGTGTGTGTGTGTGTGTGTGTGTGTGTATACATGTATATTCACAGATGTACATTCACATTCATAAACATAAAACCAAAATAAGCAATGAAACAATTTAAAATATTTTTTTAGTATTCCAGCTGCTAAGAGTATAGCAATTCATGACACATACCATATTTAGGATTATTTAAAATTAAAACTTAGGTTTAAAAGATTGTATTAACAGCTTCAGAATGTCTTTTTATATCAGAGACTTGATACCACACATTTCTTTCCATATATATTTAAAGCTTCATAAAATAAACTATTTTTGCCTTATCAAACAAGTTTCATAATTAATATAATGCATGCAAAAGTAAAAGTATGGCCTTTTGAGAAGTAAAAAGTATATGGTCATTAAGGGAAATTACGGAAACAGCACCTCAGAAGCAGAATTCAGAAATCAAAGACTGAAAGTGACATGAATCACTTACCTCCCTAATGTCCCTTTGATACTTGGTGTTCATTTCTTCTGTTTTAATGAGATCCTTTCTTGCTGTCTCTGCTTCCTGTTCCACCTCTCCCACCCGGGAAGAAAGGGCTGCTAAACGTTCTTTCATCTGGGCCATTTCATAGTTTTGCTTTTCAAGTAATTCTTGTAGTTCAACTATTTGACTAGTGTCATCAGTTGAGTCTATAGAACCATTGGACAAACGCTGTGGGAATAGAAAAAAAATGGCACTAAAGAATTCTCATCTTTAAAATTTAAAACGAACTTAAATAAATGAAACTGACACTGCTATCACACTGAGAAATAAGAACTTCTGAAAAGAACTAGTTTTGCCGAAAAACTAAGTTTCTGAGAAAACTGTTAACTAACATTAAAATATGAAGGTAGATCAGTAATTTTCAAACAGTTTAATAGATATATTTGAACTGAAAACTATACTACTCTCTATATGTATATAAAACATAGCATAAAACACTGATTCATCTATCCTAAACATTTAAGTATCAGCTACTATTTTATCAATTAGATATATAATTTACTATCAATTTACAATATTATATTGATATAACACCACATGTCATTTTTAATTAATAGGTAAGAACCTATAAAATGTGCAATGTTAAAATTTTTGTGCAAGATTCTTTGTAAATTTTTAAGTTTTATTTTCAGTGATGCCCAGAAAAAGAACTTACCAAATATTTTTTGTTAAAGATTATTCCTGTTGTGAATCTGACCTAGCTGAAACAAACATACAGTATAGAAAAGTCTTAATTTCTATATTACTATTAACATAAAAATCATGTGGCCAGCACGGTGGCTCACACTTGCAATCCTGGTACTTTAGGGGGCCTAGGCGGGCAGATCACAAGGCCAGGAGATCGAGACCAGCCTGGCTAACACAGTGAAACCCTGTCTCTACTAAAAATATGAAAAATTAGCCAGGCATGGTGGCATGGCCTCTAGTCCCAGCTACTCGGGAGGCAAAGGCAGGAGAATCACTTGAACCCGGGAGGCAGAGGTTGCAGTGAGCTGAGATCGTGCCACTATCCTCCAACCTCGTGACAAAGCAAGACTCTGTCTCAAAAAATAAAATAAAGTGTGTGCACAGAACTCACAGGAAGGAGGCTGGAAAGCATTAAATATTTTGAGAGCTGATTTTTCTACTTTCTGGAAGGACTGCCTAGAAACCAGAGGTTTCCAAAAGTATGTCTTCAGAAGTATGCCCTACACCTAAAGTCTAAAATATATAAACAATCCAAACAACTCAATGGGAAGAAAACAAATCCCCAGACTAACAGGCAAGAGATCTGAATAAACATTTCTCAAAAGAAGACATACAAATAACCAGCGGATATATGAAAAAATGCCCAATATCACAATGCATCAGGGAAATACAAATTAAAGCCACAATGAGATATCACTTAATATCTGTTAGAATGGCTATCAGCAAAAATGAGTAAGTGTTGGTAAGAGATTAAGAATGTGGGAAAAGGGAACCCTTGTATACTACTGATAAAAATGTAAATTAGTATAGCCACTATTGAAAAAAAATGAGAGTTCCTCAAAAAATTAAAATTATCATATGGTCCAGAAATCTCACTTCTGGGTATATAACCAAAGGAATTGAAATCAGTGTGTTGAAAAGATATCTGCACTTCCATGTTCAATGCAGAATTATTTACAATAGCCAAAATACAAATCAGCCTAAGTGTCTATCAATGGATGAATGGGTAAAAATAAATGTGGTATACATACATATTGAAATACCATTCAGCTGCTAAAAACAAGGAAATTCTGTCATTTGTGACAAATGGATGAACCTGGAAGACACTACGCTAAGTGAAATAAGCCAGGCACAGAAAGACAAATACTTCTTGACCTCGATTATCTGTAGAATCTAAAAGAGTCAAACTCATAGAAATTGATAGTAGAATGGTGGTTGCCAGAGGCTGGAAAAGAGGAAGGCTGTGATGAGTAAATGGGAGATATTAGTCAAAGAGTAAAACGTTTCAGTTATACTTTAAGAATTACAGTCCATTACATAGCATGATGACTATAGTTAATAAAAATACATTGATAGAAGAGATTTTAAGTGTTCTCACCACAAAAATGATAAGTAGGTGAGTGACGGATATATTAATTGTTTGAATCATTCTACATTGTATACATATATCAAAACATTACATTGTGTCCCATGAAATATACAACTATTATTTGTCAGTTAAAAATTAAGAGGCCAGGTACTGTGGCTCACTCTTTTAATCCCAGTGCTTTGGGAGGCAGAGGCAGGAGACTGCTTGAGGCCAGGAATTTGAGACCAGCCTGGGTGACATAGTAATACCTCATCTCTAGAAAAAAATTAAAAAAAAAAAAAAAAATCATTAGGGTGCGGTGGCATACACACGTAGTCCTAGATGCTCAAGAGGCTGAGGCAAAAGGATGGCTTGATTCCAGGAGTTTGAGGCTGTAGTGAGCCACGATCATGTCACAGCACTCCAGCATGAGCAACAGAACCATATGGCGGAAGGAAGGAAGGAAGGAAGGAAGGAAGGAAGGAAGGAAGGCAGGCAGGAAGGCAGGCGGGCAGGCGGGCAGGCGGGCAGGCGGGCAGGCGGGCAGGCGGGAAGGAGGGAGGGAGGGAAGGAGGGAAGGCAGGCAGGAAGGCAGGAAGGCAGGAAGGCAGGAAGGCAGGAAGGCAGGAAGGGGCTACATGTGGTGGCTTGCTCTTGTAATCCCAGTGCTTTGTGAGGCTGGGGTGGGAGGATCACTTGAGGCCAGGAGTTTGAGACCTGCCTGGGCAACATGGGGAGACCCCATCTCTAAAAAAAAGAAAAAACAGAAAAATTAGCCAGGTGCAGTCGTGTACGCCTATAGTCTCGGCAACTAGGGAGGCAGAGGTGGGAGGATTGCTTGAGCCTGGGAGGTCAGGCTGCAGTGAGCCATGATAATACTATGGCACTCTAGCATTCCAGCCTGAGTGACAGAGTGAGACTCTGACAAAAGAAAAAACAAAGTATGCTCCACAGCCTAGCTACTTTGGAGTTTTATAGTGAGGATAATGCAGCAATTTGAGAGAAACAACTAAGAGAAAAAGAATGTAAGAAGAAACAGGAAAGTACAGAGAAAATATAACGGAAGTACGGTCATTTCTGCTCATGTTTTAAGCACTTGTTTAAAAGCATGAATTTGTTTCAACATGATAGATATATTAGGAAACAATTTCAATGTAATGTAAATTGTGTGTGTCTGTGTGGGTGCGCGCGTGCACGTAGCTGCATTTTAATATGCAATTTTCTTCCTAAGCAGCACTGGCTAAATACAGAAAACTACACATGGCTGAAGGAAAAACAAGCCACATAGGAACACTTAGAATGCATCCATTCCTCAAATATCTAATACTGACCTCAGTCCGCCATATACGTTAAAAATTTGCCCATCTGCACCTGTGTTACAACTTCCTGTTGATTTCAGAAACCGTTTCTTCTACCATTTCACAATAAAGTAAAGCCTTCAAGTTTTCTAACACTCACTTCCACAAGCCAACTTCAGCTCTTTTTCAGGGTTAAAAAAATACTTATCACTATATTTATGCAATTTCCAAACATTTAACGTGTTAAAACTGTTACCATTTTTATTCGTTTTTTTTACCTTTATTTTAATGTGACACTGATAAAGTTTTTAGTGTTGTGCCATAAACCTCATTTCCCCCATAAGCCCGTGTTTTTTATTGCACAATATGCATAGCTCATGACTTTTAGGAATTCAAATGACATACAGCACATTGGGCTACAGAAGAATGGGAAGAACAGAAAGCATCATGAAAGCAGTGTGAGAAAGGTAAAACACAGAGAAAGGAAATGCAGACAAATGGCAAGAAGTACTGATAAGTCCAATAGCTTAATACAATGTGAGAGTGTGGAGAAATAGCTGAGTGAATCAAAATTAAAAGAGCGGAGAAAGATAGAGACAATTGTCTTTTTAAAGTTGACTAGAGGAATTTCCCAATGTGAGGAGGTAGCAGTTCTATTAAATCTTATACTTGTCTAGTTACTTGTAGCTTGTATACAGAGTTTGAAGATATTTAAAATTATGGCAAACCCCTGCAAAATCATATCTGTTATCTCAAATTTGGAAATAACTGGCTGGCAATTGATTCTACCCTTCTTCCCTAGTCCAGATCTTAGATGCTGCCTAATGATTATAAACTGGCCTTTCTGAGTTCAATGTACAGATAGCTGTGTAATGTAGAAGTTCACAATTCCATTCCTCTAGGAGCAATTCCTAGAGAAATGCTCAGCTCTGATCCTTCAACCAGCAACATCCCCACCAGAAAGGAGAAGAGAGACTATAGAGGGGGATGTGATCAATGAATGGTAGTAGGAACTCCAGCATTCCTACATATTCGTAATATCACTTACCACTTTTGTTAAATAGAGTTTGGTACCCACAATACAGAAGTTCTATGTTCAGATATGGGATGATATCTTCAAAGGATTAAGTCTGTAGATTCAACTTGTATCTTAAGAGATAATTTAGTAACCAACAGTGACTCCTTGGCAATAATGTTTAATACTATAAATAAAACTATAATGCAATCATACTAAATAATTCAAAAACACTTCTTAAAAATAGGAGAAACTATTGTATTCTTGGGGTAAGCAAATATAACTTGATATGTTAATACAATGAAAAAACATTACTGAGCTCTCCAAAATGCATGAATCGCAAAAAAATGATGCTGAGAAACAGAAGCTAGATACAAAAGAGTACGTAATGTGTGATTCAATTAATATGAAATTCTAGAAAAGACCATTCAAATCTATAATGCTAGGAAAGCAGATTGGTTGTTGCCTGGGCTAAGAGGTGGAATGGGGGAGGTGGAGTTGACTTCAAGGGAGCATTAGAGTACTTTTAAGGGTTATGAGGATGTTCTTTATCTTGATTCAGGTGCTTACGGAGGCATATATATTTATCCAAATTGACAGAATTGTGCACTTAAATTGCATGTTCATTGTACAGTAATAAATTTGCTTTTTAAAAATACAAAAACCATGAAAAATAAATTTTTATTTTGAAAAATGTTTTATAGAATTAAAAAATCATATTTAAGGTTTTAGAGTTCTAAAGAATTTTGGAGAAATTGAGACTCATGTAATCACATAGAGTTGATCTGAATTAAAAGGCAGAACTTTTATTCCCAGTTCAGTTAATTTAGTTAATTTACCCTTTACCATACTGCCTCTGATAGGAACATATAAATCAACAGGATAAATTATACATGCTTCATAGTATAGGCAGGTACCAAGCATCCACACACCATATACATATGTGCATACATATATATGTATATAATATTGACAAACATTTTTTCAGTGCAAATGAATATTTATTTTCTAATTAGAAAAATGTTTGTTCCAATTCTGTGCACCTGCAGTCCATTAAATCTTGTTAATGCATTTAACAAGAAAATTGCATATTTTTAAATGGGCTCCAGATAAGAGAAATTTAACTAACTATAGATAGTAATCAGGCAATGAAAATAAAACATTTTTAAATGTTAACTTTTTAAATTACATTAAGCAGTAAATGTTCACTGCATAGTCTTTATGTTACATTGTTGGGATTGTCCATGAGAAGATTTTTAAACTCTCAATTTTTATTCTGTCATGTTTATGAAACTTTTATTTGTAGAAAATATATAATATTAATTTTTATCACTAAATATATTGTATGGTAAGCTTACTGTATGTCTTAATAATATCAAAGTAGAAAGGTATATTAAAACTGTGATTTATATCTTATAAAAAGAATATCTTGTTTTTGTTCCAAACCATCATTACCTTGACATGTCTTAAAAATAAATTGTGGAACTTTAAATGACAAATGGCAATATTAAAAGTCAGTACTTATTTTAAGCAGCATTATTGAGATATAATTTACATGCTATAAAATGCACCCTTTAAATATGCAAAGTTAAATAGAGTTTAGTATAATTACAAGGTGTGCAAATATCAACATAAGTTAATCTCACATTTTTTCACCCCTAGTGGAAATCTCATACTTATTAGCAGTCACTCACACACCTCTAGCCCCAGACAATCACTAACTACATTCTGTCATACAAATTTGTTGCTCTGAACCTTTCACATAAATGGAGTCGCTGAACATGTGTTCTTTCATGACTAGTTTTATGCACTGAGCATGGTGTTTTTGAGTTTTATTCAAGTACTCTAGCATGTTATCCATACATCATTTCTATTATTGCTGAATAGTATTCCATCATGGGGATATACTACATGCTGTTTATATATTCATCAGTTGATAGACATTAAAGTTGTACCCACCTTTTGGCTACTATAAATAATTGTCATAAACTTTTGTATAAAAGTCTTTATGTGGACAAATGTTTTTGGAAAAATAGGTTCCTAGGAGTAGAATTGCTGGACCGTATGGTAATTCTATCTTTAACATGTTGAGGAACTGTTTTCCAAAGTGGTTGCACCATTTTATATTCCTACCAACAATGTATGGAGAGTTCTAATTTTCCACATCTTCACCAAAACTTATTATTATAAGTCTTTTTAGCTATTCTAGTGAGTGCAAAGTGATATTTCCTTGTGGTTTGAATTTGCATTTCCTAATGACTAATGACGTTGGATGTCGTTTCAGGTACTTATCCATTTGTATATATTATTTGGAGAAATGTCTATTCAAATGATCGGCCTTCATATTAATTGGATTTACATATATTTTTATTGTTGATTTATATGAATTTTTGACATATATTTTTACCCAAGTATTTTGTCAAACATATGGCTTGCAAATACTTTCTATTCTGTAGGTTATCTTTTCCTTTCTTTCATGATGGTGTTGTTTGAATTTCAAAAGATTTTAAGAAAATCCAATTTATCTTTTTTTTATGGCTTGTGCTTTGGGTGTCATTTCTAAAAAATCAGTTTACAACACAAGGTCATAAAGATTTTCAATTTGTTAAAACAGTAAAAAGTATATATTTGAAATTATTATCAAACGCAATAAAGACTCGCATGTTAAAATTTAAAATATATAAATTTTTACTCATTCATAAATATTTATTGAACACTTTGTGTCAGATGGAAGATAATTAAATTTTAGAATTTTTTTAAAGGTGATAATACATTTTTGACATCAAGGCAATTCTATCAAGCAGAGAAGTAATATACAAATAAGCAAGTATATGCATTGCAATTAAGTATTATCATAAATTTTTATTTTGCTTCATATTTATCTTGTGAGAGCAGAGAATATCTGTAATATTCTTTGAGTTGAGTCTTAAAAGATGAGTAATTATATTTCAAGTAAGGGAAGGGAGAGGAGTACTTATTCTAGGAACAAAAAATAACACGAGCAAAGGGAGGGAGGGGGACACTCCCTGCAGAATAATTGTGAATAATAATTCCCTCTGAATAATTATCCTGTATTCAGAGCAGAAAATATGTGCTATAAGGAAATGGTAAGATATGAGACTTGAAAGGGAAGGCCAGCATAGATTATGATGGCCTTTGTTTTTCCATACTGAATAAACTGTGGGTACCACATAGAATGACAGAGAGCTGTCAAAGGTGTTTGAACAGAGAAGTAACATGTAAAACTCTGCAGGTAAGCTGTAACTCTCTCATCATAAACCTGGTAATTCAGATAAACCCTTTCCTATCTGTAATGGACAATTTTTGTTTGTTCAATATCCATTTTTCTTTTTCCCCCTTTTTCACAGCTAGAGTTGCCAGATGAAATAGAGAATGTACGCTTAGATTCCAATTTTCAATAAACAATAAAAAAACTCAAGCATAAAGATGTCACATGCAGTATTTGGGTCAAGCTTCCACTAGGGGAATTGATTATACAAAGAAAGCATTGAGCTAAAACCTGCAATACAAGCATAAATCATGCAGTTATCTGGCAAAGGAAACAGAAAGATCAAAGACAAAGAGACACAAGTGGGTTTTGGATTTTCAGGGAGACCAGTGTTGCTAGAATCGACTGGACTAAATAAAGCAAGAGGGTGGGAGTCGATATAGATGGAAATAAGATGTGGGTTCTTGAGATCATTTTAAGACTGGCTTTTACTCAAGGTGTTATGAGAACTATAGGAAGATGTTGAGCAGAGGAGTGGCATGATTTCACTTACATTTTCAATGGATTCTCGGTCCTCTTATAAAAGTCAGGACAAACAATGAATTTAAGAAAATAAATTAAGAGGTGAAAGATTATGCTGGCTTAGACCAGGGTAATAGAACCAAAGGTTATAAAATGGGTCATATTCTTTGAATGGATTAAATGTGATATGTGACAAAAAGCATAGACTCAAGGATGACTGCAAGATTTGTACAATTAGAAAGATGCAGTTATTTTTTGAGAAGATAAGATTTATAAGAAAAGCAGATTTGTGAGGATGGGGCAAAATCATGGACTGGGTTTTGAAAACAAAGTTTAAAAGGACTTATTAGATGTCAAAGTAAATGTGTCAGGCAGGAAACCGTATGAGCTCACAGTAAAGAGTAGCGAGTACATGGTTGTTTTCTGCAAGCAGTTATAACATTGGATGAGATCATCTGTGGAGTGAAGTAGGGGGTCATCAAAGATGACTAAGAATATCTTTTTAGAACTCTCTTCTGTTGTTACCTTATCAGAGAGGTCTTTCACCCCTGTCATATTATATATTTACAAAATATGTTTGTTGTCTATCTCATCTACCAAAATATATATTCATAAAATTTCTATCTCTATTGAAAGTTTAAATTTTAACCTATATATTCTTGTACACTCAACTGAAGCAATACAATTTTCATACTTGGCTGTCAAATAGACTTTCCAAACTCAATATGTTTAAAACATGTGTTCAAAAAGTGTTTCTCCTCCAAATTTGTTTTGCCTTAATTCATTCTCAACTCAATTAGTGAGAACTCCATGTTTTCACTTTCTCCAAAAGTGGCTGACTCATCATGAGTTCACCCTTTTCCTCCCATCTTTTATACAATCTATTAGAAAAACTCTGTCATGACCTCCCCCATTGTTACTCTACTCTCCTTTGAATTACTGTTATAACCTTGTAACTCATACTTTGTTTCTAACCTTGTTTCTTATTTTCATTCTAATAGCAGTCAGACTGGTAAAAGAATGAAAATAATTCTTATACCATGGTGATTCTGTTACACTGTAGTTAAATCAATATTCCCAAGATAAATTTTAATAATTATCAGAAATATAAAACATAGAAATGCCCCACATAACAGCATGAAATAAACATGTTAATGATTGATAGAGAAAAACACTTATCTGTCAAATTCTTAAATGATCTGTACAGTTTGAACATGTGTATTTATTATTTTCTTTAGAGAAACCCATCAACTGAAAGCTTTCAAATGTTTTTATTTTATCACTTCTAAAATAACACTAGAGTGGACCTATCTTCCCGGATCACTAAGTAGTCCTTTTAGATGTGTAAATATAAGTCAAGTAGGCTCCCACATCCCAAAGAAGAATATTTAATAGAATCCTGAAAAAAAGTGCCTCTTATACTATGTCTTGATATCCATTGAAGATAGACTGGATAAGGAAAATGTGGCATACATGCACCACGGAATACTGTGCAGCCATAAAAAATGATGAGTTCATGTCCTTTGCAGGAACACAGATGAAGCTGGAAGCCATCATTCTCAGCAAACAAACAAGAACAGAAAAACAAACATTGCATGTTCTCACTCATAAGTGAGTGTTGAACAATGAGAACCCATGGACATAGGGAGGGGAACATCATACACTGGGGTCTGTTTGGGGTTGGGAAACTAGGGGAGGGATAGCAGGAGGAGGGAGACCTGGGGAGGGATAACATTAGGAGAAATACCTAATGTAGATGACGGGAGAATGGAACCAGCAAACCACCAAGGCATGTGTATACATATGAAAGAAACCTGCATGTTCTGCACATGTACCCCAAAACTTAAAGTGTAATAAAAAAAAAAAAAAACGAGAGGGGAGGAGGAAGATATCAACATAATCACCAGGAAATTTCAGGAAGGAGAGGAAAAAAACAGATTGCTCCCCTTTCAATTGTGAAGTTCAATATTTTTCTAAATTCTTTGGTAGACTAAGACAATTGACTGGATCACAAGGAGTTCCAGCAGTCCACAAGGAGAACTTACCATGAGGGAAGGAAGGGTATGAACTTGAACTAGGGTCCAACACCCGGTGGTGGTTCTGGCATGGAATCTGGAAGACCCTCCTGGCTCAGTCATCTTGAATTTGGGAACATGGGTATAAACCTAAACTTCAACTGGTAAAACTTGGAGAATAGAAAATTCTTCCTGAAAAAGCACCTCCATAGAGGTTTTCACTACTGCTGGTGGAACCTCCGAACTAGGCCATTTACTGGCATAGGATAGTTTCATTCATTCATTCATTATACTTTAAGTTCCGGGGTACATGTACAGATCATGCAGATTGTTACATAGGTATACATGTGCCATGGTAGTGGTTTGCTGCATCCATCACCTGTCATCTACATTAGGTATTTCTCCTAATGCTATCCCTCCCCTATCTCCCCATCCCCTGCTATTCTTCCCCTAGTCCCTCAACCCCCAGGCCCCAGTGTGTGATGTTCCCCTCCCTGTGTCCATGTGTTCTTTGTTCAACACCCACTTATGAGTGAGGACATGCAGTGTTTGGTTTTCTGCTCTTGTGTCAGTTTGTTGAGAATGATGGTTTCCAATTTCATCCATGTCCCTGCAAAGGACACGAACTCATTCTTTTTTATGGCTGCATAGTTTTCCATGGGGTAAATGTACCACATTTTCTTTATCCAGTCTATCATTTATGGGCATTTGGGTTGGTTCCAAGTCTTTGCTATTGTGAATGGTGCCACAATAAATATACATGTATATGCATCTTTATAATAGAATGATTTATAATCCTTTGGGTATATACCCAGTAATGGGATTGCTGGAAAAAATGGTATTTCTATCTAGTTCCTTGAGGAATTGCCACACTGTCTTCCACAATGGTTAATTTATACTTCATCAACTGCCTAAAAGTGTTCCTATTTCCTCACATCCTCTCCAGCATCTGTTGTCTACTAATTTTTTAATGATTGCCATTCTAACGGGCATGAGGTGGTATCTTAATGTGGTTTTGATTTGCATTTCTTTAATGACCAGTGATGATGAGCTATTTTTCATATGTTTGGTGGCTGCATAAATGTCTTATTTTGAAAAATGTCTGTTCATATCCTTTGCCCACTTTTTGATGGGGTTGTTTGGATAGCTTCATTTGGCCTCTATGTCAGTGGGTTATTGCAATGGTGCATAAATGGCATTTGATTTTGAGGGAATATTTGTTTTAAAAGTGATACTTTGAGGACTGGAAATATGCAATAGTAGTTTTTAAAAAACTTACTTGTTACCTTATCACATTTTCCAGTTATTTTTTCATTAATTGAAAAAAAAAAAAAAAGATTCCTTTTGATCTGATCAAGTTTTGAGTTTTTAGATAGCTGAATCAGAGCAACAGTGGCCCCAAGAGGCTGCTACCCGACTTACTGTTATTCAGGTCACTTGGGCTCTCCTGTATTTTAGATAGCCAAAAGAGACTTTTAGCTTACCTATATTATATATAACTTACCTATATTCAGGTCATAAAAATTATATATGTAAAGGATTGGTGGTAGAAATAATACAAACTAATCAAGTAGAAGAAAGTTTAATCTCTTTTCTATTTTAAAAAATTTCATTTCTGTCAGAGAAGCATGCATAAAATTAAAATTTTAAAAAATCAAATTGTTTATCCCTAGGAAAAGAAAAATGGTTCCAAAAGAATATCTGCCATCATTCTCAGCAAACTAACACAGGAACAGAAAACCAAATGCCGCATGTTCTCACTTGTAAGTGGGAGTTGAACAATGAGAACACATGGACACAGGGAGGGGAACATTACACATTGGGGGCTGTCAGGGGGCAGGGGGAGGGAGAACATTAGGACAAATACCTAATGCATGCAGGGCTTAAAAACTAGATGACAGGTTGATAGGTGCAGCAAACCACTTTGGCACATATATATCTATGGAACAAACCTGCATGTTCTGCACTTATGTCCCAGAATTTAAAGTTCAAAAAAAAAAAAATTTGTCAATGAAATCCACTATTTTTGAAATATGAGTACATCATATTCTGATAAAACCTCTTAGCAAATCTCTAAAAGAAATTCCAGATCTGATAAAAGGTATCTAACCAGTTACTATGATAAGCATCACATTAATGAATAGCATTGTTATTAAAGTATATACTTTTACAAGCTTTATAAGTTTTAGACAATAATAAATGAAAATTGAAAAGGAAGAGAAGAGAAAATTAAATCCTCCCAAATTGCTTAATTACTAAGAAAATACCAAGAGTACAGCAAACTCTTAAAAATAACAGGTTTGCAAGTTTGCTGGAATCTATATCAATGTTGGAAAATCAGTAGCATCTTTATGTACCAGTATTCATTTATTAGGAAAAACATAAGGAGAAAACAATCACAGTGACTATAAATGCCTGAAAGTAAATCTAATCATCTATAAGGTCTCTATGGGAAAAATTAAACCATTTTAAGAAGAACATAAAGTAATACATAAATAAATGAGACATAAGCCATATGTATACATGTTAAAACAGTATGCAATAGAGGCAATATCCTCCCCAAGTTAATTTATTAATTTATGCAATTCCGATGAAAATGTTATTGGGGCACAGAAAACGATTCCCCCAAATATGACTTTAGCTTGCTGAGTGCTTTGAAAATTGAAAAACCTCAAAAATAATCCCTGGAACCAAGATCTCTCTCTGTCCTTCCTCTCCTCCCTTTCTCTTTCTCTCTCTTTCTCTGGAATTTCCTTATCTGACTAAAAACACTTGTTTCCACAAGAAATGTAATTGTCTTAAGATTCCCCTCTTTAATCATCTTGTCAACTAACCTATTACCCACTAGAAAAGAGAAGAAATTGGGAGTCCTCATACCAAGACAGATTTATCATCTGTTCTTCAGAGGGCAGCTCCCAGAAATTACCCAGGGGACTTATTCATCAGGAATAAAACAAGGATTCTAACTTTTGTGGAGGATATTCTCTAACTAGGATGGCAGACAATACATTACCAATATTATAAATAAAATAAAGTATATAAACACATACTGTGCTATAATATATTACTATGTTAGAATATGTTATGACATTTGAACAAAGGCTGGATGGAAGTGAGGAAGGTAGCTATGTATCTGGAGGAAATGCATTCCAGACAAAGGAAAGAGCAAATCAAGTCAACAGGAGGTCATTGTGGCTGGGGTGGATTTGGAAATGCAGTCAGAAGATAAAGACAGTGAGATTATGTAGCATCTTGTGCAAGTGGAAAGCAGTTGCAGTTTTGAGCAGATGACTGACGTGTTCAGATATATGTTTTAAAACATCACTCATATCAAAATAACACATGAACCCTATAAATGTGTATAATTAGTATGTATCCACAGACATTTTTTAAAAAATGAAAACAAACAAATATTACTCTGATTAGACTGTAGATGGCCCATGGGAGAAGCAGAGAGACCTCATAAAAAGTGATTGATTACAATAATTCAGCTGAGAGATGACAGTGGTTCAGAACAGAGTAAACAATGGATGTGGTGGGATTCCAGATATATTTTGAAGGAAGAACAAATCAAATTTCTTTATAGTTGGATGGGAGGTGTGAGAGATAGAGAGGATGTGAGGGTAATGCCAAATTATTTAGCTTAAACAACTGGAAACGTAAAATTTTCATCATGTAAGCTGGAAATGATGGAGCAAGTTTTGTAAGGGGGATATCAAATAGGTAAGTTTTGATATTTTAAATGTGCAATGTCTTTTAGATATACAAGTGGAGATGTTCAATTGTGGCTGGATATATGTGTTTGGTTGTAGGGTCTGAACTAGAGGTAAAGATTTATAAATTACTAGCATATGGATCAGATGATATTGATTGAAATCATGGAAAGAGTATAAGTAGAAAAGATGTGGAGGGCTGAGCCCTGGGGTGCTCCAATATTAAGAAGTCAGAGGAAGGAAAAAAGATGGAGACATAGCCACTGGTAAGGTAAGAGAAAAACAGTGTAGTTTCCTGTAATGCAAGAGAAGAAAGTGTATGAAGGAAGAAAACAATTAACTATGTCATATACTGCTGAGACATCAACTATAGCAAGGGCTGAGAGCTGGCCACTGTATTTAGCAATATAAATTTAGTGATAACTAGAGTAGGAGTGGTTTTTGTATAGTAGTGGGGCAATACCTTATTGAAATGGGTTTATAAAGGAATTTAAAATGTGGGTCCAAAAGATATATTTTTTTAAGTTGGGAAAACTTTACTATAGGAATACAGTAGACCAGGGGTGCCCAAACCCCAGGCCATGGACATGTATTGGTCTGTGGCCTGGTAGGGATCAGGATGCACAGTAGTAAGTTAAGGTAGGAGAAAGCTTCATCTGTATTTATAGCCTCTCCCTATCAATTGCACTACTGCCTGAGCTCTACTTCCTGTCAGATCAGTGGCAGCATTAGATTCACAAAGAAGTGCCAAATCTTTTGTGAACTGTGTATGTGAGGGATCCAGGTTGTGCACTCCTATAAGACTCTAAGGCCTCATGATCTGTGACTGTCTCCCATCACTGCCAGATGAGACTATCCGGTTGCAGGAAAACAAGGTCAGATCTCCCACTGATTTTACAATACAGTAAGTTGTATAATTATTTCATTATATATTTCAATGTAATAATAATAGATACAAAGTGGAAAATAAATGTAATGTGCTAGAATCATCCTGAAACCATTCCCTACCCCACTCCACCCTGAGTCGGTGGAAAAATAGTCTTTCACAAAACTGGTTCCTGGTGCCAATAAGTTTGGGGACCACTGGAGTAGACAAAAAAAATGATGGCAAAGAAAAGAGCAGTAAAAATTGCTTGGGAAATATACTTGATTAAATGATTGCTGAAGACATTACACACAGATATAACAAAGCTTTCTTTGACAAGGCATTTTTGAAATTTTGGTTAGCCTATGCTCAATCTAATAAACTCTTTCATCCTCTTAGAAACATGGACAGGTTTAAGACTTTGCTTAAAGTAAATAATCTTATATTTTGAAATCCGTTAAATCAGGTAGTTTTTATGCTGCCTCTTCTTTCCATAGTTCACTTTTAATCTTTTACCTGTTTATCTCAGATCCTCTTGTTCATATGCTATATGACTTTGAGTCATTGATGCTTGCCCTACAAACCTCACAGGGCTGTTATTACAGAGATCAAACAAAACAACTCATGTAAAGTTTATATTTCTTATTCTTAAAGACCTGTAGCCCCTTTGTTAATGAGGTTTCGAGACAAGTTTGAAGAATGAGTTGCCTAACTTTAAAGGTCAAGCACCAGCATTCCTTAATTCCATATTAAGGCATATCCTATAGAACATTCATTTGGCATGTGCAACGTCCCTGTGGATAAAGAGCATCTCTGGAAACACTACATACTGTATTTCTTTCTTGAGCCTTGGCAATATTAAGAATTAAAATATGAATACCACAGTACCACTTAAAAATTGTACAGAACAATATTTCCTAATCTACTTCTCCTGGGAATTTCATTTTTGGAGGGAGTGGTTCCCATGAGACACCGATTAAATTACTGAGGAACTTGTGTTTCATGAGAAATGCCAAGATAGATAAATTCTATCAAAGTGAAAAATAAAAACCAGGTCAACTGAGGAACTTCTGAATGACAAACTTAAAAATTCTCCTGGTCTGGCTTAACAGATCAGACAAAACAAAACAGAGGAAAAATAATTTGTTCTTGTGTACATTACCAGAAGACTACAGATTTCTTGGCAGAAAATTGACCCTCAAATTATGTCACTATGATAAAGGTAAATGAACAAATTTCCAGTCAGCCAGTCTTTTAAAGTCTTTGGAAATATCCTTCTTCAGAAAAAAAAAAAAATGTTTATTCTGAGTCCCTCAAATCCTGGCTCATATAAACAATACTTCTTACTGAAAACAGAGGAGTCAATTTCACTTCATCTTTCCATCTAATAAGGTCTTAGTTAACACACAATCACCCAGTCACTGCACTCAGATTTGTTTTGAGCCTAATGAGTTCCCACACATTAGAAAATTTTTATTTTTGCCATTGCATATAGAAGATCTCTGACCTTTGTTTTCCCTGACCTTTTTTTATGTGCTTCCTCTCCAACTCAGCTTCTAGAAAACTAATTTAAGATAACTTCATGTATATGAGGATAAGCCATGGAACAGCCTAACTCTAAATCTTTTGTTCCTTTTCTAGCCAATCATTGACCTCTGGGCCAGTCCAACCCATGTGTATAGTTAGACCTGTTCTTTCAAATTTGGCCAATTCATAAGCTTCATTCTGTTTGGGGTTTCATTGCTTGACAATTCAATTGAAGAATAAAGGAGAAACATGCAAGTTGTTTTATTAGGAATTAGAGTACAATATATAGGATCAATACACAGAAGAAAATACTCTGTGAGTGCAATCCAGTTGTATGTAAGCCCAATTATACTTATTTTTAAGAGAGGGAATCGATAATGCATAAAATGAGCTACAGTTGACAAGACCGAATCTTTGAAAGAACAGTTGTTGGCAGTAGTTAACATGAATTGAGGAACACATAAAAATGAAAAAAATATAATCAATATACCGAAGACATGTTTGTGGATGATGACTTTTAGTTAGAACTTACTGGGAATCATTAAAAGAATGGCATTTGTGATAAATGATGTTTATTGGTATTTTAAAATAGGATGATATATATTTATAAGTCAAACTTTTAATTGGTTAGCTGATAGAAAGATTTGCGTGAGATTCTGCAAATCCTCATACTATGATATCTCAATATTTCACACTAGCATGATGGAATGAAATTCTTTGTCTTCACTGAGGATCACATTGCTCATAGAGCTATACTGGCTTTTTCTAAGTACCTATTTTTGTCATTGATTGTTCATTCGAAGACAGCATTGCATTGCTAAAAGTCCACAAAACCCTTAATTTTGATAAAGGCACATCCCATTTTCAATTTTTACAACACTTTGGCTCAATATTCTTCATGAACAACAGTCTACAATGAGAATACTAGACAAATAATTATGAAATTTACTGATCTGAGGATTATTCTTGCCACTGATTCTTCATTTTGCTTTATGTACTTTTTGTCCATAATTATTCTATCTGACAAGAACTAAAAACATGCAAACAAAAATCTATTTCTGATTTTACATTTATTCAGCTTTCACATTTCCACATTACTGTTGCTTAAATTATTATGTTGCATTTTATTTTAATTTAAAGAACTGTCATGAATAAATGTCAGGTTTAGAGAAGAGAGAAGAATAAGAGCAACAACTTAAAAAAGGAAGCTTTAACTTAGTTCATTTAGTAATTAAGCTCAAAGTGGGAATGATAAGCAAAGAGGTCTGGGAGGCGAGAAGAGGCCAGCAAGCTTGGGAAGAACCTCATGTGACATGTCAAGGATGTGACTTATCTGTTGTATGGTCACTGAAAGGCCACCCAACTCCACTCTTCAATCTATAAAGAACTAGGTTCTCAGTCACTAATACATGAGATGTATAAAAATTCACTGCATATAGATAAATGTGACTATTGTTTTGTGAAAGTTTTACCATGTGGTTGACTCCTTGTACTTTTTCAGGTCTCAGTTCAAATCCCACCATCTTAAAAAGATCTCCTTCTTTAATGTCTTTACCACTGACCTTGTAGGGGTCTCTTGATCATATCTATGCCCTTTTATACTGTATATATTCATTTATTGCCTGTAACCTCAACTGTCTTGTTCATCATTATATTCCCACCACCTGGAACAGGGCCCATTTACTAGCACCTTTAATAAGGTTGCTACTAAATATTTATTTGATTGGAAACACAGTATTAATAAATAGAAAAAGCATTTATTGCTTGTACAGTATACAATATGCCTAAGATCATGAAATTCTTTGAATATAGTGTTTCTATTCTTACAACTCTGTAAGTTGGCAAGACTATTTTATCTGAAACTAAGACTCGGAGGTGTTAAAGGGTAAGGGTCAAATAGCTAGTAGTTGTCAGAGATGGGAACTTCAAAGAAATCGCTATTCCATATTGTCTCTCTGATACCCCTCAATGATGATTAATTAACCTTGTTTTTAAACTCTAATATTATTTTTGATACCACAATGTTTATCAAGTTTTATGATATTAATTTCGGCATGCTTATTTCTCAACGTAGATTCTTGTCAAATTTATTACAGACTATATCTTCTGAATCACTGCGATATCTAATATTCTACTGATTTGTATCAGTTAGCAAATATTTTCAGCTGAAAAAATAATTGGAAGTACAGTTTATACAAGCCATGAGCATTATCATCTCCTTTACAAGAGCGGCATGTTTAGTTTTGAAAATTCATAAATTCCATCTAGAAAGAAACAGGAAAAAAGTTATGGGAGCCTGGTTCTAAAACGGTGGAATTCAGTGTTCTGAAAATTTTTATTGTCCTGTGAATATTTATGTTCTTCCAAAACAATCAATTAAATTTAAGGCACAGAAATATTTAAACTCATTTCATTCAGTTAAGTGTATTTTTTCTTATTGTTTTCATTTAAAAATGCTGATAATTACCAGACTTTTCCATGAGTAATAAGGCCTGTTTCAGAGCGTGCTTTTATGAGACTATTTTTGTTAACTATTTTGTCACAGAGTTCTCAAACCACTGACATAAAACATTTCCTGTTGGCTAATAACCTACCCTGACTGTGTAATTTAAGTATAATAACAGCCCTAAACAAAGGATAATCCTTACGACTAGGATTTACAAATCACTTTCTTAGTTCTATTAGTATCTAACAATAGTTTTACATTTTTGTCCTGATCAACCACTTTTCAATTTACAATCTAATACTACCATCATCATTGATAATCTGCCAAAATAAGTATTCTCTTTTCTTTTGTTTGAATATAGCTTTTTAAAAGTTCTCAATAAAAAATTAAGTATTAGGCTTTAAATTACAATCCTTTGACAACATGTTGTTTTATGGCATTAATATACCTCAAATAATCTTGTCGTGGAAAATGATTTTAATAAAAAAAATGCTCTATAATAAATGTGTGTAATGGGAATATTTATATAAGGACAATGAAAATAATAATCTGGATACTGTTTTATGTTTTATCAAGAAATGTCAGGTAAAGAAATGTGGTATAGCTGAGCATGGTGACTCACACCTGTAATTCAGCACTTTGGGAGGCCGAGGTGGGTGGATCGCTTGAGCTCAGGAGTCCAAGACTAGCCTGGGCAACATGGTGAAACCCTGTCTCTAGAAAAAATAAGAGAATTAGCTAGGCGTGATGGCTTGCACCAGCATTCTTAGCTACTTGGAAGGCTCAGGTGGGAGGATTGCTTGAACCCAGGAGGCGGAGGTTTCAGTGAGGCAAAATCATGTCACTGTACTACAGCCTGGACTGTCTCAAAAATATGTAAATAAAAACAAAATAAATGTGGCAGAAATAAAACTTCTTATTACAACACTTTACTGGATCATGCTGAGACATCAATCACAGGATTAATATGAATTGAAACACAGTTTACATACATTTTTAATTTAGACTATATATAACATATAGTACATATTTTAGGTTCACATTAAAGGATATGAGCATGATATTAAAATAATATATCATTATTTAAAGCATTTAGAAATCACCCTTCTTGAAATTCAAGGATGCTAAAAAAAGAAATGAATACCAGTAACCATAATGTTTAAAAATCTTTAGTTACACCAATACAAGAAGTGAATGACTTAGCACTGGCATACAATTTCTTTTCTGCACTGGCTGAAATGCCTTCCCTAAGAATTGGAAGTCAAAGTTAAAGACAAGTGCTTTAGGTCACTAGTGACTCAAAATCCTCCATATGTGTACTTATATCTGTGAAGATCAGTAGAGACAAATATCAAATATGCATAAATCCTCATCCTAATTCTGTAACCAGCTTCTGAAAAATAATCTGACATAAACTGTCTTAACATTCTATAATGTCTGCATATTCAAATATTTAGAGGTTATATTGTTAGAGTAGGCAGTTAGGCAACCATCATGTGATGGTCAGGTGGTTGTTAAACTACCTCTCTAAAACACTAATTGGTTACAACCAGTGCCAGGGGAAGACCCTCTCTAATAAATAGAAAACACCTGGATCTGGTGATCAGCAGTTTCCAGATAAGATCTCAGGAGTTGGGCTAGTGGGCTTACGCATGCCCAACGAGAAGCAAAATAGCAGAGTTTAGCTGGTATATGAATAGAACATTCCTCTAAGAACACTCAACTAGTAAGGGAAAAATGCCGCAAGTGAGCATATATACAACTTCAGTAAACATGCTGTGCAGTAAATCAAGGGAGAAGTAAAGAACCCCAGAAGCATGCCAGTATATAAAACCCTGAGTCAGAGGTCAAATTGCATGCTTGAATCTCTCAAGTTGCCCATTTGACCCTTTTTTAACTGTATTTTATTTCCTGTTTTTTTCTGCCTTAAAACTTTCCTGCTCTAAAACTTGCCTTGGTCTCTCCGTATGCCTCATCCCCCTTGGTCAAATTCTGAGAAAGCAAGAATTGAGGTTGTTGCAGACCTGTATGGGTTTGCTGCTGCTAACATTATCTTGATGAAAGAATACTTGAAAAATATATATGTATGAGCATTCTCTGCCCTCCTCCTCCAGAAGAAGAATGCTTTAAGTATGAAATAATCTGTTCGAGGATAAACAAAATCTCAAGTCGTTCATGTCTACAAAAGGCATATTTTTTCATTTCTGGACTAGATTAGCATAAATATAGCATTATTAAAGAAAACGATAGAAAAGGCATTCTATGAAAAAGACTAGATGACCATAAAATCTATTTTTATAAACAACCAGCTGTGGTTCTATAATTCTCTGAGGAGAGGTATACTACTAATGACACCATTAAAATGAAAGAGCAGTATCAAATTACATGTTGGTTTCCCAAACTGAGTGCTGAGTGCAAATGCCTTATTAAACAGCTTGGTATATCTACGGAAGCCATATCAGCTTATTTAGTTGAAGGAAAGAGAAGCAATTTTATTCTAATCTCAGATACAGCTGATGAAATACGTCAAATTGTAGTTTATGTTTTATATTTAGCTTAAGATTTCTATAAAATACATGGATAAAAGCTAAATTCGTGGTCTTAAATGAAGATCCATTCATTTGTCAGCCACCAGAATTGAAGCTTTTTTCTGGAAATTCATCTGATTTGCTTACTTTCTTTTGCTTTTCTATTTGAAGGAAGAAACATAAGAAGTTCGTCTATTTTTTCTACTAGTGCTATGTATTTTAACGTCCAGTCACTCGATTCTTAATCATTAGGTTTTAGAAACTCTTGACATTTTCAATTACACCAATTTAGCTACCTGATTCATGTGGTCTTCATTTAGGAGCTTAACAATTCGAAGATATAACTTGTTACAGGCAAATGATTCTCCTGAGTTTCCAACGCAGGATGTGTGAATGCCTCTGTAATTTTCATCTGATTCTGGACCTACCAATAACTTACCTTCTTCCTCTTGTGTTGGAAAGAAGTATTCCAGCAAGAAACTTTCTGTCTCTTGCTAGTGGAGCAACAGAGTGCTAATTTCCTTTGTGTGGGCCTAAACCTCACCCAAAAGGAGAATCATTGCATTATTAAAAAAAATAGTCAAAGTCCTATGACTTCAAGTATCTGTTATGTAATCTCTCATTAACAAGAGTAACGCTGAGGCCTCAAACAATGCAAGAAAAATACTAATCAAAGTTTACCAACAATTTTTGCAGTCACAAACAACCAATTAGTCACCAATTGTATGTAATATCACTTACAATTCAAAAGTGTTGTTCTGTAAAGTAGTCCTGCATATATATGTACATATATATATATATATATGCCATATACATATACACACACAAATTTTGTATGTACTTTAAATACTTTATATATCTTATAAATTCAATTCTATTTAATTGAAATACTTTTAAGAGAATTAAGGGCAAGTAGAAAATTCAAAAATGCATATATGCATATACACAACATATATGCATATGTATATATTTAAGAGAATCAAACTGGGAACAATAAATGAGAAGGGAAATCATCATACACCTTGAACCTTTGACCAAAGAATCCAACATATACTAAAAAATGTTCATTATGTGTTTTTTATATTTCCTTTCAAATAATATAAGAAGTAAACATTTCCATGTAAGAGCATGTGGTGTGTGTCATACCTTCTCGTGGATTTTCTGGCCAGGTTCCATCCCTTCAAGATGTTCTGACTCTGTGGATCCCTCGCTTGATGCCATTTTTCTTTGTATATGAACATTTTGTTCACGCAAGGCAACAATCTGCAAAATAAAAGCACTATGCCTTTAAACTCTAAATAGAGCATAAAACAAAAAAAGAAAATGAATTTACTTCAATGTAGTTAAGAACTAATGAACAGTAACAAATAATCTGAAAGTGAACATTACATTTTACTGAATTACTACACAAAATATATTTTTAAATGTAGGCCAGCATTTTGATTAGAAAAATTCATAAAATTTCTACTAAAAAGAGGTTAAAGCACTGTGAAATTTACCTAAGAAAATATTTTCTAGTTGGAAATGTCTGTAAATTAATGATATATATGTATTCATGTATTGTTAATTCAGAAATTATTTTTAAAATTTATTTGTAGTATGTAATAAAAATGTTTCTTTGGTCTGTATTTGTAAAGTATATAAAAAACAAAGACTGAAGGTTAAAGACTAATTATGGGCATAATCATTCCTCCTACATTGATAGCCCATTTGCAATTTAATATAAGCAGATATATAGCTGGACTTAAAAATTATTTCGTAATGCTGTCATGAGCATGTGTTATTAAATTTATCTCATTATTTTAATGTCCATTATTTTAGTATTATAGTCCACATTTAATTTGCAAACACAAATTCAGAGAGCAGTTAATTCTTGTAAACTTGCAGCTCAATTTTAAAGACATAATTATTTCAACTAAAAAACAAATTTTGGGGTGGTTATAGCATAAGTGATCCTAGTAATATACAGAGTGAAAAACAGTATTCCAGTCTTTTTAAAATGGTGTTTTAAAATAAATTTGCTCTCTCTCTCTCTACATACATACATACATATATATATGTATCACTTTGAAAATATTTTACATTATATTAATGCTGTAACATTTATTTCATGGCATATTTTATTGTATTATCAACTCAGATATTTGTCAATATTAGTTCTTGGAGAAATAACTGTACATAGTATTTAATGCACAATAAGATCTGAATCATATTAAACTTATATGTGAAAATTACGAGACCAACATGTCACAAGACGAATAATCATTAACTAAAAAAAAAAGAAGGTAACAAGGGATTGGGTGTTTGCCCTGCTGCCTGACACTACTTCAATGCCATATCTTCCACTATGTGTTCATGAGATCAGTTGATCTTGCTATATGATCTCTGGCATTTGAGCAATTGCTATATGCTTTGGTAAGGGTATATGAAGAAGAACTAGGTATATGTTCTTCTCTCTCTTGTATAACTGTAATCACAAATAATTGGCTCCCTCACTCTCGTCCATTTACAATCTATTATCTACAAAGCAGCCAGATACATCTTTCAAATTTATATTGTGTAACCCCTCATCTTTCTAAAAAGCTAATGTTTGGCCAGGTTCAGTGGCTCATGCCTGTAATCCCAATACTTTGGGAGGCCAAGTCAGCTGGATCAGTTGAGGTCAGGAGTTCGTGGCCAGCCTGATCAACTGGTGAAACCTGTATCTACTAAAAATACAAAAAATAGCCAACATAGTGGCACGTGCCTGTAATCTCAGCTACTCAGGAGGCTGAGCCAGGAGAATCCCTTAAACCTGGGAGGTGGAGATTGTAGTGAGCTGAGATTGTGCCACTAGACTTCAGCCTGGGTGACAGAGTGAGACTCCATCTTAAAATTAAGTTAAATTTTAAAAAAAGCGAATGTTTTCCCAATTTATTTAGCTTAAATTGAAATTTCTTAACAAGGTCTATACTATTCTACATGATCCCCTTGCTTCAGCCACACTGGTCTCCTTTCCATCTCTCAAACATAACTGGCTCTTTCTTACACAGAACTTAGGAATTTGATGATCTTCCTGCCTAAAACATTATTCCTCAGCTACCACAGGGGGCATAATCCCAGCTTTCAAAACTCAGCTGAAATACAACTCCTCAGAGAGAATGTGTCTTGTCATCAAACACTTTTTACAATATATCCCTGTTTATTTTCTTGCATGTAGCGCTCATTAGAGTCAATTATTTTATTTCTCTGCTTCCTCATTTTGCTTATTTATTTAGCTAGCACAAGCCCTAATAATATCTCCTGAGAAAATAAATTTCAAAAGAATGCTTCATTAAAAACTGCATTTTCATATGAAGTAGCACATCAAATTATTATGTGCAGAGTATTTACTAAAAATGTGTTGAATTAAATAATAAATGGATATGGAAAAGCAAATAATCTAAACATAATTAATTCAAAAATAACAAAAGATAAAGATTTGGAGTGCATACGAAACCTCAGTAACATCCTTTTCTCATTAATCAATATGGAAATAGATTACATGAAAGGAATGACAAGAGAAAGAAAGTAGCTTCTGGAAATATCATTTTAATATTACACTCTTAACATGTTGCTTTTTGCATAAATATTATGTTACAATTGATAGATATTCAGATTTTATTATGAATTAAAATTTTTAAAATATTCAAGTATCATTTGTTGACATTCCACTAAGGCAACACCTATGACTGACAGACATGCTAATACAAAGTACCAGGACATTTAAAAATTATATGCTTTGTCTTCTATTATGAATCTACCCAGAAGTGAAGGGAGACATTGAAAAAAATATTTAAAGAAGAAATTTAACTCTCAGCTTACAGATTAGCTTATATTTGCTTAATAAACAGATAAATTTCAAATATGTCCTAGTACCTGAAATAAAGCAGGCCATCTATAAAAGTTTATTGAATGAATTAGCTAAAAGATGAATTAATGTCCTCATTAAAGAATAATCAAAAAATCAAATTCATTCAGAAAAAATGTACAAATATAATTGTGCCACTATGATTTTTAAAATTCTAAACTTCAAGTTTGATACAAAGTTTATACATGACAATTAATTCCAAAAAAGACATAATTTTCAACCACTAACATGCAACCTTTGTTTTGTAAAAATGAATCAAGTCTAAAAATGTTGGCTCTTGAAGCAGAAGAACGAATGTGACATATTTTATATTCTCAATCACTCTAACATGCTATTTTCCCCCAACAATAAATTATCCTGGGTAGTTGTGAAAGTAAAGCTTCAGCACCTAATTTAATTAAGGGTGTTAATAAGTGAATTATTTTTCACACTGGGGAAAGGAGGAAAATTAGTAGCTCTCTTTTAAAAATTCACCTTTCGGGGTTAAGGCTTTTCTTCAATCTGTTTTAAAGAGTGAAGAGGTTACCCAGAAATCACTGGAGCCTAAGGTAGCACAGACTTCTTTAGGAAATTCTCTAGCTGGTTTGAGAAGTGAAGACAAGAGATGGCTAGGGAACCAGCTCGGGACAGTAAATAGAATGAAAAGCAGATGATGATCTCAAAACATTCCCTAGCCTCTCATTGAGATGGAATATTGTCAAAGAAGGGGCCCAAGCAATTTGCCTCCAAGAAAACTAATGTAGGTCTGGATATCTCACTACTAAACAACACGACCTACTTGCTATGGTTTAAATGTTCCCGCCAAAACTTATGTTGAAATGTAATTGCCTTTGTGACGGTATTAAGAGGTGGGACCTTTAACAGGTTTTTAGGGCATGGGGACTCTGTCCTCATAAATGGATTAAGGTTGTTATCTCTGGAGTGGGTTATTTATCATTGGAGTGGGTTCCAGATAAAAAGATAGAGTTTGTCCCTCATTCTCTCTCTTTCTCATCTCACATGATTTTATACTCTGTCATCCTTCTACTATGGCATAAGGCATCTTAAATCTCATGCCAGATGCCAGTGTCATGCCTTGGACTTCCCAGCCTCCAGAACTTAAGAAATCAATTTATTTTCTTTAAAAATTACACAGTCTGTGATATTCTGTTATAGCAACACAAAACAGACTAAGACACTACTCCAAATAAGATTACATGTTGAGTAGGAGGAATCACTTATGTACAAGTCCTGTTGTTTACCCAATTCTTATATAACTGTACTGAAAAACCCACTATGTACAAGCACTGTGCTATACTATTTTTATCTGGAAAAGGGGTATGATTCATATTTAACAAATGATCAGATTAAGATAAAGACAGATTAATGAGGAGAACTGCTATGGTTTAAATATATGCCATCCTCCAGCCCCCAACATTTATATGTTGAAACCTAGGGCCCAATGTGATAGTATTGAGAGGTGAGGTCTTTAGGATATGATTACATCATGAAGGCTCTTCCCTAATAAATAGAATGAGTACTGATATAAAAGGCCTCAAGGGAACTAGCTAAGTAAGCCTTTTGCCATCCATCTTCTGCCATGTAGGACACAATGTTCAGGGTGCCATATTGGAAGTAGAGGGCAGTCCTTATCAGACACCAAGTCTGCTGATGCCTTGATATGGGACTTTCCTGCCCCCAGAACTGTGATAAACATATTTCTATTGTTTATAAATTATGCAGTCTCAGACATTTTGTCACAACAGCACAGATGTACTAAGAAGTAAGCGTCAAATAAAACGTAATTCCATATCCTCATACTTCCTACTCTGTAACATTGGCTCAAATGGCTTTGCTTTGATATGGTCTATTAAATCAGGAGAAGTTAATCATGGGCTGGGCGAGGAAGCATAAACATTTTATTTCCAAGGGCTGATATCCTCCCATGCCGGAATCCTTTGCACATTATTCAGATTAGACACCTCCCTGGACAGACTCATATATAGGCTAAGTTTTGTATATATTTTCAGTGAGTTAGCAACCCACTGATGGCTCATGGAACTCTGTTCAAGATAAGCATTTCACAGCTGGTTTTATTGTTCAATCATTATTTATCAAGTGTCTGTCGACATTTGCTTTTAGGTATACTTTCACATTTCTTTTGATAAGAACATCTTATATTTTCACTGGAGAATTTTCCTTTCTTATTCTAATCCCACAGAGACTGTCAATCAAAGAACCAAGAGCCCATGGCACATGGGTGGGCACAAGATCCAAGCCAGAGAAATCAGAATTTTATTCCTTTACATGTTTCTGGCTGAGCTTTGGGAAACGTTTTTCTCTATCTGCTAAGGAAGGTAAACTGATAGAATATGATTGGGGTCCTCTTTACCATTAATTCCTACTCATGCAGAAAATACATGGAAGAGATGAGGCCATAACTAATTGCTTCTGGTCCTGTTTCTAGGCATCCTTAAATCTTTCCTATCCTTGGCATTTTAGTAATATGAACCAAGCCCCAAATTTTCTTTTGTGCCCAAACTCATTTGGAATGGTTTTCTGTAACTTGCAACTAAAAGTGACCTTGTAAATGCAGCAGGAAACATGGAAGACAACACAGAGCATGCAATATCTAAGTGAGGATTTTGGAGAACAACTAAGAATTTACCAGACAGACAATGGTAGATGATTTTTTTTAGGTGAATAGAAGATCACAGGCATTTTGTGTTTCTAGTAATTTGTGTTCCTGGCACTGTAAGTTGTTTAATATTCTTGTGGCAAAAAGTACCTAGAAAAAGTTGGAAGAATGAAGAAGAACTAGCAGAGCAGAAGTGTTTCAACTAAGTCTCAGACATCTGTGTGCCTTTTCTCTCACTTATTGCTTTGTCTTGATATTTATTTGTTTTTTTCTGGTTGCTCATAGCTCATAACAGCCTGATCCATTCCTTCTAGGCACTCCCAAACACAGTGTATTTTCAAGCGAATCTTCTAAGTTTCATTCATATCTTTGCCTCTGTCAGGTTGATTTTGGCTCTGACAAGCTCTGACCCTACATAATAGACTACTGGTAGACTTGGTGGCTGGGCCTCCAGTCTGCAAAATTCCTTAGCCCTCTTTTTTTTTTTCTATCAGCTTGAACACTATCATGTCTTGCAATAGACCCTCTTCTAGCTTATTGCCTTTGAACAACTGTTTTTCATCACTATCCTGGAGAGATTCATTTATTTCAAAAATATGCATTCAGCACTGATGACATACCAGGCATTAGGGAAATACAATGTGGGAAAAAGGCAGAAATCTTTCCTAATGGAAACTGTATTCTCATTTGGAAAAATAAATTATAAACAAAAATAAGTAGAGCATAGTTTTAAATGGTGATAATAGAAAAGAAAATCAAACCAAGTAAGGGATGCTGTGAAGTATAATCTAATTACAAATTAGGTGATTTCTGAGTATGGACTTGAAGACAAGAGGGAACAAGCAATGTGGGTATCTGGGAGAAGAACATTCCAGAAAATGTAAGTAATTACTGGAAAAAGAAAATGTGGCACATATACACTATATAATACTATGCAGCCATAAAAAAGGATGAGTTCATGTTATTTGCAGGGACATGAATGAAGCTGGAAACCATCATTCTCAGAAAACTGACACAAGAACTGAAAACCAAACACTGCATGTTCTCACTCATAAGTAGGTGTTGAACAATGAGAACACATGGGACACAGGGAGGGGAACATCACATACCAGGGCCTGTTGGGGAACAGGGGGCGAGGGGAGGGATAGCAGGGGAGTAGGAGTTAGGGGAGGGATAGCATTAGTAGAAATACCTAATGTAGATGTCGGGGTGATGGATGCAGCAAACCACCATGGCACGTGTATGCCTATGTAACAAACCTACACATTCTGCACATGCACCCCAGAATTTAAAGTATAATAATAAAAAAATCAAAAACAAATATTGAGATTTATGAAAATACTTTTGGGAGTTCCTTAAATGATGTAAAATGTCCTTTGTAAAAGAGAGCTAAAAAATCAGTGCAAGGTGAGACTCTGAAAACTTAAGGAAACATGTTATCATGAAGAAAGTGTGATTTGGGAGAAAAAAAGGCAAATATTTTTATATTCCCAAATTTTAGGATTTCTCAAAGGTTTAACAAATAATATATTTATTCAACAAATATTCATTTGATCACTGTTCTAAGTATCAAACACTCCTGGGAAAAAATGCAGACAGTTTCCTTTTCTTGTGGAGATTACATTCTAGTTAAGGAGGAAAAGAAAAAAAAGGAAAAGGAAGCAGTAAGACTGCAACAGCAAATAGCAATTATTTATTGAGCTCTAGTAATGTGCCAGAAACTGTGCTAAGCACATTATATAAATTTGCCTCCTTTCACAAACTTTGCATCTATGTTATCCTTTCTTTCCAGGTTTGAGATTTCTTGAAAACAGACGCTGAGACTATTACTTTTAATGGCAAAAACCACAATTGCTTTTGTACCAATCTAACAGTAACCAGGTACAAGTAGTTTGAGAGGTGATTCCTGAAGTATAATATTTCTTAAATATGCTTGAAAGGCTGAGGATGAGTCCTGGCCCATGTAATTGTTGTGGGTTGTAAGATCTTAACCTCAAGTTCAGGTTCTTCTTATTTCAAATGGAGGGATAATAATGTCTACCTTATATTGTATTTGCTCTGCAAAATGCTTAGTCAAATTTAATGTACATTAAACACTTGTTATGTAATGATAATGACAATAATAAACTGACTTTGACAATAATGAATTGACTTCCACTTGCCACTTTAGTTTGATCTTTCTGTTTATATTGCTTGATCTAGCTTACTGAAAGGCTTGCATCCCACACATAAAAAGTTCTGCCTTGGCTGTGAGTTTTTATGTTCACCTGAGTTATCTTTCCTCCTCGTTAACGGCCTCTTAGTCACCCAGTCTTTTAAGTATTTCAGATGAATTCTGGGACCATATCTTCCCAAGGAGTTACATAATTCCTTAGTATTCTCCAGTAACTCATGTCATGCAAATTATTACTCTATCACAACTGGATGTTAGTTTTCTTACCAACCATTTTGACACACTGCCTTGAGACTAGAAACTGTATCTGATTCATTATTTACTCCCAGTTTTTAGGACATTGGCTGACAAACAGGAGGCACTCTAGAAGTATCTGTAGAATGTCAAATAATGACAGACTATATAAATGGAAAAAAAAAGTCTATGAGGAGTTGGAAAAATTGAACAGAAACGTACACAGGATTTATATATGAAGAAGAAAATTAGTTATCTACATAGAGGTCTATATGAACTTGAAGGCCTTCCAAATGTTCATATTATAGGATCCAGGGTTAAAAAGGATTCCTGGAAGAGCTCATTGGGGAAATAAAAGACTGGGAAATACTGCAATGGCTTAAAGGACTGCTCTAGAGTGAGTAGGCAGATAAAGTAGAAATCATAAGCAACTGTAAAGGAGCGTAGAAGCTGGATCATGGAAGGGCGGTTTAATGAAAGTCATTAAGAGATGTTTTATAAATTCAAATTAATAGCCAATTTCATGCCTTAAAATATATTATTAAAACATATTCGCAAGTATATTGCAGCTTAGGTAATATGACTTACATGCTTTGAGGCACATTGTTTACGTGCTTTAGATTTAGGAGGAATCGGTGTTTGTGGACAGAAAAATGGAATTCTAAAAGTATCTAAGAAACTAATTTCTGCCAAGAGAATTATCTAATGAAAAAAGAAAAGGAGTGTAAATTAATTTAGTTTTCACTTCACTTTCCTTTGTCTTTCTGAAATATTAACATACATGAAGAAATGGGAGTTGAGAAATTAAATTTCTAATTAAGAACTTTTAGCAATAATAATATCTATGTCTTGAACATATGCCCCATGTAGTATAAAGCAATTTACATATATTATCTCAGTTAATCTTTCCAATAACCTTGTAAATTGGGTATTTTTATTTTTATTTTACAAATGAGAAAACTGGTATAGAGTAAATATGTAATATACTTGAAGTCATACAGAAAAAGACAAAACAGAGAGATTTCTGATTCACGTCTGATTCCTTCAAAACATTTAAAAAATACTATGCTATAATGCCTTTTGGTAATCAATGAAATTAGTCATTGATACACAATCCAAATATTTATCAAGGCCAGGACTACAAGTCTGTGGTCTGATGGCAGGGGATTTTTCTGCCCTGAGCTGGCAAACAATTTAGAAGATGTTTTCAAAAACATTTAAGAGATGTCTTCATTTATTCCCAGAAATAAAAAAGTCTTGGTTTTTACCTTATCATTTTTTTTATTTATAACTCTTATATAGCATAGGCATATAAATTTATCCTGAAAAAATTTAGCTTACTTTTAAAAATAAAATACATCTACATAAAATCTTTCATGCTATTTCTACAGGGATTTTCATTCTTATGTTTTTAAATTAATATTTGTCTTTACTTATTTAACAACTTCCAGTTAGTGCCCACATCTAATTAACAAAGATTATTTTCATCTATTTTTATCCCAAATTCAATTAACAATTCCAAGGGTGACACTTACCGAAGTCTCACTACACCAACACATAATTTGCTTCTACACAGATGCTTATTCTAATTCCAGCTGAATTCCATGCTTAGATTACAATGAAGTTGCAACATACACACACAAACAATAACGAAGAAACTAGTAAAGCAGTAGAGATTTACAATTTACAGTTAATTAACTCTTCAGTCACAATAGTTTGCATTTGTGTTGCTATATATTAACTGGGAAAACATAAAGGTTGAAACACTTGTTCGAACTGAAGCATGTTAAAACCCATGGAGAGCAACTTCATGTAGTCTGTGCAGTTTGATCAGCTTGCATATAACTTCAATTTAAATGGTTTTCATTAAGCATGGGCAGATTTGGAAGGCTTGTGAAACTGAACTGCTCCAGTGAATAATCAGATTGTTTTGAGATGGGAATCAGAGATTTGCATTATTAGAATATATCTTGGTTCAGGTAAAAGAAGTTTAATAATTTAATGAATAAATTCATTTATCCTAATGAATGACAGAGTAGATTTGAGGTGAGAGCAACAGTTTCACTTTCTGGTTATTTCGAATTTTTACTATATGCAATACTTTAGTCAACTAATAATTATTGGATGAATAAAAATACATTTCTTTATTTTTAAATTTGCTATCCCAAATTTGGCTGACTAGTACTCACAATTCCTATACAGATCAATTAACTAAGTGCTAAAATTTAAATCCACCATTACCAGTAAGTTTATGGTGACCTTTTAATTGAAAATACATCATATGAAAAGTACATCAATTTGGCTATTTCCAAATTTTACATCTAAACTGGTTTTGTTTATATCTAAATACACATGGGATTCAAGTTCAGCTAGTTTCTAATGATTAAAAAATCCTCTTAAAATTAATATTTAAAGATTTTTTGAAAACCTTTCTAGAACAATAATTGGAATGCAAAACTGTTGTTTTTAGTTTTAAGTTTAAAACAGAACAATTCCAATAGCCAAAAAAAAAAAAAAAAAGAAATTCAAATATATGCTTATGTAGAATGTTTTGTTTTTGTTTTTGCAGGTGCTTATGCTATTTTAACTTAGAATTTAGATTTTCAACAATAGCAACTTCACAATAGCTATACTTTGTCATTGTTATTAATATGTAATTCTAATGAAATACAACTTTGTACTAACATATCTCTTCTATTTATTTAATCAGTATTTCAGTCAATACATTTTCCGATGCTTGATAATGCTTTATTTTCATTTATTTTGACCATCTATATAGTTCCCTAATAATTAATACCAAAAGCAATGGAAACAAAAGCCAAAATAGACAAATGGGATCTAATTAAACTTAACAGCTTCTGTACAGCAAAAGAAACTATCATTGAAGCAAACTGACAACCAACAGAATGGGAAAAAATTTTTGCAATCTACCCATCAGACAAAGGGCTGATATTCAGAATCAATAAGGAAGTTAACAGATTTATAAGAAAAAAAACAACCCATCAAAAAGTGGGTGAGGGTTATGAATAGACACTTATCAAAAGAAGACATTTATGCAGCCAACAAACACATGAAAAAAAGGTCATCATCACTGATCATTAGAGAAATGCAAATTAAAACCACACTGAGATACCATCTCATGCCAGTTAGAATGGCAATCATTAAAAAAATCAGGAGACAATAGATGCTGGAGAGGATTTGGAGAAATAGGAACACTTTTACATTGTTAGTGGGGTGTAAATTAGTTAACCATTGTGGAAGACAGTGTGGTGATTCCTCAAGGATATAGAACTAGAAATATCATTTGATCCAGCAATTCCATTACTGGATATATACCCAAAGGATTATAAAGGCATATGAACACTTATGTTTATTGTGGCACTGTTTACAATAGCAAAGACTTGGAACCAACCCAAATGCCTATCAATGATAGACTGGATAAAGAAAAGGTGGCACATATACACCATGGAATACTATGCAGCCATAAAAAGGGATGAGTTCATGTCCTTTGCAGGGACAAGGAAGAAGCTGAAAATCATCATCCTCAGCAAACTGACACAAGAACAGAAAACCAAACACTGCATGTTCTCACTCATAAGTGGGTGTTGAACAATGAGGACACAGGGACAAAAGGAGGGGAACATCACACAACAGGGCCTGTCGAGGGGTGGGGGGGCTAGGGGAGGGATAGCAGGGGGTAGGGAGATTGGGGAGGGATAACATTAGGAGAAATATCTAATGTAGATGATGGGAGGATGAATGCAGCAAACCCCCATGGCATGTGTATACCTGTGTAACAAACCTGCATGATCTGTACATGTACCCCAGAGCATATAGTATAATAATAAAAATAAAAATAAAATACTGGCATCTTCATTAGAGGCATGTAAAAGGCTACAGAAAATACAAAACAACTTAAGTTGGCCATAAGAATTAGTGGACATTGTTAAGGTATAAGACTGCTATTTTACTAGGTTAGCAACTACGAGTGGCATGATATGGAAGAATGGTAATAAAAACAGCAGAGGAAGCTGTTAATACAGGAAAGTGAAAGAATTAATCCAGAGTATGAAAGCAAACACGTTTCTAAACAGATTTTCCAAAGTGTCAGTGGTAGGACAACATATTCGTAACCACTTATACTTATCACTGCATGAAAGCAAGACTCAATTTAAACAAGGAAGGGTAGAAACTATTCATTAAGGTAAACAACACCGAGAAGGCACTACCAAGTGTAAAGCAACTGCAATAATTCAGTGTCGAGTACTGAGGGTATTGGCAGCAATTGAGTTAAAAATTTTGAATTTCATGAAGAAAATGTGGCAAAATCTCCATCACCAAGGAAGATGCCCTTGCTAATAACTTTTCACCTCCTTGAAGAACACAGCAAAATGCTACTCAAAAATTGAAACAGGTGCCTCACAGTGAAAACAGCAAATATAATTTACTGCAGGTATTGATCATTACAAAGTACTTCTTGGTACTTTGTACAGAATGGATGCTCTCTTCATTCATACTTATTCCTCACAATCACTCCCATAGGGCTCTTGGCCCCCTGAAGTCAGAGGTATCAAAATCTAATTTGGTTTGGCTTCAGCTAAGGGCATAAATGACAACTCACTGCAGTAATTAATTATCCCCCCAACTAAAATAAAAGGGAAAAGCAAAATTAAGGATACTGAGCTAGGCTGAGAGTGAATGCAAACCAAATAATCCAATGTGTCCATACATGATCATTTTACAAAGCAGGGAACATGCTCTGTGAATGAGAATACTTGTTTTCAAAAGTCTCAATAAATGTTCATTTTTTTTTTTTTTTGAGACAGAGTTTCGCTCTTGTTACCCAGGTTGGAGTGCAATGGTGCGATCTCGGCTCACCGCAACCTCCGCCTCCTGGGTTCAGGCAATTCTCTTGCCTCAGCCTCCTGAGTAGCTGGGATTACAGGCATGCGCCACCATGCCCAGCTAATTTTTTGTATTTTTAGTAGAGATGGAGTTTCACCATGTTGACCAGGATGGTCTCGATCTCTTGACCTCGTGATCCACCCGCCTCGGCCTCCCAAAGTGCTGGGATTACAGGCGTGAGCCACTGCGCCCGGCCTAAATGTTCATTTTTAAATGAAATGAAATGCTCATATATGACTAGAAGTTTCTATTTCATTTACTTTATGTATGCTGAGAAGTATTAAAATACTTTTAGCAAACACTTGTTATAGTATTAAATTTAAAAAGATAAATCTACACAATTCTAACCATGTCTTTGTCTTTTGTTTATTCAAGTGTGTTCCATTTGCTGTTGAGAACAAATATTCTGCTTTAATAATCCAAACACACTATAATCCCATCTATTTGAATCTTTTAAAATGTTACACTAAAAAGAGTCCCTGTGAAGATGGACTTATTGATTTCTTTACGCTGCTTCTAGCATCATGAAATTTGACCTCCTTAGCCACACGTGGTTAACACTGTAAGTACATGTGTTTTTCATTTTTTCTCCAGTCGTGGCAGAAGTGTCAAAATTATAGGCTGTGTCCTAGATGTATTATTTTAGTTCTATTATGTTAAGGAGAGAGTTTTCAGGAAAATAAAAGCATTTCAACATGTTTTAAAAGTGCTTGAAAAAAATGTAGAAGGCAGAAACAATATCCATTTGTCATTCTTGCATATAACAAAGCAAGTCAGGGTAATAAAAAGGATTTATTCATTTAGTTTCTTTCTTAGAAATAACAAAAGCATACTAAACCCATTGTTTGGTCCATTTCCTTTTAAAGTAATCCATTTAGTTGAGTTCTAATGGTAATTATCATGTTATAGTCATCTGTACCCATTTTTTTATTTTTATGTGATTTTTGAATGTGCACATATCAAAATATGTCAGTATGAGAAGGGAGCAGAACTTATGTGGTCTTTTCTTTATATCCTTATTATTATGCATAAGAAAATGAAGTTTACAGAGAATGAGTGATAATTCTCTTCCTGTCTCCAACAAATTGCCACCTAGTCAGTCTTACTGTGGACAGGACAGTCCACCTCCCTAAATCTCAGTTCAATTACCATTAAAGGAGTTGGACAGTATTATATCTAAAAAGATTAAAATGACATTAACAATAATAATATTTACTGAAAGATTACACAAACCAGTTTTATGTTGTTTGCATGTATTAATTCATTTAAACCTCACAACAACATTATAAGTTACTATTATGGTTGAGCTAATTAGGCAAAGAGAAAAAGGAAATTGCCTATGGTTACAAAGCTAGTGAATAGCAGAATGACTTAGGGAAAAAGTAAATTTCACTGGGTGGGCATTATAGCTCCTCTTTGAAGTAGGTTTGCCTCCTTCCTTTCTTATCATCAGCGTTCTATTTCCTGAGTAAAATATATTTACCGCATCCAAGTAAATATTCCATTTAGAATAAAGGATTTTTACATACCACTTTTCCTTATTTGCCAACACTAATTTCTGACTACTCAAAACTGTCCACTTTCCAAAGAATATTTCATACTTTTTTTGGTCCTTATTTCTGTTTTTGTCAGACCTGCAGGCTAAAAATTTTTACATTTTCGAATGGTTGTAAAACATTGAAAGAGAATAATATTGTGTAAATTATAAGAAATCAATTTTCAGTGTCCATGAATAAATTTTAATTGGAAAATGGCCAAACTCATTTTTTTACATGTTGTCTATGATTGTTTTCACTCCACAATGGTAAAGTAGTTGTGACAGAGACCATCTGGTTCATAAAGCTGAAAATATTTACTAGCTGGACTTTTATAGAAGTTTCCTGATACCTAGTCTAGTCGTTCTTGTCTATCTCTTTAAGAGAAAAAAAAAAAAAAAACAACTATTCAAATGGATACAGTTAAAGTCAGAGCTATAATTCAAATTCCAGATGTTTAGGTATACACATTGTTTCTAATTTCATTTAAATCAGTACAAAGGAAAAATGACCCCTGGAAATGGAATTATTTGATAGTGATAATGTGTTTTTCTCACATGCTATTTTGTGTACTTATGCCTAAAAGCAGAGATTCAGATAATATAACGATATTGGTTAATATTAAAATGGAAACAACTGAGAGAACACAGAAAAAATATTTAAAACTAAATGCCAATTACATTTACAATATTCTCTATCTATAGCCATGACATTCATTTCATAGAATTTATCAGTACATAAAAATAGTTTTTAACTATTTCTAATATAAGACCTCTGAGGAAAGCAGTTTCTTCCTCCTTGGTCACTGATATGCCTTTGACATCCAAAACATTGCTTAGTATCTGCTGAGTAGATGGTATAAAGTACTGATTAAGATCAAAATCATGCAGTAGAATTCTAGTTCCACCACTTACTGACACTACGAAAGCAAACCAGTTGCTCAACTATGCTCTGCCTCGATTTTTTTATCTATGAAGTAATGATGGTTGCAATATCAGTCTTAAATGTTATTCATGTAAAAAGAAAATCAGTTAAAGTATACAAAGCACTTACAAAAGAACCTCACATTTTGTAGGGAATCTGTGTTATTATAGTTGCTTTTATAAATATTTATTGAATGAACGTTTTTACAATGAACATAAAGTCTCATGTTATTGTCCTTGTATACATTTTTATTTATCATTTTTCATGACATTGAATTTTTCTGTTTTTCTTTTATTATTATAAAAATTTTAGCTTTTCTAAAATAGAATCTCAAGTTTGGCTTTTGCTATTCCTGTTTTGTCTGAAAGATGCCAGTGTATTTTTGCAATGCAAATAATCAATATTTCATTCCCAATTATAATTTTACTTTTTACATTTAATTCATTTTTCACCTTAATTATGTTGGATATTAAAGTTTGAGAGGGAATAAAGTGACTTCTTGATATAAATAAATATTAAACATGAAATGTCTTGGTCATGTGCATTTGCATACATATCTAAATCCATAGCCATGCCACATGAATCTGCATTCCAGACCCCAGTGCCACCAGTGTTCTATGTAGGTTCACACTTCAGACACAGGCACCAGGAAGGATCCCCTCCACCACAACTTCTCCTGCGGATCAAAGGAAAGCAGGAGGACTTCAAAAGCTTTCATGACTGGGGATGCTGCAAGCCATTGCTGCCTTCACAGACATCCTCAGCCTTGTGTACTAAAAAAGCTGTAATCTTCACTAATGCTGACCTTAGCTGATGGAACTACTTGGAGTCTAATTACTGGAATAGCTATTGTGTCCCTTCAGAGAGGCTACCATAGACCAGGTATGATGGCTTCATACTTTCCCACAGATGAGGTCTTTTTTTACTGAAGCCAGTACATAAAATTTGGAAGGGGGACAATTTCCTCGAATGTGCAGACATCAATGCATGTCTACAAGAATATGAAAAATCAGGAAAATACCACAAATGCAACACAATAGTTTTCTAGTAACTGACAACAAAGAAATGGAGAGTTATCAGTTGCCCAACAAAAAATTTAAAATTATTATTTTAAAGAAGCTCATCAAGCTAGAAGAAAACACAGATACATAGCTTGACAATAATCAGGAGAACAATACATGAAAAAATGAAAAGTTAAATAAAAAGTTAAACTAAAAGTTCAATTAAAAGGTAAAAATAAAGAGGTAATAAAGAGCCTCACAAAAGTTCTGGAGATGAAGAATAAGATGAAAAATAGAGTGCTTCAATAGTAGACTTGATCAAACAGAAAAAAGAATCTGAAAATTCAAAGACGAGTGTCTTTTGATCTTAACCAGTCAGAGGACAGAAAAATGAAAAAAAAGAGGAGAAAGCCTATCAGATCTATGGGATACCATCAAGTAGGCCAGTTTATACATTATGGGAGTCCCCTGCAAAAAAAAACAAGAAGAATAAAAGAAACTGATAGACAGCATATTTAAAGAAAAAACGGCTGAAAATTCTCAAATCTCATGAGGGACATGGCATCCAAATTCATGAAGCTCAAAAGTTCCCAAATAGGATCAACCCAAAAACATCACACTCAGACAAATTATAATCAAATTGTCAAAATTCAAGGACAAAGAGATTTGAAAACCACAAGAAAATAACTAACTCATTATGCGAAAGGGAACCCCTGTAAGACTATTAGTAGATTTCTCAGCAGAAACCTTGCAGGCCCAGAGTGAGATGATATATTCAAAGTATTGAAAGAAAATAACTGGCTATCAAGAACAATATATCCAACAAAATTACTCTTTAAAAGTGAAGAAGGAATAAAGTCTTACAAGTAAAAAATTGAAGGAGTTTATCAACAATAGACCAGCCTTAAAAGAAATGCATGAGGGAGCTCTTCAAATTTTAATAAAAACACACTGAATAGTAACATAAAAGCATATGAAAGTATAAATGTTACTGGTTAAGGTAAACATATAGAGAAATGCAGGTTAAAGTAACATTATGATGGTACTGCATAAATTACTTTTAATTCTAATGTAAAAGTTAGAGATACAAAACTGTTAATGAGTACACAATATAAAAAGAAACTCTGACTACAAAAACCCAAATGAGGCAAGGTAAAGAGGGGAGTAAAAGTGTAGAGATTTTGTATTCAATTAAAGTTAAATTGCTATTAATTTAAAAAAGATTGTTGTAACCACAGAATATTTTATGCAAGCTTTGAGCTAATCACAAAAAATACCCATAATATATACACAAAAGGTAAAATCAAAGCAAAGAACTATAAATAACCCATAGAATTAAAAAGTAGACTGTAAGAGAGCAGAGAGAGAGAGAAAAATGAACTGCAAAATATACAGAAAACAATTAACAAAATGACATTAGTAATTCCTCTCCTGTCAATAATTACTTTAAATGAATAAAAGTCACCAATCAAGTGGCATAGTATGGCTGAATAGATTTAGAGAAAAAAGTAATAAAACAAGATTCAGTGGTTTATTGTTTACAAGAGACTCACCTTAGATATAAAGACACACAAAGTTTGAAAATGAAGGGCTAAAGAAAGTTATGTCATGCAAATGGTAACCAAAAGAAAGCTGGTGGTAGCTATGCTCATATAAGACAAAATAGACTTTAAGTCTAGAACTGTCTCTAGAGACAAAAAGGTGATTATATAAATAGGTTAAATCAAAGGAACATATATATATTTATATATGTATATCTATACATACACACATATATATATATATATATATATATAAAAAAAAACTCCTTGGCACACGACGCTCTTCCGATCTAATCCAGATGGAAATGAGAAGGTTTAGAAACTAAAGTAAAGGCTATACTTTTTACACCTTTGCAAAGAATGGTAGAATTGTGTCAATATTCTTAGATTTTATGGAATGAGGAACGTAAGAGTGAGAAACTATGGTATCTGGTGAAGGAAATGTCTAAGCAGCAAAGCAATAGAAAGAATAGAAGGAATTCACAGGCAACCCATTAAGATAAGCAAGTCACTTCTTACATTGATGTTGGCAGGCAAAGAGAGATCTCTTACAGGAGCTCTTATAGTAACCCTCAGATCTCATGAGACTTATTCACTATCATGAGAAAAGCACAGGAAAAACCTGCCCCCGTGATATAATTACCTCCCACCAGGTCCCACCCACAACACATGAGAATTCAAGATGAGATTTGGGTGGGGACAAAGCCAAACCATATCACCATTCATTAGGCTCTACCTCCCAAAACTGTTGCATTGGGATTAAGTTTCCAACCTATGACCTTTTGGGATATGTATTCAAACCATAGCTTTCTGCCCCTGGCTCCAAAAATTAATGAATGTAATAAAATTAGACATGAAAGAGGAGACATTACAATGAATGCCTACAAAATAGAAAGGATCATTAAGGACTACTATGAACAATTATACCCCAGCAAACTGCAGAGCCTAGAAGGAATGGATAAATTCCAATAAACAATCTGCCAATACTGAAAAATAGATAATCTGAACAGCAAAATTAAAAAAATAAGGAGATTGAATCAGTAATCACTCCCCCTACCCTCAATATGCCCATGAACTAATGGATTCACAGATGAATTCTACCAAACATTGAAAGAGGAATTGATACCAATTCTTAAGCTCTTCCAAAAAATGGAAGAAGCAGTAACACTTAAAAGCTCATTTTGGAAGGTCAGGATCCCCTAATTTCAAAATCAAAGACACTGTAAGAGAATAAAATTACAGGCCAATATTTCTGATGATCATATATGCAAAAACCCTGAACATAATACTAGCAAACCTAATTCAACAGAGCATTAAATATGTTATATGCCATGAACAAAGAGAGATTTATCTCTGGAATGCAAGGATAGTTCAACATACACAAATCAATCAATATGATACCATATATTAACAAAATTATTTTAGAAACAGAATTACCTCAACTGATGCACAGAAGGCAAGTGACAAAGTTCAGCATTTATTTATGAAAACTATTCTCAACAAAATAGGTATAGAGGAAGATTATCTCAGCATAGTAAAGATCATGCACAAAAAGTACATAGCTAACATCATAATCCATGGAGAACAACTGAAAGCTTTCCTTCCAAGATCCAGTACAAGAAAAGAATGCGCACTTTTACTACTTTTTTTTGACATAGCACTGGAGTCCTAGCCATAGCAATTAGACAGGGAAAGAAAATAAAAAGCAACAAATTGGAAAGGAAGAAGTAAAATAATCTATATGCAAATGACATGACCACAGACATAAAAAACTGGAAAGACTCATTGTTATAACTACTAACTGTTATAACTCAAGTTGCAGAATACAAAATCAAGATTAAAAAATCAGTTGCATTTTCATATACGAACAACAAACTATCTGTAAAGGAAATTAAGAAAATAACTCAACAATCGCAATGAAAATAATAAAATACTTAAGAATAAACGTAATCAAAGTGATAAAAGAATTTAAAATATATTTTAATATATGTGTGCATCCTAGGAAAACCCATTATCAACAATTTTTAATTGTCATAACATTATTACATATTTTGTGTTTATTTTGTAAGGAAATTTCAGAATTATTTTATTTAGCTCTCAAAAAGACTGTACAGTTATTTGAATGAAATATGCTTTTGTCTAATGCTTTCTATTTTCTGCTGGTGTGGGAATACTACTGATATTTACATATACATTTTTATATTACTTTATTAAATTCATTAATGAATTCCAAACATTCTTTATGTTTTGTGTGTTCTAGAGTCTACTTGTTGCACACTAATATTCAGTCTCCCATTCTTTAGCAATAGAACTTTTGTATATGGCCATGAAAATAGAGATTGCACATCCTTGTCTCTTTTACAGCTTAGAGTGACCAAGTTTTGTTCACTGGCATGTAAGCAGGAGTCATGTGTGCTATTTCCTGATCTTACCCCTAGAAGTTTTCTTTATATCTTTTAGAGCTCCTTATAATACTTACTGGCTAGAAGGAGTGCCATCTGTGACAGGCACTCAACAGACATAGCAGTGAGGGTGCAAATCTATCCAATCCCATGGTTAGATAAAAAAATAATATGCTTCTGGGAATAAGTGGTGACTAACCAAAACCTGGAGAAAAATTTTTAAAAGGATTAAAGGAAGTGAATACACCACCAAGAAAAGGGAAATGGCTCAGGCATTTACTATGTGATTCAGTTGAATTGCTTTAAGCTTTAGAACCATATGTTTTCTGCATCTTTAAAATGGTGATAGTACTCCCTGCTTTAAAGGCAATATGGTAATTGCAAGATCTCAATACATTTTCACTGTTAACAATAGCAATGACCTCATAATGTGGGTATCCATAAACTTGAAGGTAAGGAAAGGTAAGTAAGTGGTTGGAGCTTCCTGAAAGAGAGTGTGATAACACTAAAATAAATATACTTGACTCAGCCTCCTGCCTCAAAAAGAGTAGTTGCCCTTCCTAAACTTGCTAATGACAGTATTAATTGTTTTGTAATTTTCTTTTAAAAGACTATCGCTTTCCCTCTCTGCCATGGCCTTACCAAACTTCCACAACACATGTTCTGATTCTGCTACAAGCTATTTTCCTCCTTATCACCCAGTGATACTGTTTTCTGAGTGAAAAATACCATTTTGGCTTTATCAACATGTTATTAAGTCATAATATGACAAATCATCAGCACTAACAATGCATAAAAATCTTCAATTACAATAAAAATTAAGATGATTTATACTTGTGTGGTAAAGAATTTGACCTTACCCAAAGGAAGTTAGGCTTTGCCCTCAGCCTTAAGGAGATAATCTTGTCACACCCAGTAGAAGTGTTATTGTTGAGGAAGAAGGCAGGATACACTAGATTTTAAGGTGGGGCTGACTACACTTGATAATCCAGGTTGGGGGACAGTTATGACAGATTGACCAACTAGATGATTTAGGGAGTTTTCCCTCTCAACTTCAAGACTGTGAATGAACCAAACAGGTAATCAATCAATTATGCTTATGTAATGAAACTCTAACTGAAACTTCAGACATCAAAGTTTGATTCAGGTTCCTTAGTTGGTAATATTCTGTCATGTGTCAATTCTAGAAGGGTAATATGTCCTGAGGATAACAGAAGCCTTGTGTTTGAAATTGTCCTGGACTCTGACCCTTTGTTTCTCTTGCTTTGGCTGATTTTAATTTGTAATATTTACCTGTAATAAACCATAACCATAATATAATAGATTTCAGTGAGTTCTGTGAGGCTTTCTAGTGACTTATGAACCTAAAGGGGCATCTGAGAATCTCCTAAACTTGCAGTTGCATCAGAAGTGAGGGAGGTCCTATATAGGACTGTGCCCTCAGTGCTATTTGGCTAAACTCTGGCAAAAGCTTATGGTAAATGCCAGCTGATCAAATTATAATTTTTTTTTGCTGGCAAGTTTTTAAACAGTAAAATCATAAGCAGTCAATTATTAATTTAAAAATTAAGGCAATTAATGTATATCCTTCTACTCCATTTTATTTATTTATTTATTTATTTATTTATTTATTTATTTATTTATTTATTTAGTGTTTCAAGAGTTCCCTTATTTGGAACTTCCACATTTTTCAATATTTGAGGGCTATTGAACTTTCTTGTTAAAAATGACATGGGAACAAAGAAGTGCTGCAGAAATCATTTCATCCTGTTTAATATGACCTGAGGCATCTCATTTTCTATATTTAAACCATAGTAGCCACTATAATGTTCTCATACCATTTATTGTGGGACACTTCCTCAGTCACTTATACCAAAGTTTATACTATGATATAACAATCAAATTTATCTTAATAACTGTAAATATCTGGGTGCTTTAATTAATCTTTTACGTAGAGTTAAATGTTAAATTTTATCCCAGTATTTGGCATTTTTAAAGGCAGCTTAATGTGATTAACTGATTTAATACTTGCAATATTAATCTGTCTCTTGCATATTTGATACATGCAATATTAATCTGTGTCATATTGTCTATTTCAATGTAATGGAGTTATAAATTCTGAGATAATTCATGTATATATATGAAGATATCATGATAAATTCAAATTGCTAAAAGACGAGGAAGCTTGCCAGTTTCATATATGAGGAAATATTGTTGGGAGAAAGGCCAGGTGGCATAGTGGCTACACTCAAATTGAGAGTCAGACATCTTAGATTTGGATTCCTTTTGATTAGTAATAACACTCAGAACAATTCACTTAGCTTCTATATGACTCAATTTCTTAACTTTCAAAGTGCTAGTAATAATTATACTTTTCTCATAGGTTAGTTATGATTAACTAAAGAATGTGTGTGGGTGTGGGGCATGGTTATAGTACTTAGTGTAGTACCAAGTACACAGTAACCTCCTCTAAAATTGCAGATGCTATTATTTTTTTATCAAATATGTGAATAAGTGAATTGCAATTTCATTTATAAGATGAATATAGTGCTACATAATTACTCTATGAACAAATAAGGTATTTGTTTATTCAATAAAAGAAGATTTCAAAAACAAAGCAAAGGAGATTAAGTCATGAGTATAATATAAAGTACAAAGTACTACTATCATTTCATTTATTATCACATTCAAAGTACGAACAGAAAAGTATTTTCATTTGCTCAACTAATAACTAATATTGACTTTTGAGTCTAATGATAACAATAAAACTTTACTGTGTCACATTTACAAAATGCTTCCCTGTATATTGTCGCACCCAAATATCATGACTTCTTTGAAAGATAGGTCCAAAATTTACTAATGCATTTCATTTCACAGATTAAAAAAAAAAATCTAAGGCACAGAGAAATTGAATTAATTGCCAGGAGTTACAGAATTAGTAAATGATAGATCTATAACTCAAACTTGAATCTTCTGACTTAAGGTTAATGTTCTTTTTTTTTTTTTTTTTTTTAACTTTGTATCTTGTCGCTGACTAAAGTTCAATATTTCACCTAAGCTCCTAAGCAATAAATAATCTTTCTCGAATTGTTAGCTTAAAAATAAGAATAAAGATGGGTAAAATAGGTCAATTTATGATGCTTATGATCCAAGTATTAATATCAACTGCGATCTTGCTATTAATAGAAAAAGAAGTGGTTTAAAATCTCCACATGCAAAAATTCCTGCTACCACAATTAAAAATATACCTTATGATTTTATCAAAGAAAATATTCTAATCAAAACAGGACCGAGTCTGAAAAGATTTGCAAAGAAGCTTCAAATGCCTTATACACAATAGGTGACACTTTTAACTTCTATTTTAGATAACTGCTTCACACAAGACTTGGAAATAGTACAAATAGAAGTAGCAAACAACAACTTTGTTACCTCTCTTCTTTGTTGGATTTTAACATGTATTGTTATAAGATACCTTGATTTTCTTTTGTCTGGGAAAGACTCTTTGTATTATAACAGTATAATTATCAACAGCAAAAGAGATATTTTCTACTGATGATAATAACTTGGATAATTTACAGTTTCTTCACTTATCTTTATAATACAATATAATCACAAGGGATAATCAAGGGGTAAAAGAAGAAATCATAGGTCTTTGTAAGTAACTACTTGTTTTGACAATACTGAAACTTTTAGTTTACCAATCTAAAATTTAAAAAAAAAAATCCAATGTTCAACCATCATTCAACTTTTCCAGGAAATTAAAAACCACAGTTTTCCAACCAAAAATAATACATGTCCAACAGGAAATAATACTTTCCCAATAACTGGGTCTTTTGGAAACTCATAACGGTTGGAAGCAAGCTAAAAACATAAGAGCAGAGAGTTTTGCATTATCTTCAAGGGACATAAGTTCAGAGCTGCAAGGGCGTCACTGTCTATGCAAACACTGTTGTCGTTAAATGAATACTCTCATCTGGTAAGTTTAGCCAGGATGATTTGTTTCAATTGTTAATAAAACAAAACAAAACAAAACAAAAAACCTTTTTTTCTGACTTTCTGTTAGAATGTTTACTTAAAATTTGGTCAGGGAATTTACTAATTTACTAATATGATTCCTAATAATTAAAATAAGCTTATCAGTTGAGTTAGAATATGTAGCACTGCGTAGGAAATTAGAAAGTCATTATGAGCAATCACTTTTATAAAGCAATGATAGACATAAAAATTAAATCTTGATTTCATCTCACAGAACTGAGAAAGAGATAGAATTAAAAGATGCAAATGTGAATAATTGGCAAAGACTCATCAAGAGAAATGATTTTCAGTTTTAGGATTCTGAAATAATTTAACTCAAGAGCTTTTGCAGTGGTCTCTTTTTCTACATCTGGTGCTTTCTCTCACAGATATGGCAGTTTCAATTTGAAGAGAAAACTGACTTAGTCATTTGATTAATTTTTCAAATAAGTGATCTTATAACTTAAGAAGAGTAATTCTATTAATTCCCTCTAGGCAAATTCCTTAACAGAGCATTGTTCAGCAAATCTCCTATTTTCTCTATGTTTTTCTGGATCATTATCAGCTATTTAAGTTTCTTTTAAACTATTCAAATACAGCTGAACTACTCATGGATTTCAGAAGTTCCTTAATTTTTACTCCTGTCAAGTTTTAGGGAAACATTTTACCACCGATTCCAAGTGGCCAAAGTAAACAAAGACAACTTTAGCTCAATGTCTGTATCTCTTCCTTGTGAATTATGATGAATAACATAACTTTATAGATTTAAATAAGGAAATGCCATGGGAGAATCCATGTTGTTTCAGTTGGTAAGAACTGTGAAATACTGGCTTTTATTTAATTTGCTGAGGTTACTTATTGAGAACCTCATCTGGGTCTACCCATCTCACATTAAAATTTCTTTGCTTAGTCTTATTGGCTCCTTGCTGTGTTCTACATTGTCTTGTTTACAGTCTCATTAGCTCATAAAAAATAACTCTGTTCTCACCTTCCTTAGCAGATAACCCATTTCCTTCCAAAGAATCCCTGATAAAAAAAAAATCCTCTCCAAATCAAAATCTTCATTCATCGCTACACTATGTGTTCTGTTTTCCCTCCTTCATTTTTCAGAGGAAGGAGTTCTATTACTTGCCATTGATCTTGAAATTATGCTTATTCTCCACTGTGCTGCCATCAACAATTTCATGTCCTTCATTTATAGCTTTGTTCCCAATGTCTATAAGCATTTTCAATTCTGTCCCATCATAAAAAGGCTACCTCTAAATACTGCCCAGAATCATTCAGCGTATACTCTCGCCTTCCTTTCATTGCCAAGTTTCTCAAAAGAGTATTACCTTCCTTCGTTTTTTCTAAACATACATTCTTTTAATCACAGGTATTCTACTTTCATTATAGTTTACTGAAACTATATTTGTAAACATTTCCAGTGACCTCTTAACTATAAATCAAATCATTTCATATGAGACATAATCGTCCATGCCTTGATGAAACATTGGACACCGCCAATCTCTATGCTTAAAACTCTCTCACTCAATATCTTACTATCTCGCTATTGCTACCTCTCTTTAGGTTCAGTGACTCCTGACTTGCTTGAGTCTGATATATCTCCTTCCTTCATTCCAGCCTCTTCTTTGCTTCTAGGGTAGTTTCCACCTTTGCCTTTATCTATTCACCTTTCCAGTTTTCCATTTATTTCGATGCATTTAACAGAGTACTAGTTCTGAACCTAACTCAAAGGAATTTGGGGATGATTACATGGAATAATGTATTATGTACTTGATACAATGGCTATGATCCATGGGCCTATAATGCTCCCCAAATGTGTGTTGCTGCCTCTAGCTCCTTTCACCATTCTGATCCAATATTTTTTTAAATGTGAATGGTACTTGATATGCCTATGCAAGTTCTTTAATTTTTCTTTAGGAAAATAGACTTCAGAGATAAAGCTGGTTGTAGATGAGGTACAATAAATGTTAATTCCCTTGGAAAATTCCAATTGAAATCTGGTAAATTCAGTGGTTGGAATAAGCATGCACAGAATAAAGGCAATAAAAAAATACAGTTCAGCCTACAACTACACTTGCCAGTTCTTTTTATGTATAATGCAATCATGTACAAAAGCTTTTAAAATAAGCATGCCTGTGTATTCGCTGCAAATTAGTCTGTCAATTGAATTTTCACAGGAGCTTCTGAATAATCCATTTTGTCTGGCTTAATTAAATAATTTTAAAAGTGTACAGGTTTCTGATAAAAGAGAACACATTGTTAGAATGTAATCTATTTATTCCCCCTTGCACTTTCCTTAACTGTGCTTCTTTGTGGCTTTCCAATTTTAAGCAATAACAAAAATACTCTGCCAAAAAAAAAAATAAAGACTTTATTGTATTTTCTGTGACTAAATTGTTTGGGCTCGCTTTTTTTAGGACAATGGCCTGAAACACGTATTCATTGTTAACAATACAATCTGCCTACGTGGGGCCATTCAAAAAGGCCTAAAATTACAGCAAATTTTCATTATGTATTCATTTATTTACAATATTTTGCTTGATTTTTAAAATTTATATTTATATTTGCCATTACAAAAACATAAGAAAAGCCACACTGAGTAATACCTGTGGTCTACTCAGTGCTGTATTTTATGACACTGGCCCCTTGACTCTTTAAAGAAATCATAAAGATTCTTTTTTTTTTTTTTTTTTTTTTTGAGACGGAGTTTCACTCGTTACCCAGGCTGGAGTGCAATGGCGCGAACTCGGCTCACCACAACCTCCGCCTCCTGGGTTCAGGCAATTCTCCTGCCTCAGCCTCCTGAGTAGCTGGGATTACAGGCACGCGCCACCATGCCCAGCTCATTTTTTATAGTTTTCGTAGAGACGGGATTTCACCATGTTGACCAGGATGGTCTCGATCTCTTGACCTCATGATCCACCCGCCTCGGCCTCCCAAAGTGCTGGGATTACAGGCTTGAGCCACCGCGCCCGGCCAAGATTCTTTTAAATATATCTTTAAATACAGTACCTTGGCCGTCTAATACATTTTTTTTACCTTTAACTTTTTAAGATACCATTAGTCTATAAAATAAAAAAATCTGATCACATTTCTCTTCCCTGCCTAAAAACTCTGTTGGTTCACTGCTGTCTGAAGGGCAAAGCCCAGTTCTAGCTACCCCTCACTCAGATCTTCCGCTCTGAGTCACTTCCTCCCCAATCCTACCTTTACCTGCTTCCCTTTTCTTCCTCCAAGTCCATCTGGTGAGCTCTTTATACTCATTTTTATAGCACCATCTGTTCTTCCTATTCATACCCATACAATGAATTACTATCTTTGGTAATATTACTAAACTTGTACCTGCTTTTATTTCACATTAGTCATACTGTATTGTAATTACATTTAATGTGATAAAACAAAGTTAATATTTTTTATCATTGTTAAGTGTGCCCTTTAGGTACTATTCAATGGCATAACGTACATGCACATTGTTAAGAAGCCTTACCACCATCCATCTTCAGAACTTCATTCATCTTCCCAAACTGAAACTCTGTACACATTAAATACTAACTATTCATTATAATTGCTTTTTAACAAATAGATGCGTCTCACTTTGTTGCTGAGGCTCATCTCAAACACCTGCATTCAAGCAACCCTCCTGCCTCAGTCTAATGAGTAGGTGGGATTTCATATATATGCCACTGCACCCAGCTTATAATTACTTTTTAACATATCAATCCCACATACCAGCCTTCAGAGCAGAACTAACTTTTTACTAATATGAGTTTGTTAACATATTTATACCTAGTACTTAATAAAATGCCTGGCAAATGGAAGATGCCGAGTATTTGGTGAAGTACCATGATTAAAATTACATATTATATTATTATGCTAACCAAGCACATCAAATTATGCCAACTTTCCCATTCTTTGCCACCTCAGCCTTACACTTTGCCAAAAGCAAAACATAACAAAAATAAATTCACAAAAACATACTTTTAATGGTTTTCACTTTACCAAAAAAAAAAAAAAGAAACAAGACCAAAATATTACCTTTAGTGCCTTCTCATTTCATAAAGTATAAAATCTACAATTTTTTAGCCCTCCAGAATTTGGATCTTATGAATCTCTTTACCCTCCTCTTCTGCATCTTTTCACATCCTGACTCTCATCAATACAACATTCCTTATTCTTGAAACAGGCAGTTTCAGATTTTCTTAATAATTCTGTCTCCTCAGCCTGAAATATTTCCTACAGTTTTGAAGTCAAATCATAGTCTTCCTTCAAGGGTATGTTCAAACGCTGTCTTTTTAGGGTGAAGTGTTCTCTGATCCCTTCTTCTCCGTTCCCATCTGTATTTTGTTTGTGCCTGTATTTTGTATTTCGTTTTGCACTAAATTACATGTTAGTTATATGTGTTTATGTCTATCTCTTTCACTAGAGGGCAAGTTACATGAAAATTTACATGATGCCTCACTTATTTTCTTTCTTTCTGTTTTTCCTTTCAGAGATACTCGAAATTTTCTTCACATGGTAGGGATTCATTAATTAAATTGAAAGAAGAAATGCCTTGTTCATTTGATACATATGATCATAATATTGCTGTTTATTGAGCATACCGAATGTTGTTCAAATAGTTCAATTAAGAGAGCAGTCAAGGAACAACATGAAAACACTAGTCAGAATGAAGTGTATATAATGCAATTTGACAAACATATCGATTAAGAGGTTCATATCACTGTTACTGAGTGAAATATATATAAAGAAGAAAGATGAAGTCTATCTACTCAGTAAACTAATGAGCTAGGCTTACACAAGTATATAATTATCCCTAATACTTGAACAGTTGTAATAGGTTCTGAAGCAATGAGCTTTAGCAATTTAAATTAAGAAGCCTATTGGCAAAGAATTATAAAATATTTCACTAAAGAGGTGACATCTGAGCTTGAGCTTACGTGGGGAAATGTTTTCTTTCTTTTTTTTTCTTGGAAATATGTTTTCAATGAGTGAATTGGAGTTGTGGAGATATTCTAGAAAAGACTTTAGCATAAGTAAGATTTAGAGTCATAAAAAATGTTGGCTTCTTTAAAAAAAAAAAATACACTCAATGACTTAACAAGGCCTTAGAATGACTTAGGCAGAACAGTAGGGGTAGTGGAAGTTAAAGCAGGACCTGTAGTTTAGGAATACTAAAGAAATTTTTGATGGCATATTACAAGTCTATGTAACATTTATCACTATATTGCTAACATATATTCATATAGCATATTCATCATTATATTATCAATGTATTAATATGGCATATTAATATATTATGGTATATATTACATTATATATATTATATATTATATATTATATGATATTGCATATATATATTAATATATGCCATATTACAATGCATTAATATGGCATATATTATTATATTAATATATTATATTGTATATATTATAATGTATTTATATATACAACATATCTGTATATATATCTGTATATATTACAGATGATAACATATTACAAAATAATCAATATAATTGGGACTTCACTTAGCAAGCTTAACCTTGCAGAATTATACAGCAAAAGGGATAAGCAATTAAGAACAGATAAAAGCCTACTGCAATATTTCAGGTGAGAATGCATAAAGATCTGAACTATTGTAATTTTAATACATATGGATAATGATGAGAGTAAACAGATATGGCGAACAACCTGAGAGCAGAGTTAAGTTCAAAGATAACCACATTTTCAAGTAGGAGGGAATAGTAGTACATTAGGAGAAATAACTTCTCTGGTCTCATGTGTAAAATAATAGTAGTATGTACCTGCCAGCATTAGTGTACTGACTTGTATGTATTTAGCATGTACTGAGGGATCATTACTATTAAGTGCTCCATAAAATGACCTAGTATTAATTTCATCATGGAGAATAAAATCTGACTCTAAAACAATTTTATTGTTTTGTTTATAAGGCTAATGAGAAGTTAATAAAAAATTCAAACACTATAGAAACATATGGGATATATACTTGCAAACAATGGAGACAACAAATAATAATAGTTTGGTACTTATATCTAAAACTTTTTCTATTCCTGTAATAATGAATTATTATTTATATTTGAAAAATATTAAGAGTATTCTATGAAACTCCATTCTTTTTACATGGCAGAATATTTTGGAGCTCTTTCCAGAAAAGAATGTATAGTAGTTTTGTATTCTTTTTAATGAGGCGACTCACTTTATCACATTAATGTGCCATATAGAATCCAAGAGCACATCAGGAAAACTAGGTGACGATTCAGGCCCACCAGAGCACAAGATACTTTTGTATAAATTAGAAAATGTACTCCCTATAGGTGGCTATGTCCTCTGGTGCATGTCTGCCCTGAGCTAGATTTCAGCTCCCACTGACCCCCCTGCTGGAAATTTGTAGGAGAGAATAGTCTGTACAATCATTAACAAAGCCCTGTGGAAATGCCAAAGGGATGTTTGAAATTTTTTGTGGAGCTCAAAAACCTTGAACCATAGATTTTGGTTTCTTTTCTACAGAAGTCATGGTTGAATTCCTGGATGTCTGGGAAGAATAGA